>NC_135808.1:128568780-128936280 GCF_964213995.1 Mustelus asterias | reverse complement strand
GCATTCCAACATAGAATCCCTACAGCACAGAAGGAGGCCATTCGGCCCATCAAGTCTGTACCAACTACAATCCCACCCAGGCCCTAACCCCGTAACCCCACATATTTACCCTGCTAATCCCCTTGACACTAAGGGGCAATTTAGCATGGCCAATCAACCTAACCCGCACATTTTCGGTCTGCGGGTGGAAACTGGAGCACCCGGAGGAAACCCGCACAGACACGGGGAGAACATGCAGACTCAGCACAGACAGTGACCCGAGAACGGGAATCGAACCCGGGACCCTGGCGCTGTGAGGCAGCAGTGCTGACCGTGCTGCTCATGACCAAATAACGATGTGAGTTAAGGGGGATAAATATTAACCAAGATGACAGGGATACATCCCATGTTCTTCTTCAAAATAGTGGCAGGGGTCTTCAGTATCCACCTGAGAGGGTAGAAAGGACTTCCATTTTATGCTTCGTCTGAAAGACAATCTTCCGGCCACGCCTGGAAAATTCGCCAAGACTGGAAATTCCCGCTCAAGGTCACCGGACCTTTGCAAGGTCCGCCAAATTTGCTGTCCCACCTGCTACGATTTCCAAGGCAGGCACGGGATGGGAAAGCTCCCCCCTACCACTCCAGCAGTACATACCTTCCTCTGTTCTGTACTGGAGTGAACACAGTAAGAGTTTTAACAACACCAGGTTAAAGTCCAACAGGTTTATTTGGTAGCAAACACCATTAGCTTTCGGAGCGCTGCTCCTTCGTCAGATGGAGTGGAAATGTGCTCTCAAACAGGGCACAGAGACACAAAATCAAGTTACAGAATACTGATTAGAATGCGAATGTCTTTAAGATCTGGTTGGTTGTAGGGATTCGCATTCTAATCAGTATTCTGTAACTTGATTTTGTGTCTCTGTGCCCTGTTTGTGAGCAGATTTCCACTTCATCTGACGAAGGAGCAGCGCTCCAAAAGCAAATGATATTTGCTACCAAATAAACCTGTTGGACTTTAACCTGGTGTTGTTAAAACTCTTACTGTGTTTACCCCAGTCCAACGCCGGCGTCTCCACATCTGTACTGGAGTGTCAGACTAAATTTTTGTGCTCCTGTTCTCTGGAGTGGGACTTGAACTCACAACCTGTTAGCGCGGAGGTAAGCGTGCGCCACACAGCCACGCTGTGCACGAAGGACCTCAGACCACCAGAGTCAGCACAGGCCCACCCTTACCTTGAGGCCATGCAGCTCCATACACACCACCCGTCTCAGTCTCTGCACAATATCCGTGAAGGCACAGGGTAGCACAGTGGCACAGGGTGGCATGGTGGCACAGGGCGGCACGGTGGCACAGGGTGGCACGGTGGTTAGCGCTGATGCTTCACAGTGCCAGGAACCGGGGTTCGATTCCCGGCTTGGGTCACTGTCTGTGTGGAGTCTGCACTTTCTCCTGGTGTCTGCGTGGGTTTCCTCCGGGTGCTCCGGTTTCCTCCCACAGTCGAAGACGTGCTGGTTAGGGTGCATTGGCCGTGCTAAATTCTCCCTCAGTGTACCCGAACAGGCACCAGAGTGTGGCAACTCGGAGATTTTCACAGTAGCTTCATTGCAGTGTCAATGTAAGCCTACTTGTGATTCTAATAAATTTACTTAAATCTTAAACTAACTGATGGGGCAACAGGCCAAAGCACAGAGGGAGAGGAATTGCCTGCCGTAGATTTCAGGAAATCCTGTGGAAGTTCTCCTTGAATCCCATGGCTAATCAAGCATGTTCCAGGACATCATAGTTATCGGTGGTATGCCAGCAGCCCCACTGGACTCATTCACATTTCCCCTTTTGTTCCCCCCCACAGCTGGTGGTATTTCCTGCCATCACCAGGAGTAAGGCACTGTGCACAATTTGGGGGCCCACGTGTATCATTAGGCTATTTCATTGCAAAGATCCCCGACTCTAACCCTTTCCTTCTCACATGCCTCGTGTGTCACAAATTATTTATAATGCTATGTTCACGGATCATCCCTGCCTCTGAGCTCAGTACCCCAGATAAATTGGAGGCTGGCATCAACAACACGGTGGCGCAGTGGTTAGCACTGCTGCCTCACAGCACCAGGGACCCGGGTTCGATTCCCGGCTTGGGTCACTGTCTGTGTGGAGTTTGCATGTTCTCCCCATGTCTGCGTGGGTTTCCTTCAGGTGCTCCGGTTTCTTCCCACAGTCCAAAGATGTGCAGGTTAGGTTGATTGGCCATGCTAAATTGCCCCTTAGTGTCAGGGGGATTAGCAGGGTAAATATGTGGGGTTATGGGAATAGGGCCTGGGTGGGATTGGGGTTGGTGCAGACTCGATGGGCTGAATGGCCTCCTTCTGCACTGTAGGGATTCTACGATAATCAGCAGACTCTGTGCAAAGGGATTCTGGGTATTTATTTACCTGAGCTTGCATAGGTACATAGGAATTGGAGGAGGCCATTCAGCCCTTCAATCCTATTCTAGCGATCAATTTAAACCATGGCTGACCTGCATCTTAAGGCGGCGTTGTTTCAATCACTCACCTGATGAAGGAGCAGTGCTTCAAAAGCTTGTGCTACCAAATAAATCTGTTGGACTTTAATTTGGTTTTGTGAGACTTCTTACCGTGCTCACTCCAGTCCAACACCGGCAACTCCACATCATGTCTTCAATCTGCAGTGAGAGACTTACCGACAAGCCAACCAATCTCAGCTTTGACATTTTTACTTGATGCCAGCCTCCAAGTGTTCTGGGAGTGTTCCAGATTTCCACTCTCTGTTGTGTGAAGAAATGCTTTCTGACATCAGGAGAGGGATTTTCCGGCTGCGTTTGTCCCAAGAAATTCCCGCCCGAGGTTAACGGATGTGATCGCACTGGAAGGGCTGCAGAGGAGATTCACCAGGATGTTGCCTGGGATGGAACATTTAGGTTATAAAGAGAGGTTGGATAGGCTTGGGTTGTTTTCTCTGGAGCAGAGAAGACTGAGAGACGACCAGATTGAGGTGTTCAAGATTATGAGGGGCATGGACAGAGAGGATAAGGAGCAGCTGTCCCCTCGGTTGAAGAGTCAGTTACGAGGGGACACAAGTTAAATGTGAGGGGTGGGAGGTTTAGGGAGGATCTGAGGAAAATCTTTTTTACCCAGAGGGTGGCGATGGTCTGGAATGCACTGCCTGGGAGGGTGGTGGAGGCGGGATGCCTCACATCCTTTAGAAAGTATTTGGATGAACACTTGGGAAGCCATAACATTCAAGGCTATGGGCCAAGTGCTGGCAAGTGGGATTAGATGGGCAGGTCAGGGATTTTCATGCATCGGTTCAGACTCGTTGGGCCGAGGGGCCTCATCTGCACTGTAGTATTCTGTGATTTTGTGATCAACCTTTGCATGGTTCTGTCCTGCCTGCTACGATTCCCGTCGGGGTGGGACAGGGAAATTCCGTCCCAGGTTTCCTGAGTTTCCTGCGTTTGCATGTTCCCAAGTCCCAAGGTGTGCAGGTTAGGGGATTAGAGAGTAAATGCATGGGGTTACTGGGATAGGACACGGGGTGTGCCCGGGTAAGGTGCACTTTTAGAGAGTTGATACAGACCCTCCGATTGATAATCCTTCCGATGAGCCTGATGGCACGTGGTAAAGAACAGGAGAGTTTCCTGGTCTGCCTCGCTGCCAACGGCAATGGCAAACCACGGCAGTATTTTGCCAAGCATCATCATGGACCAATCCAATGGAGGTCCATGGTCACTAGTGCCGTCTTAATGCATAGTACATGGAGGAGGACAGTACCACATGGGCTATAAAGGATCAAGAAGGCAGCTCATCACCACCTTCTCAAGGGCAATCATATAGAATCATAGAACGTACAGACTGGAAGCTGGAGTAGGCCATTCAGCCCTTCGAGCCTGCCCCAACATTCATTATGATCATGGCTGATAATCAAATTCGTTATCCCGATCCCACCTCCCCCCACGCCACTCCCCCCCCGCCACCCCTCCCCCCCCCCCCCCCCCCCCCCCACCCACACCCCCACCCAATATCCCTCAACCCCTTTAGCCCAGGAGCTTTATCTAATTTCTTTTTGAGAAATTTCTTCACGCATGAACAATAGATACTGGCTTTGCCTCTAACACTCATGTCCCATGAAAGAACTTTGTAATAACTTTCCAAAGAGAATTTAACAGGAAAGGTTGCAGGGATAAGGAGAAAGAGTAAAAGAGCAAGGGAGCGGCTGGCACAGACTTGATGGGCCAAATGGCCTCCTTCGATGTTATACGATTGTCTCTTCCACCGCTTGCTAATTACTGAAGCTATCTGCTCCAGTTACATCTGCTCCCTTTATCCCTTTCATAGAATCATACAGCGCAGGAGAGACCTTTCTCCCATCCCCTTTAATACTTTTTTTCCACGAGCCTTTATCTAACTCTATTTTAAACACTGTGTCTGAATCAGCTGCAATAGTGTGGATATCCCCCGGGACACGTACTTATTGCTCCAGTTGTACATCTTAATTCATGATCTCCTTTCACACCATTGCTGCACAATGTGCTGACGATTTCAAAGTGTTTTCCATTAAATCGCTCAGATCCCTCTCTTGTGTCACTTTCAGTTGACTGTTCCCATTAATTTTGCTCTCCCGTTTGTTCTCTTCCCTTTCTTCAGCTTTGCACCAAGCTTCGTTCACTTACATCCAGTTGCCCCAAGCTGCTGAAGTTCCACAACTGCTCCTCTATTCACAGAAACTTCCACTGCGATATTAACGATAATTTATTGATCTTTGCTCCCGTCACTTCCACCAGATCACTAAACTCCATCGCAAAAAACAATGGTCCCAGAAATGACCCCTCACAGAATCCCTACAGTGCAGAAGGAGGCCATTTGGCCCATCGAGCCTGCATTGACAACAATCCCACCCAGGCCCTATCCCCTTTACCCCAAATACTTACCTTGCTAATCCCCCTGACACTAAGGGGCAATTTATCATGGCCAATCCACCTAACCTGCATATCTTTGGAGTGTGGGAGGGAATTGAAGGAAACCCATGCAGACACGGGGAGAATGTGCAAACTCCACACAGACAGTCTGCACCAACTCTTCAATAGGATGACATCAAGGCGGTATTGAGAGATGAAGTTAAAGTTTATTTATTAGTCACAAGTCAGGCTTACATTAACACTGCAATGAAGTTACTGTGAAATTCCCCTAGTCGCCACACTCCGGCGCCTGTTCGGGTCAATGCACCTAGCCAGCACATCTTTCAGAATGTGGGAGGAAACCGGGGCACCCGGAGGAAACCCACGCAGACATGGGGAGAACATGCAAACTCCACACAGACAGCGACCCAAGCTGGGAATCGAACCCAGGCTCCTGGTGCTGTAAAGCAGCAGTGCTAACCACTGTGCCATTGTGCACCGTGGTATCGGTTCTATGGGAAAAAAGGTTGAATCCATTTGGGTGGAAATTAGAAATAGTAAGGAGAAAAAGTCATTGATAGACATGGTCTATAGGCCACCAAATAATGACATCATGGTGGGGCGAGAAATAAACAAAGAAATAACTGATGCATGTAAAAATGGTACAGCAATTATCATGGGGGATTTTAATCTACATATCAATTGGTCAAACCAGGTCGGTCAAGGCAGCCTTGAGGAGGAGTTCATAGAATGTATCCGCGATAGCTTCCTTGAACAGTATGTAATGGAACCGACAAGGGAGCAAGCTATCCTAGATCTGGTCCTGTGTAATGATACAGGAATAATTAATGATCTTACAGTTAGGGATCCTCTCGGAAGAAGCGATCACAGTATAGTTGAATTTAAAATACAGATGGAGCGTGAGAAGGCAAAATCCAATACCAGTGTCTTGTGCTTAAACAAAGGAGACTACAATGGGATGAGGGAGGAGTTGGGAGCAAATTGGGAGCAAAAGCTTTATGGTGGGACAATTGAGGAACAGTGGAGGACTTTCAAAGCGATCTTTCACAGTGCTCAGCAAAAGTATATACCAGTGATAAGGAAGGACTGTAGAAAAAGAGATAATCAGCCATGGATATCTAAGGAAATAAAGGAGCGTATCATGTTGAAAGAAAATGCATTCAAAGTGGCAAAGATTAGTGGGAATCTGGAGGATTGGGAAATCTTTAAAGGTCAACAGCCACAAAAAAAGCTATAAAGAAAAGTAAGATGGATTATGAGAGTAAACTAGCTCAGAATATAAAAACAGATCGCAAAAGTTTCTACAAATATATAAAACAAAAAAGAGTGGCTAAAGTAAACCTTGGTCCTTTAGAGGACGAGAAGGGGGATGTAATAACTGGAAATGAGGAAATGGCTGAGGCATTGAACAGATATTTTGTGTCGGTCTTCACAGTGGAAGACACAAATAACATGCCAGAAATTGATGACAGGAAGGTTATGACAGGTGAGGACCTAGAAACTATCATTATCACGAAAGAGGTAGGGTTGGGCAAGTTAATGGGGCTAAAGGCTAAGTCTCCTGGTCCTGATGGAATGCATCCCAGGGTACTAAAAGAGATGGCGGAGGAAATAGCAAATGCACTAGTGGTAATTTACCAAAATTCGCTGGACTCTGGGGTGGTTCCCGCAGATTGGAAAACAAGGAGTTAGACAAAAGGCAGGTAACTATAGGCCTGTTAGCTTAACTTCTGTAGTAGGGAAAATGCTTGAATCTATCATCAAGGAAGAAATAGCGAGACATCTGGATATAAATTGTCCTATTGGTAAGACGCAGCATGGGTTCATGAAGGGCAGGACATGTTTGACTAATTTGGTGGAATTCTTTGAGAACATTACATGCGCAGTGGACAATGGGGAACCTGTGGATGTGGTGTATCTGGATTTCCAGAAGGCATTTGACAAGGTGCTGCACCAAAGACTGCTACATAAGATAAAGGTGCACAGTGTTACGGGTAATGTATTAGCATGGATAGAGGATTGGTTAACTAACAGAAAGCAAAGAGTGGGGGTAAATGTGTGTTTTTCTGGTTGGCGATCAGTGACTAGTGGTGTGCCTCAGGGATCAGTGTTGGGGCCACAATTGTTCACGAGTTACATAGACGATTTGGAGTTGGGGACCAAGTGCAGTGTGTCAAAATTCATAGATGGCACTAAGATGAGTGGCAGAGCAAAGTGTGCAGAGGACGCTAAAAGTCTGCAAAAGGATATAGATAATCTAAGTGAGTGGGCGAGGGTCTGGCAGATGGAGTACAATGTTGGTAAATGTGAAGTCATCCATTTTGGTAGGAATAACAGCAAAATGGACTATTATTTAAATGATAAAAAATTGCAGCATGCTGCTGTGCAGAGGGACCTGGGTGTCCTTGTGCAAGAATCATAAGGAGTTGGTTTGCAGATAATTAAGAAGACAAATGGAATTTTGTCCTTCATTGCTTCATTGAGGGATGGAGTTTAAAAACAGCAAGGTTATGTTGCAGCTGTATAAGGTGCTGGTGAGGCCACACCTGGAATACTGTGTACTGTTTTGGTCTCCTTACTTGAGAAAGGATATATTGGCACTGGAGTGTGCAGAGGAGATTCACCAGGTTGATTCCGGAGTTGAGAGGGTTGGCTTATGAGGAGAGACTGAGTAGACTGGGGCTATACTCATTGGAATTTAGAAGAATGAGGGGGGATCTGAGAAAAACTACAGCACAAAACAGGCCCTTCAGCCCCACAAGTTGTGCTGAGTTCTTTCTTATAGAAATATATAAGATTATGAAGGGAATAGATAAGATAGAGGCAGGGAAGTCGTTTCCACTGGTGGGTGAAACTAGAACTTAAAATAAAGAGGAGCAGATTTAGGACTGAGTTGAGGAGGAACTTCTTCACACAAAGGGTTGTGAATCTGTGGAATTCTCTGCCCAGTGAAGCAGTTGAGGCTACCTCACTGAATGTTTTTAAGGCAAGGATAGATAAATTTCTGAACAGTAAAGGAATTAAGGGTTATGGTAAGCGGGTGGGTAAGTGGAGCTGAGTCCATGAAAAGATCAGCCATGATCTTATTGAATGGCGGAGCAGGCTCGAGGGGCCAGATGGCCTACTCCTGCTCCTGGTTCTTATGTTCTTATATTGTGTTCTTATGACAGAGCATCCAAACACCTATCCCTGTAATGCCGCCAATTTACCATGGCTAATCTATAGCATTAGCCAAGCTAAATTCTCCCTCAGTGTACTCAAGGGAGAGCCGGAGTGCGGCGACTAGGTGATTTTCACAGTAACTTCATTGCAGTGTTGATGTAAGCCTACTTTGACATTAATAAATGAACTTAATCCCCTTAACCTACACATCTTGGACCACTAAAAGGTAATTTAGCATGGCCAATCCAGCTAACCTGCACATCATTGGACTGTGGGAGGAAACAGGAGCACCCGGAGGAAACCCATGCAGACATGGGGAGAACATGAAAACTCCACACAGACAGTCACCCGAGGCCAGAGTTGAACCCGGGTCCCTGGCACTGTGAGACCACAATGCTAACCACTGTGCCACCATGCCGCCCATACTTTAGAGACTTACAGATTAATCAGTTCTATGCACTCATTAAATGATAACCAAATGTAAATGTTTATTGTAAGTAATTATACTTCTTTGGAAGTGGGGAATGTATCTTTAAAAAGAAAGGGGGATGTTGAAATCTGCCTTTAAGAGATAGCAGTATGACATCAGTAGAAGGGAAGTGTATCATGTGATCCATTCTTTGTTTCACTTTTGTCTTTGAGCAGAACACACACACACATCTGCTGTTGATGTCTTCAAGCTTTCTGCCTCTACATAAATCATCTTAAGTGCCCAGTCTAAATAAATGAACCCACAACGTGTTTATACAATCCCTGATGAGTGATTGGTGCCTTTATATCATGAGAACAATATGGCATACATGGATGTAAACCTAATCAGCTGCAACTCAATGTGACCCACATGATTCTGGCTTAGTTATGAGGAGAGATTGGGTAAACTGGGGTTGTTCTCACTGGAAAGACGGAGGATGAGGGGTGACCTAATAGAGGTGTATAAAATTATGAAAGACATAGATAGGGTGAACGGTGGGAAGCTTTTTCCCAAATCGGTGGTGATGTTCACGAGGGGTCATAGGTTCAAGGTGAGGGGGGGAGGTTTAACACGGATATCAGAAGGACATATTTTACACAGAGGGTGGTGGGGGCCTGGAATGCGCTGCTGGGCAAGGTGGTGGAGGCGGACACACTGGGAACGTTTAAGACTTATCTAGATAGCCATATGAACGGAGTGGGAATGGAGGGATACAAAAGAGTGGTCTCGTTTGGACCAGGGAGCGGCGCGGGCTTGGAGGGCCGAATGGCCTGTTCCTGTGCTGTATTGTTCTTTGTTCTTTGATTCCCCGAGCGAGATTCACTTTGGGGATTTGGGAAGGCAGAGTGCTCAGTTTGGATTTTTAAAAAATGATAATTTGGAAGATCTCATGATTTATGGTCATTCCTGAGTCAACTGCTCTCCAAGGGCATGGAAGGATCTGGTGATGAGTGCAAAATCTTCTGCAGAAAGCAATCTGGGACTGTAAAGACGGTGGCCGGGATTCTGTGTCTGTGGCGAACATAGGCACAAACTTTGCACTGACACTGGAAGGTGCAAAATCCCATGAGAGGCCAAAAGTGAGATTCTTACTGGCCCCCTCTGTCATTGAATCATCGAATCATAGAATCCCTACAGTGCCGAAGGAGGCCATTTGGCCCATCGAGTCTGCACCTGTGAAGTTGTATGAACTAAGTAAGGGCATGATGGGAAAATTGGTCAACTATTTGTTACAATATAAAGAACGGCTAACCAAAGCTATTTCAAAATGCCAGACCCCTGTAAGAGTTAATAAGGCTGTAGGAGTAAATAAAACAAGATAAGGTCAGGGAGGAAGGAGTCATCGACCTTCTTCTGTTCCATCAAAGGACAAGATAAGGGTATGAATAATGAGACAAAGAGTTCTGGGAGGTCAGCAAGTTAAAACCTGATTCATGATATTGCTCACGATTCTATTACTAATCGAATTCCTGAATATGCTCTGGTCACGAAAACTGATCATGATTATGTATAAATACTGAACTGTTTCTCTGTGTAATTGCGGACTTGAGGAGGAATCAGCAAGTTGGACCAACTGCTCTCTGAACTCAAGTTTCAGCCAAAACTGCATGCAGTTATTCGTAAATAAATGCTTGTTATATTGACAAAACAAATTTTGTAGAGTCTATCTTTCACAGTCAAGAAGCAGGAAAAGTTTCTACTTCAACACACCGACCACAATCCCACCCAGACCCTACCCCCATAACCCCATGCATTTACCCTAGTTAGTCCCCCTGACACTAAGGTCAATTTAGCATGCCCAATCAACCTAACCCGCACATCTTTGGACTATGGGAGGAAACCGGAGCACCTGGAGGAAACCCACGCAGACATGGGGAGAACATGCAAACTCCACACAGACAGGGACCCAAACCGGGAATCGAGGCCGGGTCCTGCCGCTGTGAGGCAGCAGTGCTAAATAACGAGGTTCCCGCTCAGGAAGGTTGGGAAGCTCATTAACATCCAATTATAGTGTGGTTCCCCACTGTACCGTGTGTGTTCCCCCCCCCCCACTCCCGACAACGGCCACATTGGGACCTCCCTCCGTTACAGTGGTGAGGTTCACACAGGTTTTTAAAAACATGCACTGGGAAAAGGAAACCCACTTGGGGCACACAGAGGTGGGAGAGAAGGAAATTCCCAGGCAGAGCTATGACAGTGCTCCCTGACACTCCCCACTGACAGTGCCCCCCTCAAGCTGCTGGGGTGCAGTGCCAGAGTGTTAGGGGGCAGTGCCAGGCGGGGATTCCTCTGGGGAGTTCCACATGGGGGTGGTAGATCCCCATGTCCACTGGGCCAATTTTCCATTCATGGACAGGTAGGGGGGTTAGGGGGTCCCAGTGTGCATGTGAGGGAGTCTCTGTGTGCGTGGTGTGGGGGAGGGGGGGTGGGGCGGGGGCAGGGGTATTCCATTTTTTAACTGGAGTTCAGGGGCGCCCCAATCTCTGGGAACCCACTGTTGCTGACTCGTTCAGGCTCCGCCCATCAGCATGATTTCGTAGGACATTCCTCCCAAAAAAAAATTTCTGGGTAATAAGGTGAGAAAACTTGGCTGTGCGGCTGGTGAGCTGCAAGCCGCTTTTCTCACATGAGCCGATGCTTAGAAGAAAAATAAAGGAAATTCCTCCCAGAATAAATCTTGAGTTTGTAGTTACCCCCATGGTCATGAGAGCAGCCAATAAAATCAATCTCCAATTTTTGCTTATTTATCATGTCCCACCGAGGGATTTCAAAAACAAACTGTTCTCGGGTTATTGATGCCAATAGCATGTTTCACCTTTGTTGTCTCTTCCTTAACTGCCCATGGGAAGGTGCTGATGAAGCTACCTTCTTGAACAATAAGTGCTCCTTTAGTTAGGTGTGGAATTCCCTCTCCTGTTCCCTATCCGCATAGAAACTTTTAAAATTCTAACAGGGTTCATTAGCAGTGTAGAGGATCGGAAGGACCTTGGGGTCCGGGTCCATAGGACTCTTAAATCGGCCTCGCAGGTGGAGGATGCGGTCAAGAAGGCGTACGACGTACTAGCCTTCATTAATCGAGGGATTGAGTTTAGGAGTCGGGAGATAATGCTGCAGCTTTATAGGACCCTGGTTAGACCCCACTTGGAGTACTGCGCGCAGTTCTGGTCACCTCATTACAGGAAAGATGTTGAAGCCATTGAAAGGGTGCAGAGGAGATTTACAAGGATGTTGCCTGGATTGGGGGGCATGCCTTGTGAGGATAGGTTGAGGGAGCTTGGTCTCTTCTCCCTGGAGAGACAAAGGATGAGAGGTGACCTGATAGAGGTTTACAAGATGTTGAGAGGTCTGGATAGGGTAGACTCTCAGAGGCTATTTCCAAGGGCTGAAATGGTTGCTACGAGAGGACACAGGTTTAAGGTGCTGGGGGGTAGGTACAGAGGAGATGTCAGGGGTAAGTTTTTCACTCAGAGGGTGGTGGGTGAGTAGAATCGGCTGACGTCGGTGGTGGTGGAGGCAAACTCGTTGGGGTCTTTTAAGAGACTTCTGGATGAGTACATGGGATTTAATGGGATTGAGGGCTATAGATAGGCCTAGAGGTAGGGATATGATCAGCGCAACTTGTGGGCCGAAGGGCCTGTTTGTGCTGTGGCTTTCTATGTTCTATGTTCTATGTTCAACAGGGTAGATTCAGAAAGAATGTTCCTGATGGTGGGGGAGTCCAGAACTAGGGGCCTTAGTTTGAGGATAAGGGGTGAACCTTTCAGAATTGAGGTGAGAAGAACTTTCTTCACCCAGAAGTTGGTGAATGTGTGGAATTCATGGCCACAGAAAGTAGTTGAGTCCAAAACCTTGTGTGATTTCAAGAAAGAAAGATGTAGCTCTTGGGACTTAAGGGATCAAGGGTTATGGGGGGAAGGGTAGGGATCAGAATATTGGATTTGATGATCAGTCATGGTCAAAATGAATGGCAGAACAGGCTCAAAGGGTCGAATGGCCTACTCCTGCTTCCAGTTTCTATGTAAGTAGCTGCTCTGAAGCTTCTATTTGCCAATGGTGGAGGTTCTTGTTCCTTGTCACTAACCACTGTCACTTGCTACCAAATGCATTTGCATGGACATAAGGAGAGAGCAGAAATAGACATCAAGCGTGATGTCTCCTATGCAAAAGAGGCCACTAACCATCTGCACTAACATATGAAGGACTTAGGTGGCATGGTGGCCCAGTGGTTACCATGCTGCCTCACAGGGACCTGGGTTCAATTCCAGCCTTGGGTGACTGTGTAGAGTTTGCACTTTCTCCCTGTGTCTGTGTGGGTTTCCTCCGGAGATTCTTTCCACTTAGTAAGGAAGTTAAAACTGGAGGACACAGCCTCAAAATAAAGGGGGGTCGGTTTAAGACAGAGTTGAGGAGGAACTTCTTCTCCCAGAGGGTGGTGAATCTCTGGAATTCTCTGCCCACTGAGGTGGTGGAGGCTACCTCACTGAATATGTTTAAAGCGCGGATGGATGGATTCCTGATCGGTAAGGGAATTAAGGGTTATGGGGATCAGCCAGGTAAGTGGTACTGATCCACGTCAGATCAGCCATGATCTTATTGAATGGCGGGGCAGGCTCGAGGGGCTAGATGGCCTACTCCTGCTCCTATTTCTTATGTTCTTATGTTCTTATGTTCCGGTTTCCTCCCGCACTCCAAAGATGTGCAGGGTTAGGCGGATTGGCCATGCTAAACTGTTCCCTAGTGTCCCAAGATGTGCAGGTGAGGGGGGGATTAGCGGGGTAAATACGTGGGGTTACGGGGATAGGGCCTGGGTGGGCTGCTCTGTTGGAGAGTCGGTGCAGACTTGATGGGCCGAATGGCCTCCTTCTGCACTGTAGGGCTTCTATCATAACCAGCTACTGCTATTGGCAAGTGGTAAGAGGGAGAAGGCTTAAAGCAGTAAACGAGATCTGAATATCACTGTTTACCACTTAATGGCGGAATTGTTAGTGAGGGTGCTAAAATGTTATTCACGCCCATCCTCTGCTGCAAAATCCCTCACTATTTTAAAAACAAACGCTTTGATTTGATTTGATTTGATTTATTATTGGCACGTATTGGTAGACAGTGAAAAGTATTGTTTCTTGCGCGCTGTACAAACAAAACATACCGTTCATAGAGAAGGAAACAAGAGAGTGCAGAATGTAGTGTTCCAGTCATAGCTCGGGTGCAGAGAAAGATCAACTTAATGCAAGCTAAGTCCACTCAAAAAGTCTGATGGCAGCAGGGAAGAAGCTGTTCTTGAGTCGGTTGGTACGGTTCTCAGGCTTTTGTATCTTTTTCCTGATGGAAGAAGGTGGAAGAGAGAATGTCCGGGGTGGGTGGGGTCCTTGATTATGCTGGCTGCTTTTCCGAGGAAGCCGAAAGTGTAGATAGTGTCAATGGAGCAGGAGCCATACCAAGCTGTGATACAACCAGAAAGAATGCTTTCTATGGTGCATCTGTAAAAGTTGGCGAGATTCGTAGCTGACATGCCAAATTTCCTTAGTCTTCTGAGAAAGTCGAGGCGTTGGTGGGCTTTCTTAACTATAGTGTCGGCATGGGGGGACCAGGACAGGTTGTTGGTGATCTGGACACCTAAAAACCTGAAGCTCTTGACCCTTTCTACTTCGTCCCCCATTGGTGTAGATGTCTAACACTTCATATTCTGTGCAATCCACATTGAAAAAATATCTCCTGTTGAATACAGCCCATTATGTGCAAACTATGAACCATTAATCGGGCAAGTTGTCTGCACTGCAGTGCTACACAGCCCAAACTGACTGAGGCCCCCATTAACTGAACAGAGAGACACGAGCTGAAAGTTTCCCCCGGGGAACGTCGTTGAGGGCAGTTTTTATTCCTTTCATTTTTTTTTATTTCAAATTTTCTGAAGCTCCTTTCTTTGCAAAGTACTTTTCAACAGTTTATGGGAGATGATTGCAGAAACTCCTGTCACAGAATTTATGGCAAGTCTGCCTGTCTCCCAAATAAATCACTTTATCAATAACACACCACATAAATTATGGATGAGCTTGGTAAATATTCTATATCCCGTAGTTTAAAGTGAATGGCAGAAAATATTCCTCGGGAATTAATTGGTTCAATTTCGAATAAACTTTAAAGAATCTAATTATCTTCTGATGCTAGAGATATGTGTACAGAAGTTGAAGTTAATGGTGTTATCTATTCAAGGTGAGATAACACAATACAGAAATAATGTATGAAAATGTCTTGTTAAACTAATTTGAATTTTCATCTTTCTGCGGCTTCATTTATCACATGAGATGAAACACCAAGAAATCTTATTTGAAAATGGTAATAAGTAGATTCCTTTGTGTGTGGAGCATTTCCCCATAGTTCCCATGTTTGTTTTTGACGAGCCAGTGCTGAAACTCATGCCACTATTTGCTACCTCCAAGCAGAACTCCACAGAGCCCACCACTCATTGCAATCAAAGTGATTAGAGGAACAAAACATATTAGCCTTTGGAGCTGTTATCTCTGTTTACACAGCAGGGAATGTCGGAACGTATGTGATCCAGGATGCACTGTGAAGTAGGTGCGGGTTGTAAGGTAGCACGGCCCACCGAGGGTAGGTTTTGTTAAAGTGGGGGTGGCGACCCACAGGTGGGTCGCTGGGATGTTAAAAATAGGTCATCGGGTAAATTCTCACCGCCCCTATAAAATGATCGTGATCAAAAAATCCCGGAATATTCTGCGATCTTGTTGGAAAAAACATGGGATTTGCGGCACGGTGGCACAGTGGTTAGCACTGCTGTCTCACAGCGCCAGGGACCCAGGTTCAATTCCCGGCTTGGGTCATTAACTGTGTGGAGTTTGTACATTCTCCCCATGTCTGCTTGGGTTTCCTCCGGGTGCTCCGGTTTCCTCCCACAGTCCAAACATGTGCGGGTTAGGTGGATTAGCCATGCTAAATTGCCCCTCAGTGTCAGGGCGACTAGCTAGGGTGAATGCCTGGGGTTATGGGGATAGGGCCTGGGTGGGATTGAGTTCGGTGCAGACGCGATGGGCCAAAAGGCCTCCTTCTGCACTGTAGGATTCTATGATTCTGTGTTGTGAACCTGTTTGAAAAAACAGGATTTTCTGTGATCCTATTAGAAAAAACACAGGATGTTCTGTGGTCCTTTTAAAAAAATGTGGGATGTTCCGTGATCCTTTTAAAAAAACCCGCAATATCATGTGATCATGTTAAAAAAAACATGGGATGTTCTGTTTATTGTGCACATTTTGTAGAAGGCAGTATGACAATGCAGACTCTTCAGGCAATGACATAGCCAGCAGAAGGACTTTTGATGTGGAGGAAAAGCTCAGTATCGTTTGATACAATTTGGGTCACGTGCATTTTATGAAAGGGCATGGTAAAGATTAGGAGAGAGGTGTATTTTAAAATGCACAATAAATCCCGTTTAGATTGTAGCAAGCAGTACTGCAGCTTGCCTGGTCAGTGAAAGGTGGTGTCACAGTGGTTAGCACGGCTGCCTCACAGCTCCAGGGGCACCGGTTCAGTTCTGGACTCGGGTGACTGTGTGCTGAATTTGCACATTCTCCCCCGACGTCTGTGTCATGTGATGACTTCAGTCAGGTCAATGAGGTTGGTCGGCTAGAGTATGAACTCCCTGATGAGCCCTCCAACAAAAGATGTCCCTGTTGAGTCGTAATTGATGATCGGTTAGCTTGAATGTTACAATCAGGGAGATTCAAGCTCCCTATTTAAAGCCGGTGTGTCAGTCTCTCTGCCTGCAGTAGCTGGAATCGACAAGGAAAGAGAGCTCTGTTATGTAATATTGTTGTAAATAAAGAAGCACTGGGTGATGGGACCTTCAGCTCCATCGAGTTATTTCAGTGGGTTACCTGGGTGTTCCAGTTCCTTCCCATGCTCCAAAGATCTGTGGGATAGGTTGATTGTCCATGCTGAATTGCCCTTAGTATCAGGGGTATTAGCAGGGTGAATGCATAAGGTTGTGGAGGATGGAGCCTGGGTGGGATTGTTGTTGGCACGGGCTTGATGGGCCAAATGGCCTCCTTCTGCAATGTAGGGATTCTATGATTCCATGACTCTATCCGAGTCTAAATTTTCCTGCCGTGAAGGCTGTTTTTATCATCAGAGTTTGACGAATATAGTCATTACCTCATCATCCAGCTCAGTGGGTGGAATTTTCCAGCCACTCTCGCCCCAAAACTGGTAAATCCCACCCAAGGTCAACGGACCTTTTCATGGTTCCACCCCCCCCCCCCCCCCCCCGCCCCCGCAGTCGCTATAATTCCCATGGCAGGCAGCACAGGAAAATTCCCCCCATAGAGTTACACAGTGCAGAAAAGGCCCTCCGACCCATCGAGTCTGCACCAACAATATCTATCACTAAAGTCGCGTGAATCCCATTTTCCAGCACTTGTCCCATATCCTTGAATGTTATGATATTTCAAGTGATTATCCAAATATTTTTAAAGGTTGTGAGGTTTCCAGCCTCCACTACCTTCCCAGGCAGCGCATTCCAGATTCCCACCGCACTCTGAGTGAAAAGGTTTTTCTCGAATTGCTCTGAATTTCCTGCCCCTCACCCTAAAACTAAGCCCCCTCGTGATTGACCCCTCAACCAACAAATATGCTGATGAGAGGAGCTTGCAAAGTACTGACACTTATTTCCTTTGTACTGGAATATGGCCTGGATAAATTGGAAATTGGATCTGAAAGGGACCCCCTGACATTGAATTTGTTGTATAATGTTTAGCACAAAGTGGAAAGATCGTATTTCGTTGCACATCCCACGTGACGTGGGTCACGCCATTTGGTAAAAGCAGTTTGAAAAACACTGGCCGATGGGAAAGAACTCGGCAGGAAGTAAGGGGATGAGTTCAGAGGTCATCACAATGCATCCGCTCCGGGGGCAGGTCCGACATAGGCTGACTTTGAGCTCAGTGAATTTCTAACATTTGCACAGCTCTATTGTCAAAAGTCAGCCTGGAGCAGAGGGATAGGAGGAGGCCATTCTGCCCTTCAAGCAGGTCCTGCCATTTAATTTGACGATGGCCGATCTCTATCCTTTACCCATGATCTCGATCTGTAACATTTAACATCCCAACTTAATAAAAAATCTCTGCTTTGAAATTTTCAGTTGACGCCCCCCACCAACCCCCACCCAATCTTTTGTAGCTTAGGATTTGGTCTAATTGAGGTATATAGGGTGACACGGTGGCACAGTAGTTAGCACTGTAGCCTCACAGCACTATGGACCTGGGTGCGATTCCCACCTTGGGTGACTGTCTGTGTGGAGTTTGCACGTTCTCCCCGTGTCTGCGTGGGTTCCCTCCGGGTGCTCCGATTTCCTTCCACAGTCCGAAAGACGTGCTGGTTGCTAAATTCTCCCTCAGTGTACCCGAACAGGCGCTGGAGTGTGGCAACTGGGGGATTTTCACAGTAACTTCATTGTAGTGTTAATGTGAGCCTACTTGTGACACTAATAAATAATGAATAAATAAGACAATAAAGGGGATTGACAAAGTAGATGTACAAAGAACAAAGAAAAATATAGCACAGGAACAGGCCCTTCGTCTCTCCAGGCCTGTGCCGATCATGATGCCCGAACTAAACTAAAAAAAAACCTTCTGCCCTTACTTGGTCCATGTCCCTCTGTTCCCTCCTTATTCATGCACCCATCCAGATGTCTCTTAAATCTTGCTAGTGTGCCTGCTTCCACCACCTCCTTTGGCAGCATGTTCAACGCACCCACCACTCTCTGAAAAACATCCCCCGCACATCTCCCTTAAACTTTCCCCCGCTTACCATGAGCCTGTAATTGACACTTCCACCCTAAGAAGAAGCCTCTGACTATCCAGTGGGCGGCACGGTAGCACAGTGGTTAGCACTGCTGCTTCACAGCTCCAGGGACCTGGGCTCGATTCCCGGCTTGGGTCACTGTCTGTGCGGAGTTTGTACATTCTCCTCGTGTCTGCGTGGGTTTCCTCCGGGCGCTCCGGTTTCCTCCCACAGTCCAAAGATGTGCGGGTTAGGTTGATTGGCCATGTTAAAATTGCCCCTTAGTGTCCTGAGATGTGTAAGTTAGAGGGATTAGCAGGTAAATGTGTAGGGATATGGGGATAGGGCCTGGGTGGGATTGTAGTCGGTGCAGACTCGATGGGCCAGATGGCCTCTTTCTGCACTGTCGGGTTTCTATTCTATGATCCAGTCTGTCTATGCCTCTCATAATTTTGTAGACCTCTATCAGATCTCCACTCAGCCTCCGTCTTTCCAGTGAAAACAATCCGAGTTTATTCAACCTCTCCTCATAGCTAACACCCTCGAAACCAGGCAACATCCTGGTGAACTTTCTTTGCACTCTCTACAAAGCTTCCACATCCTTCTGGTCGTGTGGTGACCAGAACTGCACGCAATACTCCAAATGCGGCCTGAGCAAGGTTTCATATAGCTGCAACATGATTCCCCAACTGTTGTACTCAGTGCCCCAGCTGATGAAGGCAAGTATGCCATATGTCGTCTGAATCACCTTGGCCACCTGTGTTGCCACTTTTAGGGAACTGTGGACCTGCACACCCAGATCCCTCTGTATGTTAAAGAGGATGTGGAGAAGATGTTTCCTCTTGACAAGAGGTCATGGTTTTAAGATAAAGGGTAGCAGATTCATAGCAGAAATGAGGATGTCTCTTCGAGGGTGGTGAATCTGTGGAATTCGCTATCCCAGAGCATGGTGGATGCCTGGACATTGAGTAAATTGAAGGAGGGGATAGACAGATTTTTTATTAGTAATGGGTTGACGGGTTATGGAGAACAGGCAGGAAAGTGGAGCTGAGGCCAAGGCAAGATCAGCTGTGATTGTAGTGAATGGCGGAGCAGGCTCGAGGGGCTGGATTATCCACTCCTGTTCCTAGTTTTTATGCTCTTATATTGACGCACGTCCAACTTGGCAACCTTACTGAATAGTCATTTTTGTCACTGGGTGTGGTGGAGGAAACTCCATGCGGTGGGGTGTCAGAAATGGCCTATTCGTCTGACGTTCATCAGTCCAAAGCTGTGCCCATGAGCACGTAACTGCAGTGTTTGATGGAGGGATGTTATGCTTGGATCAAAGGTTTAAAGGCTTGCTTATACGATTGTTAACAATCAAACCAAAGAACACTGAATTCTTCGACAAACATTATTTTTGTAGGAAGCCTTCACCTGCAAAACAAAGGACGTTCTCCCACTGGGCGAAAGGAAGATTTGCATTTTTCATAGCGCATTTCACAACTCAAGAGTTCCCGTGTGTTGTCACATCGCAAACTTGGCAGCCACTTGGGTAACTTCTCTGCTTATCTTCAAGCAGTGCTGCGGGACCTGTTATGTTCACCTGAGAGGGCAGGCGGATCCTCAGGGTCAGTCGTGGGTTAACTGGGTTGCATTCTTCCCTCTAAATCCTGCAGTTGTGGGTTCCAGTCGCACTCTGGAGGAGGTTACATGTGACTCCGTGCTGCCTGATGCTCAGGGTGAGCACTGCTGAGTGAGTATGTCACCGTTGGATGTGCTGTTCTCAAACAAGATATCTGGCACAGTGGTTAGCACTGCTGCCTCACAGCGCCAGAGATCCGGGTTCAATTCCCGGCTTGGGTCACTGTGTGGAGTCTGTACGTTCTCTGCGTGGGTTTCCTCCCACAGTCTGAAAGACAAAGAACAAAGAAAATTACAGCACAGTATTTGTCCAGACACCTCTTAAAAGTCACTACCGTATCCGCTTCCACTACCTCCCCTGGCAGCGAGTTCCAGGCACCCACCACCCTCTTTGTAAAAAGCTTGCCTCGTACATCTCCTTTAACCTTGCCAGTCGCACCTTAAACCTATGCCCCCTAGTAATTGACTCTTCCACCCTGGAAAAAGCTCCTGACTATCCATTCTGCCCATGCCTCTCATAATCTTGTAGACTTCTATCTGGTCTCCCCTCAACCTCCGTCATTCCAGTGAGAACAAAAACGTTCTGATTCGATGCATTGGTCATTCTAAATTCTCGCTCAGTGTACCCAAGCAGGCGCCAGAGTGTGGTGACTAGAGGATTTTCACAGTAACTTCATTGCAGTGTTAATGTAAGCCTGCTTGTGACACTAATAAATAAACTTAAACATAAACTTAAACGGCCCCGTCTCTGATGAGTGGAAGTGACTCCATTGAACCTTCTTGAAGAAGAGGAGGGAGGTTCTCTCTGGTATTCAAATGACCTCCTTCTACACCATAACAATTCAGCGCTTCTGTGTCCCGCTCAACAGCAATCACCAATGATCGGGATTTTCCGGCTCCCCACTCCGCCCACCCCCCGCACTCCCGCACCCACAGTGTGTTTTCTGGCTGGGAGAAGGCACGCCAATGACCACCAATGGGATCTTCCTCTTCCACCTAAGTCTGCAGCATTTTGTATGGCTCACCCCCTCCACCTCCGCGGAACCCACCATGGGAGATCACCTTCCAGTAGGACTGGAAGATCCCACCAGGGGAAGGGCTGGAAAGTCCTGCCCAATATGACATATGAAGAGAGACTGGATCGACTGAGCTTGTACTCACTGGAATTTAGAAGAATGAGAAGGGATCTCACAGAAACATATAAAATCCTGACGGAACTGGACAAGCTAAATGCTGGAAGAATGTTCCCGATGTTGTAGAACTAGGGGTCACAGTCCAAGAATAAGGGAAGGGGTAAGCCATTCAGGACTGAGATTAGGAAGAACTTCTTCACTCAGAATTGTGATCCTATGGAATTCTCTACCACAGAAAGCTGTTGAGGGCCAGTTCGTTAGATATGTTCAAGAGGGAGTTGGACGTGGCCCTTGCGGCTAAAGGGATCAAGGGGTTTGGAGAGAAAGTGGGAGTGGGATACTGAAAGTGCATGATCAACCATGATCATATTGAATGGTGGTGCAAGCCCATCTTTATCATTTAAAAATTAACTGTCTAATTATTACTGAATTCCTGTTTGTGGGAATTTGCTTGTTGGATACAAATTAGCTTCTGCATTTCCTGCACTAGACCAGTGACTGTACTTCAAAAAGGAAGTGATTTGATTTGATTTATTATTGTCACATGTATTGGGATACAGTGAAAAGTATTGTTTCGTGCGCGCTATACAGGCAAAGCATACCATTCATAGAGAAGGAAAGGAGAGAGTGCAGAATGTAGTGTTACAGTCATAGCTAGGGTGTAGAGAAAGATCAACTTAATGCGAGGTAGGTCCATTCAAAAGTCTGACAGCAGCAGGGAAGAAGCTGTTCTTGAATCGGTTGGTATGTGATCTCAGACTTGTGTATCTTTTTCCCGACACATCAATGCATCAGGGAAATCTGGCTTGTGCAGAAACACTGGGGCTGCACTGGTAGGAAGGGAACACCTTCAGAGTCTTTTGTCTAGCAGTGAAGCTGTTGCTATCTCCTGGACATTACTGAGAGTGTGTCTGACAATCAGCCTTAGCTTCTTCACTGACCTTGGGTGGAGCTTTTACATTGGGAGACAATCATCTTCCAACACCTCTTCCTCACTGTTTGGAAGGTTGCATTTGTGTTGGTTCCAGGACACTGACCTGCATTGTGCGATCTTGAATCTGTTAGCAGATTAGCATCTTGCTCCCTGTATCAACGTTACGCTGTCTGCCACAATAATTCTCTTGTTTCCTCTTTGCTTTCTTGCGCATGTTATTCTGATGAGCACATCCATCATTAATATGTCAAGGGAACCTTAACAGTACAACTGTCCAGGGACAGTTTTCCAAATGTGAATTGCCCATAGGAGATTGCCAATGTAATTTTCAGCCTATGCAGGCATGTGTTAAAGAAGCAAAGTCATCTCGACTTCATTGTTCTCTAAGTCTTCCACCCACCAACGCCTCTGCTTTCTCAGAAGACGAAGGAAATTTGGCATGTCCGCTACAACTCTCACCAACTTCTGCAGATGCTCCATAGAAAATATTCTTCCTGGTTGTATCACAGCTTGGTATGACTCTACTCTGCCCAAGACCGCAAGAAGCTGCAAAGGGTCGTGAATGAAGCCCAATCCATCACGCAAACCAGCCTCCCATCCATTGACTCTGTCTACACTTCCTGCTGCCTCGGAAAAGCAGCCAGCATAATAAAGGACTCCAGGCACCCCGGACATTCTCTCTTCCATCTTCTTCCATCGGGAAAAAGATACAAAAGTCTGAGGTCACATACCAACCGACTCAAGAACAGTTTCTTCTCTGCTGTCATCAGACTTTTGAATGAACCTACCTCGCACTAAGTTAATCTTTCTCTACACCCGAGCTATGACTGTAACACTACATTCTGCACTCTCTCTTTTCCTTCTCTATGTACGGTATGCTTTGTCTGTATAGCGCGCAAGAAACAATACTTTTCACTGTATGCTAATACATGCGACAAGAATATCAACTCAAATCAAATCAAATCAAATGCTGAGGGGTGAAAAAGTAAAGGCTAGAATTTTTTTGACGTTCACGCTGGTAAGATTCTCCAGTCCCGCCGCAGTAAACGGAGATTTGGCTAAAAGCCAAATTCTCCGTTCTCGCTTGCAGTGTGGCGGGGCATGAACAACTGGAAAATTCTGGCCAAAATCTTCCCAAACATCTTGTCAGAGGGTTCGGGGTTCAAGTCCCACAACAGACACCTGAGAACGTGACCTAGATTGGCACTTCAGACCAGTACTGAGGAAGTGCTGCACGCTTGTAGACGAGACCTTACACTGAAGCTCTGTCTGCTCCCTCGGCTGGATGTATCTGATCCCGTAGTGCTATTTCAAAGAAGATCAGGGGAACTTTTCCAAGTCAGATGAACAATATTTATCCCTCAACCAACATGATGAAGCTCAAATTATTTGGGCATTATTAGCTTGCTTGTGGGAGCTTGCTGTGCATCAATTGGATGCCTCTCTTCCCACATCATTACATCGCTGTCTGTGTGGAGTCTGCACGTTCTCCCCGTGTCTGCGTGAGTTTCCTCTGGGTTCTCCAGTTTCCTCTTACACGCCAAAGACGTGCTGGTTAGGTGCATTGGCCATGCTAAATTGTCCCTGAGTGTGTACCCGAACAGGTGCCGGAGTGTGGCGACGAGGGGATTTTCACAGTAACTTCATTGCAGTGTTAATGTAAGCCTACTTGTGACGCTAATAGATAAACTTTTTTAAAAAACTTTTTTCTTCAGCGCTGAGGGAGTGCTCCACTGTTGGAGCTGCTATCTCTTGAATGCAGTGCTCAGCTGTTGCTTTTACCTGCCCTTTCAGGTGGATGTGAAATATCTTATGGTACTATTTTGAAGATCTGGGTGACACGGTGGTTAGCACTGCTGCCTCACAGCACCAGGGACCCAGGTTCAATTCCGGCCTCGGGTGACTGTCTGTGCGGAGTTTGCACATTCTCCCCGTGTCTGCGTGGGTTTCCTCCGGGTGCACTTGTTTCCTCCCACAGACCAAAGATGTGAGGGTTAGGTGGATTGGCCATGCTAAATTGCCTCTTAGTGTCCAAAGATGTCATGTAAGGGGGATTAGCAGGGTGAATGAGGGTTGCTGAATAGGACCTGGGTGGGATTGTCGTCGGTACAGACTCGATGGGCCAAATGACCTCCTTCTGTACTGTAGGGATTCTATGATTAAAAAACCATTTCCTTAGCAAGAAAGTGAGCTGGAGTATTTTGAAATCAAAATACAAATCTTCATTTTACTTATTTCTGAGTCCGGCAGTGTTGCTGTGAATCTGACGAGTTTAAGGCAAGGACTTCACACTTGATGCATCGTCCTGTCAAACATTTAAATTTCTGTGTCGCACATTCAAGAAAAAGAGTATTAAAAAAATGATGGAAAGTCAATAATTTCACACATGTCCCTTGTGACCTGTAACCAGCTGCAGGGCAACCCTAGGAACTGGCCGCAGGAAGGTACAGCAATCCTTCTTCCACCTGGGAATTCTCTTGTGGCCTGTGCCTCATCGCTGCCAGAAGGGGGCTGCAGTTCAGCGGAAACCTCACCTTACAAAGATAAACTGGGCATCCGACAAACATCTGGCCACAGCAAGAAAATTCCCAATGACTGACACAGCAAGAGGCCATTCGGCCCATCAAATCTCCGCTGCTGTCATGCTCCTAGTTTAATTCCATCTTTACGTAGAAAAAAAAGGACCCGGGCGGGGTGGCCATTCGGCCCTTCGAGCCTGCTCTGCCATCCATTATGATCATGGCTGATTGTCCAACTCAATAACCCGATCCCACCTTTCCCCCTCATGTCCTCTGATCCCCTTCGCCTCATGTGCAATACCTAACTCCTTTTGAAAACATACTGGGCGAGATTCTCCGGCCTCCCAAGCGTGTGTTTCCCACCGGCAGCGGTATTCTCCAGTCACCCCCGCCGCTGTCAATGGACATTCCCATATTCCCATTGATGTCACCCCATGCTAGCAGGAAACGTGCAGGCAGGTGTGCGCTGCCGGCAGGACTGGAGAATCCCGGCGGCGTGAACAGCCGGATAATTTCAGCCACAATGCTTTGGCCTCAACTACTTTCTGGAGTAGTAAATTCCACTGGCTCACCACTCTCTGGGTGAAGAAATTTCTCCTCATCTCTGTCCTAAACAGTCGTCCCTTTATCCTCAGAACCCTTGGTTCTGGACATCCCCTTCATCAGGAACATCCTTCTTGCATCTACCCTTTCTAGTCCTGTTAGAATTTTATAGGTTTCTAAAACATTCCCCCCTCATTCTTCTGAACTCCAGTGAATACAATCCGAACCAACTCAATCTCTCCTCATACGTCAGTCCTGCCATCCAGGAATTAGTCTGGTAAATCTTCTTCGCATTCCCTTCTACTTGATCTCCTTGGTTTTCCTTTCATTAAAGTGACTCCTTCATTTTTGTTTGAGAGTACTTACAGATTCTGTTTCAGCAGTGGTTTGTGACAGAGTTCTCCCCACCACCCACTGTGCAGAGAGTTATATTCCAAGTTCTCATCTTTCTGTCTCCAATTTCCCTCTATAGGTTGTGTACCTGGGCTTGAAATTCCAAGGAGGGAATCCCTTCAGTTGTAATTTCCACATAGTTGCAAAAGACTTCAGATTTCTAAAGATTGAATATCAAAGGGGGAAATGTAGACATAGAGTCATAGAATCATTGAGATTAATAGCATGGAAACAGGCCCTTCAGCCCAACTTGTCCATGCTGCCCAGTTTTTACCATTAAGCTATTCCCAATTGCCCACATTTGGCCCATATCCCTCTATGCCAATCTTGCCCATGTAACTGTCTAAATGCTTTTTAAAAGACAAAATTGTACCTGCCTCTACTACTGCCTCTTGTTCCAGACACTCACCACCCTCTGTGTGAAAAAATTGCCCCATCTGGACCCTTTTGTATCTCTCCCCTCTCACCTTAAACTTCTGCCCTCTAGTTTTAGACTCCCCTACTTTTGGGAAAAGATGTTGACTATCTAGCTGATCTATGCCCCTCATCATTTTGTAGACCTCTATGAGATCACCCCTCAGCCTCCTACACTCCAGGGAAAAAAGTCCCAGTCAATCAATCTGCTATTCGTCAGCCCACTGGCCCAATTGATCATAATCCTGTTGCAATCCTAGATAATCTTCTTCACTCTCCATTATACCACCAATCTTGCTGTCATCTGCAAACCACCCACTAACCATGCCTCCTATATTCTCATCCAAATCATTAGTATAAATGACAAATAACAATGGATCCAGCATCAATCCTGAGGCACACCGCTGGTCACAGGCCTCCAGTTTGAAAAACAACCCTCCACAACAACCCTCTGTCTTCTGTCATCAAGCCAATTCTGTATCCAATTGGCTACCTCACCCTGGATCCCGTGAGATTTAATCTTATGCAACAACGTACCATACGGTACTTTGTCAAAGGCCTTGCTAAAGTCCATCCAGACAACGTTGACTGCACAGCCCTTATCTATCTTCTTGGTCACACCTTTCGTCCAAAGATGTGCAGGTTAGGTGCATTGGCCATGCTAAATTCTCCCTCAGTATACCCGAACAGGCACCGGAGTCTGGCGACTAGAAGATTTAGAACATAGAACATAGAACATTACAGCGCAGAACAGGCCCTTCGGCCCACGATGTTGCACCGACCAGTTAAAAAAAAAAACTGTGACCCTCCAACCTAAACCAATTTCTTTTCGTCCATGAACCTATCTACGGATCTCTTAAACGCCCCCAAACTAGGCGCATTTACTACTGATGCTGGCAGGGCATTCCAATCCCTCACCACCCTCTGGGTAAAGAACCTACCCCTGACATCGGTTCTATAACTACCCCCCCTCAATTTAAAGCCATGCCCCCTCGTGCTGGATTTCTCCATCAGAGGAAAAAGGCTATCACTATCCACCCTATCTAAACCTCTAATCATCTTATATGTTTCAATAAGATCCCCTCTTAGCCGCCGCCTTTCCAGCGAAAACAATCCCAAATCCCTCAGCCTCTCCTCATAGGATCTCCCCTCCATACCAGGCAACATCCTGGTAAACCTCCTCTGCACCCTCTCCAAAGCCTCCACATCCTTCCTGTAATGTGGGGACCAGAACTGCACACAGTACTCCAAGTGCGGCCGCACCAGAGTTGTGTACAGTTGCAACATAACGCTACGACTCCTAAATTCAATCCCCCTACCAATAAACGCCAAGACACCATATGCCTTCTTAACAACCTTATCTACTTGATTCCCAACTTTCAGGGATCTATGCACACATACACCTAGATCCCTCTGCTCCTCCACACTATTCAAAGTCCTCCCGTTAGCCCTATACTCAACACATCTGTTATTCCTACCAAAGTGAATTACCTCACACTTCTCCGCATTAAACTCCATCCGCCACCTCTCGGCCCAACTTTGCAACCTGTCTAAGTCTTCCTGCAAACTACGACACCCTTCCTCACTGTCTACCACACCACCGACTTTGGTGTCATCAGCAAATTTGCTAATCCACCCAACTATACCCTCATCCAGATCATTAATAAATATTACAAACAGCAGTGGCCCCAAAACAGATCCCTGAGGTACACCACTTGTAACCGCACTCCATGATGAATATTTACTATCAACCACCACCCTCTGTTTCCTATCCGCTAGCCAATTCCTGATCCAATTTCCTAGATCACCCCCAATCCCATACATCTGCATTTTCTGCAGAAGCCTACCATGGTGAACCTTATCAAACGCCTTACTAAAATCCATATATACCACGTCCACTGCCTTGCCCCCATCCACCTCCTTGGTCACTTTCTCAAAAAACTCAATAAGGTTAGTAAGGCACGACCTACCTGCCACAAAACCATGCTGACTATCACCTATCAATTCATTACTCTCCAAATAACTATAAATCCTATCCCTTATAATTTTTTCCAACATCTTGCCGACAACAGAAGTGAGACTCACCGGTCTATAATTCCCGGGGAAGTCTCTGTTCCCCTTCTTAAACAATGGGACAACATTCGCTAACCTCCAATCTTCTGGTACTATACCAGAGGCCAACGACGACCTGAAGATCAGAGCCAGAGGCTCTGCAATCACTTCTCTTGCCTCCCAGAGAATCCTTGGATAAATCCCATCCGGACCAGGGGATTTATCTATTTTCAGACCCTCCAGAATATCCTGCACATCCTCCTTATCAACTGTAATACTGTCTATTCTACTCCCTTGCAACCCAGTGTCCTCCTCAGCTATATTCATGTCCCCTTGCGTGAACACCGAAGAGAAATATTGGTTCAATGCTTCACCAATCTCCTCCGGTTCCACACATAACTTCCCTCTGCCATCTATAACTGGCCCTAAACTTGCCCTAACCAACCTTCTGTTCTTGACATACCTATAGAACGCCTTAGGATTCTCTTTAACCCTATCCGCCAAAGTCTTCTCATGTCCCCTTTTAGCCCTTCTAAGCTCGCTCTTCAACTCCCTCTTAGCCAATCTAAAGCTTTCTAGTGCACTACCCGAGTGCTCACGTCTCATCCGAACATAAGCCTCCTTTTTCTTTTTAACCAACAAAGAAACTTTTTTGGTGCACCACGGTTCCCTAGCCCTACCAATTCCTCCTTGCCTGACAGGGACATACCTATCACAGACTCGCAGTAGCTGCTCCTTGAAAAAACTCCACATGTCGGACGTTCCCAGTCCCTGTAATCTCCTAGTCCAACCTATGTTTCCTAATTCTCTCCTAATAGCCTCATAATTACCCTTCCCCCAGCTAAAACCACTGGCCCGAGGTTCATGCCTATCCCTTTCCATCACTAAGGTGAACGTAACCGAATTGTGGTCACTATCACCAAAATGCACACCAACTTCCAAGTCTAGCACCTGGTCTGGCTCATTTCCCAGCACCAGATCCAATATAGCCTCACCTCTAGTTGGCCTGTCTACATACTGAGTCAAAAAACCTTCCTGCACGCTTTGAACAAAAACTGACCCCTCTAACGAGCTAGAGTCCCCAATCACAAGGCCCAGTCTTTTACAGCCCCTAACCACCTGAGCTTTCTCACTCGGCTCACCCCCAGAGATCTGCTCTCTATGCTCAGTTGATTCCTCCTCAACTGTAGCCTCCAGCACCGAAAACCTATTATGGAGGGGAACCGCCCCAGGGGATTGTCTTCCCGATTGCTTCTTACCCCTCCTCCTGGCATTGACCCAAGCCTCATTTCTAGGAGTTACTATTTCTCTATAACTCCTATCAACTTCCACCTCCGCCTCCCGAATTATGCGGAGTTCCTCTACCTCCCCCTCCAGCTCCTTTACACGCTCCTCCAGAAGCTGCAATCTAATGCACTTCTTACAACTAAAATCTCCTGAAACACTACTGGATTTCCTCACCACATACATCCCACAGGAGATGCAGCATACTGCCTGAACTGCCATCCCTGAAGCCATTACCAGCAAGAAAAAAAAAGAAAACAAAAAACTTCCCCACACTTATAATTAGGTTAGAGGAGGATGGAAGGGTGGGATCCTCTACCAGTGTAGAGGATCGGGTATCTCCTCTGCACCAATTTATAGGGCTAGGGGCCCGAGAGAAAAAAAAACTACTACTGAGGGGGAACCACCCAGGTAACTGACTTTTAAAGTTAAAATAAAAACCCTTCCCAGACTCCTTTGCTGCCCACTTCTAGTTTTCACTTTAAACTTGAAAAACTGCTGTTAAAGTAAAGGCCAAAAAAATACACACACTAGCTGACTAATTAAATAAATAAACAATTCAATAAATCCAATTAATCTCTTACCAGCACTGCTGCTTTTCAATCACCCCTCTCAGTTTGCTCCAGTGGATCAATGAGGGGGAACCTCCCAGGTAACTGACTTTTAAAGTTAAAATAAAAACCCTTCCCAGACTCCTTTGCTGCCCACTTCTAGTTTTCACTTTAAACTTGAAAAACTGCTGTTAAAGTAAAGGCCAAAAAAATACACACACTAGCTGACTAATTAAATAAATAAACAATTCAATAAATCCAATTAATCTCTTACCAGCACTGCTGCTTTTCAATCACCCCTCTCAGTTTGCTCCAGTGGATCAATGAGGGGGAACCTCCCAGGTAACTGACTTTTAAAGTTAAAATAAAAACCCTTCCCAGACTCCTTTGCTGCCCACTTCTAGTTTTCACTTTAAACTTGAAAAACTGCTGTTAAAGTAAAGGCCAAAAAAATACACACACTAGCTGACTAATTAAATAAATAAACAATTCAATAAATCCAATTAATCTCTTACCAGCACTGCTGCTTTTCAATCACCCCTCTCAGTTTGCTCCAGTGGATCAATGAGGGGGAACCTCCCAGGTAACTGACTTTTAAAGTTAAAATAAAAACCCTTCCCAGACTCCTTTGCTGCCCACTTCTAGTTTTCACTTTAAACTTGAAAAACTGCTGTTAAAGTAAAGGCCAAAAAAATACACACACTAGCTGACTAAATAAATAAATAAACAATTCAATAAATCCAATTAATCTCTTACCAGCACTGCTGCTTTTCAATCACCCCTCTCAGTTTGCTCCAGTGGATCAATGAGGGGGAACCTCCCAGGTAACTGACTTTTAAAGTTAAAATAAAAACCCTTCCCAGACTCCTTTGCTGCCCACTTCTAGTTTTCACTTTAAACTTGAAAAACTGCTGTTAAAGTAAAGGCCAAAAAAATACACACACTAGCTGACTAATTAAATAAATAAACAATTCAATTAATCCAATTAATCTCTTACCAGCACTGCTGCTTTTCAATCACCCCTCTCAGCTTGCTCCAGTGGATCAATGAGGGGGAACCTCCCAGGTAACTGACTTTTAAAGTTAAAATAAAAACCCTTCCCAGACTCCTTTGCTGCCCACTTCTAGTTTTCACTTTAAACTTGAAAAACTGCTGTTAAAGTAAAGGCCAAAAAAATACACACACTAGCTGACTAATTAAATAAATAAACAATTCAATAAATCCAATTAATCTCTTACCAGCACTGCTGCTTTTCAATCACCCCTCTCAGTTTGCTCCAGTGGATCAATGAGGGGGAACCTCCCAGGTAACTGACTTTTAAAGTTAAAATAAAAACCCTTCCCAGACTCCTTTGCTGCCCACTTCTAGTTTTCACTTTAAACTTGAAAAACTGCTGTTAAAGTAAAGGCCAAAAAAATACACACACTAGCTGACTAATTAAATAAATAAACAATTCAATAAATCCAATTAATCTCTTACCAGCACTGCTGCTTTTCAATCACCCCTCTCAGTTTGCTCCAGTGGATCAATGAGGGGGAACCTCCCAGGTAACTGACTTTTAAAGTTAAAATAAAAACCCTTCCCAGACTCCTTTGCTGCCCACTTCTAGTTTTCACTTTAAACTTGAAAAACTGCTGTTAAAGTAAAGGCCAAAAAAATACACACACTAGCTGACTAATTAAATAAATAAACAATTCAATAAATCCAATTAATCTCTTACCAGCACTGCTGCTTTTCAATCACCCCTCTCAGTTTGCTCCAGTGGATCAATGAGGGGGAACCTCCCAGGTAACTGACTTTTAAAGTTAAAATAAAAACCCTTCCCAGACTCCTTTGCTGCCCACTTCTAGTTTTCACTTTAAACTTGAAAAACTGCTGTTAAAGTAAAGGCCAAAAAAATACACACACTAGCTGACTAATTAAATAAATAAACAATTCAATAAATCCAATTAATCTCTTACCAGCACTGCTGCTTTTCAATCACCCCTCTCAGTTTGCTCCAGTGGATCAATGAGGGGGAACCTCCCAGGTAACTGACTTTTAAAGTTAAAATAAAAACCCTTCCCAGACTCCTTTGCTGCCCACTTCTAGTTTTCACTTTAAACTTGAAAAACTGCTGTTAAAGTAAAGGCCAAAAAAATACACACACTAGCTGACTAATTAAATAAATAAACAATTCAATTAATCCAATTAATCTCTTACCAGCACTGCTGCTTTTCAATCACCCCTCTCAGCTTGCTCCAGTGGCTTCATTACAGTGTGAATGTAAGCCTACTTGTGACAAAGAAAACCACAAACTTAAAACAAAAAACTCAATCAAATTTGTGAGACATGATTTTCCACTCACAAAGCCATGCTGACTGTCCCTAATCAGTCCTTGCATCTCTAAATTCCTGTAGATTTTCTCTCTGAATATCTACTAACAGTTTACCCACTACAGCTGTGAGACTCACCGGCCTGTAGTTCCCAGGCTTTTCCCTGGCATAACATTTGCCACTCTCCAATCTTCACCTGTGGCTGTCAATGATTCAAATATCTCTGCTAGATATTATTATATTATCTCTACACGCTAGCAGCATCCTAAACAAGACATGGACATTTCTTCTGTGAGCTATATCTAGTTAAAAATCTTAAAGGTAGTTTAAAGGAACTGAATCAAAACAAAACAGGAGGGGCCGGATTTTCACGTCTCGCCCCCCCACCCAGAGGAATTGTAGCGGGCAGGACACGGATCATGCAAAGATCTGTTGACCTCGGGTGGGATTTTCCCAGCCTTGGGGTGAGCGCGGCTGGAAAATCCCACCAATCCCCAGTGGAGGTGGCTCATCATTGGCCAGCAGCTGGATCTCCTGGTCCCGCCAACATCTACGTACTTTTGCATTGTTTCTCAGCTGCGCTGCCAGGGAACCTGCTGAATAGGGGTGGTTGGGGGGGTGGGTAGGGGGTGGGGGGGGGGGGGGTGGTTGGTGGAGGGGGAGGGGGGGTGGAGAGAAGGGTGGGTCACCATCAACAGGACTGGAAGATCCCGCTTGCGGGAAGGGCTGGAAAATTCAGTCCGATGTTTGTCCCTTCGTATCACTGCTGATATACCAGATAGGGACATAGGATCACTGAATTATACACCGCAGTAGGAGACCATTCGGCCCATTGGCCTGTGCTAGCTCTTTGAAGGAGTTATCCAATTAGCCCACTCCACTGCTTCTTCCCTATAATCCTGCGACTCTTTTCTTTTCAAGTAGATATTCAATTCCATTTTGAGAGTTATGATTGAACCTGCTTCCATCATCCATTTAAGCAGTGTGTTCCAAATCATAAAGTAAAGTAGTTTATTTATTCGTCACAAGTAAGGCTTACATTAACACTGCAGTGAAGTCACTGTGAAATTCTCCTAGTCGCCACAGTCTGGCGCCTGTTCGGGTCAATGCACCTAACCAGCACGTCTTTCAGACTGTGGGAGGAAACCGGCGCACCTGGAGGAAACCCATGCAGACACGGGGAGAACGTGCAGACTCCACACAGACAGTGACCCAAGCCGGGAATCGAGCCTGGGTCCCTGGCGCTGTGAGGCAGCAGTGCTAACCACTGTGCCACTGTGCCGCCTATCATCATTTGCTGAGTGAAAGAAAAATCTCTGCATTCCCTCTCGAGATGTTGTGCCAATTATCTTAGGTTGTTGAACCTCGGACCTTATTTAGTCTTTCAACATCCTTCATAATACTGGGCACCTTTATTCAATCAGCCCTCAACCTTCTCTGCTCCGGGGAGAAAAATCCCAGTTTCTCTCCTCTCCTTACGTGACTCAGGTTCTAGCTTTGATCTATGTTAAATTAGTTGAGTTTCGACATGTTGACAGTAAAGATCGATGATTTCCCTCATTGTTCTGGGGTTAGAGACGGGATAAATAGGCCAACACTTCCACCCTTGACTTCTACACAAGAAGCTGTGCGGATTATATAAAGTTAATATTTGAGATCTGAGCATCACTGGCATTTATTGCCCTTTAACCCTTGTTGTTCTTGAGAGGGAGCCTTATCATAAGATCATAGAATCCCTACAGTGCAGAAGGAGGCCATTTGGCCCATCGAGCCTGCACTGGAGGAAACCCGGTCTGTAGACCTCAAGGCATTTGGAGGTAAGGATTAGTACTATAAATCTGAGATATTGCTGAACTGGGAGCCAATGTAGACCAGTGAGGATATGGGTGAGAACTATACAGATCACTTGGGAAGAGGAACTGTGGCAGTCCGTAGTATGACTTGAGAAAGTTTCCCTTAATGTTATATTTACCTTGTGCTATCACCAATATCATAACTACAATTACACTACTTCAAAAGATATTATTCTCTGGAACATTTTGCCTGCAGTAAATTTTCTGTAAAATTGCAGCCACGATATAATATACGTTAAAGTTATTCAATTTTGTTCCTGACGATTAATATCAGGGAAAATTGAACAAATGGCAAAATATTTTGGGTTGCCCAGTAAGCACTGAAGTATTCAATATATTTGGAAAGAAAGAGATTACAGGGCTATAGTGAAAAGGGGACGAGCGGTAGAGGAAAGTGGGACAGAATATAAAAGTAAGGAAGCATTGTTGCAACTATACAAGGCATTGGTGAGGCCGCACCTGGAGTACTGTGCACAGTTTTGGTCCCAGTATTTGAGGAAAGATGCAGTGACATTGGAGGCAGTTCAGAGGAGGTTCACTAGACTGATTCCAGAGATGAGAGGTTTGTCGTATGAAGAAAGATTGAACAGTTTAGGCCGATGCTCTCTGGAATTTAGAAGAATGTGGGGAGATCAAATTGAGGTTTTCAAGATGATAAAAGGTATAGATAAAGTGGACGTGGAATGGATGCTTCCACTAGTGGGACATTCTAGGATGAGAGGTCATAATCGTAGGATAACCGGTAACAAATTTAAAACAGAGTTGAGGAGAAACTACTTCTCCCAAAGGATTGTGAATCTGTGGAATTCACTACCCCAAAGTGCGGTGGATGCTGGGACAGTGAGTAAATTTAAGGAGGAGTTAGACAGATTTTTAATTGGTAATGGGTTGAAGGGTTATGGGGAGAAGGCAGGAAAATGAGGATGAGGAGTATACTAGCCATGATCGAATGGTGGAGCGGACTCGATGGTCCGAATGGCCCAATTCTGCTCCTATTTCTTATGAACTTATGAATTGGAAAGCTCTTTCAAAGAGCTATCACAGGCACAATGGGCAGAATGGCCACCTGCTGTGCAATATGATTCCATGCGAGTGCAGTTTTAAAATAAAATAAATGAAGATTTGAACAGAATTCTTGGTCAATTGACAAACCATATAGACAACAAGGTCTGTGGTTTCATGTCACTTTTAAGTAATAGTAAGATTATTAATCCAGAGACTCAGCTAATATTCTGGGGGACCCAGGTTCGAATCCCGCCACGGTAGCTGGTGGAATTTGAATTCAATAAAAAAAACCTGGAATTAAGAATCTACTGATGACCATGAAACCGTTGTCGATTGTTGGAAAACCTGGTTCACTAATGTCCCTTTAGGGAAGGAAATGTGCCATCCTTACCTGGTCAGACCTACACCTAGTGGGTGCCTGGAACTTGCTGCTGGGAGAGGCAGTGGAAGCAGAGACGATAGTGACATTTAAGAGGCGCCTGGACAAGTACATGAATAGGATGGGAATAGAGGGATATGGTCCCTGGAAGGATAGAGGATTTTAGTTCAGATGGACAGCAGGCTTGAGGGGCCGAAGGGCCTGTTCCTGCGCTGTAATTTTCTTTGTTCTTTGTTCTTTGTACATGCGACTCCAGATCCACGGCAATGTGGTTGACTCTCAACTGCCCTCTGAAATGGCCCAACAAGCCATTCAGTTCAAGGGCAACTTGGGATGGGCAACAAATGCTGGCCAACCAGCGACACCCACATCCCACAAATGAATAAAATAAATATAATAATAATAACCCAGGCTTGACCCCCGTTTCGAGCATCTCATTTGACTGCACGAGGTTACGTGAGGTTGCTTAGGATTCCAGAAGAATCCCACAACATTTTGGAAGAGCTAGCCCAGAATGCTCACAACGGACTCAGTGCTCACACCAACGGTACATCCACGGGAGATTAAGTTAGTCTTCGATGATAGATCAGAGTGGGAGAAAGTGATTCACTTTAAGAATATATTGGCCTTGGAAGGGGCTGCAAGAGTGTAACACTGAGGCTAACAGGATTATTTTAGAAAGTGAGATTGTGTAGATTACACTTTTATCCTCTTGAGTAATGAAGATTAAAGGGTTAGGTAATTGAGATGTTTAAGATGATTAAAGGAATTGATCAAGCGGGGAGAGTGAAATTATTTACTGCAGTGGGAATAATCCACAAGGAAAGAGCATCATTTTAAAAATAGAGCGAGTCCAATCGGAGTGACGTCAGGAAGCATTTCTACACAGTTTTCTGGCAGCCATAAATTATTCTTCAGTGTATGCGAGAGGCGATTAGGGGAAATGATAGAATCCCTATGCTGCAGAACGGGACTATTGGGCCCATCGAGACTGCACTGATTCTCCAGCAGAACATCACACTCACACCCACCCACCTCGCAGCATCTCACATTTACCCCACTAATCCCCCTAACCTGCACATCTTGGGACACTAAAGGGCAATTTAGCACAGCCAATCCCTCTAATTTGCACATCTTGGGATACTAAGGGGCAATTTAGCATGGCCAATCCATCTAACCCGCATATCTTGGGGCACTAAGGCACAATTTAGCATGGCCAATACCCCTAACCTGCACGACTTGGGACACTAAAGGGCAATTTAGCACGGCCAATCCCTCTAACCTGCACATCTTGGGGCACTAAGGGGCAATTTGGCATGGCCAATCCCCCTAACCTGTACATCTTGGGGTATTAAGGAGCAATTTCGCATGGCCAATCCCTTTAACCTACACACCTTGGGACACTAAGGGGCAATTTAGTACAGCCAATCCCCCAGCCTACACATCTTGGGACACTAAGGGACAATTTGGCATGGCCAACCCCCCTAGCCTACAGATCTTGGGACAGTAAGGTGCAATCTAGCATGGTTAATCCCCCTAACCTGCACATCTTGAGACACTAAGGCACAATCTAGCATGATCAATCCCCCTATCCTGCACATCTTGGGACACTAGGGGGCAATCTAGCATGGCCAATCCACCCAACCTGCACATCTTTGGACTCTGGGAGAAAACCAGAGCACCCAAAGGAAACCCACGCAGACACGGGTAGAACGTGTAGATTCCACACAGACAGTGACCTGAGGTCGGAATCGAACCAGGGTCCCCGAAGCTGTGAGGCAGCATGCTAACCACTGCGCCACTGTGGAATGTGGAACTCTCTCCCTTAAAAAAACTGAGAAGGATTGCGACAGTCAAATGAAGATGTCGGGACTGAGACTGATAGATTTTTGTTCAGTTAAGGGGATTGGGGGATATTGGGACCAGGATGGGAAAAGTTAAAGCCGGGGCACTGATCAGGGGCAATCTAACCGAATGGCAGGACAGACTCAAAGAGCTATGGGTCTCCTCCTGTACCTGTAATTGAGAGAGAAAACTGCACAGTGTGTCAAATGATTCACTATCACCCATTTTGAGCTCAATTTCACCTCCATAATGTTTCTGACGTCAGGACAGACCTTCAGAGTCACTCAGTCACTTGCTGGTGGATTTTGTCCTCTGCTCTCACATATACTGAAGAATAATTTATGGCTGCCAGAAACCATTTGAGTTCAGATTTCCTAAAAGGTGTTAAGAGAGATTTATCCACAATACTCGGACTAGCCTGGAACCCAGCTCCCCGGGGTGAGGGAACTGTTCGTCCGAAATGGGACTTTAACTCACTTGGCCACCCACTCATCACTGCCTGAGCATTTGAAATTGAATTTGAGATTCACCTATCTCCAGGTTGTACAAATAAATAACTTTATTTGACGTTTCCATTGCTCTTTGGCTGTCAAGTTACGATGTTAAGGGTGAGCAAGTTGACATCGGTGGCACCTCACCGTGTTACTATCACCGTGATCATCCTTCATCCTTCATAATAACATGTCCGTTGCATGGCTAAATTGACAAAATGATACATTGTCAGTGGGTGGAGGGGGTGGGGTGGGGGGAGGGAATGCTGGGTGGTGTGGGGAGGGGGCTGGAGTAGCTGGATTTTCACTGCAGAGTGAGTTGGTGTCAGCATCCCAGAGGGGGAAATTTGACGATATCCCATCAAAGGCTGTTCAATTTCTGCATTGCCACACAAGGAGCGTTGCAGACAAAACTAAATAGATTTGTTTTTGTCATTATTATTCTGGCGAGGTCACATTATTGCACATCCCGTAATCCCCGACCACCGAGCAAGGTCAAGAGGTTGGTTCGCTTCAACGCTGTTAAAGGAAAACCTTTGACAGCGCGATATTGTTTATCAGTGGCATTCAGATTTCTCAGCACTGTAATCTCAGGGAAACATCCTTCTAATGTCAACACTCTTCCCCCCCATCCTCCTATCCCTCCTCTCCAACCCCCCCACCTCCCCCTCACCTCCTCGCCAAATTGAGGCAATCCCAGGGACCCTCCAATAACATCTACCCTCTCCTGGGGACACTCTGCTGACAATGAGATGCTCCCAGGCGCTCCTGACTGGTGAAGACAGTGACTCCGATCTTGCGGTTTATAGCATCATAGATTCCCAACAGCGCAGAAGGAGGTCATTCGGCCCATCGATTCTGCACTGACCACAATCCCACCCAGGCCTTATTCCCGTAACCCCACAAATTTGCCCTGCTAATCCCCCTGACATGGCCAATCAACCCAACCCGCGCACCTTTGGATTGTGGGAGGAAATCGGAGTACCCGGAGGAAACCCACGCTGACATGGGGAGAACGCGCAAACTCCACACAGACAGTGACCCGAGGTCGGAATTGATCTCTGGCATTATGAGGCAGCAGGGCGAACCATTGTGCCACCCTCACCTGAAAATGACTGGCATTATAATCACACGGTGGCGAGCCTGATAGCAAAATTCCAGCACTATTATCTAAAAAATAGAGTCGCAGCATTCTCTTGAGTGATAAGGTTGTAAGTTCAAGTCCCATCCCATAAAAACCTAGGCAAGAACTCCAATGCAGTCTTTCCAATGAGCTGTTTAGTCAAAGGTCTTGGCTTTTCAACCATAAATAACAAACAAATTCCCATGGCACCATTTTAACTTATCCCATGTGTCCTGGTTAATATTCATTCCTCGATCACCATAACAGAAAACAAATTATCTGGCTATTATCATGCGGTTGTTTGTGGGAGCTTGCTGTGCACAAACGGGTTGTTATTTGCCCTACATTGGCACAATGATTACACTTCCAAATGTAGTCCATTGGTTGTAAAGCAGATTGGAATATCCCGAGGTTGCAATATAAATGCAAGTTCTTTTGCCTTCTTGATGGCTTTAATGACTGGCAACTTTTCTACTGCAGATGACGATGAGTGTCAGAATGCTACGCTAACTTGTGGACAGAATGCGACCTGCACCAACACATTTGGGAGTTATTACTGCACATGCGTTGAGGGTTATGAGTCATCACAACGAAAGAAAAAATTTACACCCAATGATGGCACCACTTGTCAAGGTATGATCAAATGTTTACCCAAATGTACACAACGCTTTTGAATTAATTGAAACATAGAAACTAGAAGCAGGAATAGGCCATTCAGCCCTACAAGCCTGCTCCGCCATTCATTATGATCATGGCAGATCATCAAATTCAATATCGTGATCCCGCCTTCCCCCCATATCTCTTGATCCCTTTGGCCCCCAGAGCTATACTAATTTCTTTGACCATAAGGCATAGGAGCAGAGTTAGGCCACTCGGCCCATCGAGTCTGCTCCGCCACTCAATCATGGCTGATATTTTTCTCATCCCCATTCGCCTGCCTTTTCCCCATAACCCCTGGTCCCCTTATTAATCAAGAACCTATCTATCTCTGTCTTAAAGACACTCAATGACCTGGCCTCCACAGCCTTCAGGGCAAAGAGTTCCACAGATTCACCACTCTCTGGCTGAAGAAATTCCTCCTCATCTCTGTTTTAAAGGATCATCCCTTCAGCCTGAGGTCCTGCCCTCTGGTTCTAGTTTTTCCTACTAGTGGAAACATCCTCTCCACGTCCACTCTATCCAGGCCTCACAGTATCCTGTAAGTTTCAATAAGATCCCCCCTGCATCCTTCTCAATTCCAGTGAGTTTCTTCTTGAAATCAGACAAAGTTTTGGCCTCAACTACTTTCTGTGGTAGTGAATTCCACACATTCACCACCCTCACCTCAGTTTTAAATGGTTTATCCATTATCCCCAAACTATGAGCCCTAGTTCTGGACTCCCCCTGCCACTGGGAACATTCTTTCTGAATCTACCCCGTCTAACCCTGTTAGAATTTTATAAGTTTCTATGAGATCCCCTCTCACTCATCTAAACTCCAGTGAACATAATCCTAACCGACTGAGTCTCTCCTCATATGACAGAACTGCCATCGCAGGAATCAGCCTGGTAAAACTCGAAAGCATAATGTTGAAGGAATTGTCAAACTTTCAAAGAGGAATGTTGGAAGCAGACACCTGGCCCATCAGTGCCAAATTCTCAGGAATAATTTAGAACTACTGGTGCATAAACAGACCAACTGGTTTATTTATTATTTATTAGTGTCACAGGTAGGCTCCCATTAACACTGCAATGAAGTTACTGTGAAAATCCCCTCGTCGCCACACTCCGGCGCCTGTTCGGGTACACTGAGGGAGAATTTAGCATGGCCAATGCACCGAACCAGCTTGTCTTTCTGACTGTGGAAGGAAACCGAAGCATCCAGAGGAAACCCTCATAGACACAGGGAGAACGTGCAGACTCTGCATAGAGAGATACCCAAGCGAGGAATCGAACCCCAGTCCCTGGCGCAGTCAGGTAACAGTGCTAACCACTGTGCCAAACTGGACCAACAGAATGCCACCGGGACTTGATAATTTGAGTTATCAGGAGAGGCTGGATAGACTGGGACTTTTTTCCTTGGAGCGTAGGAGATTTTTGGGTGATCTTATAGAGGTCTATAAAATAATGAGGGGCATAGATCAGCTAGATTGTCAATATCTTTTCCCAAAGATAGGGGAGTCTAAAACTAGAGGGCATAGGTTTAAGGTGAGAGGGGAGAGATACAAAAGTGTCCAAATGGGCAATTTTTTCACACAGAGGGTGATGAGTGTCTGGAATGAGCTGCCAGAGGTAGTAGTAGAGACGGGTACAATTTTGTCTTTTAAAAAGCACTTAGACAGTTACATGGATAAGATGGGTATAGAGGGATATGGGGCAATTGCGGGCAATTGGGACTAGCTTAGTGGTTAAAAAAAACGAGTCGCATGGACAAGTAGGGCTGAAAGGCCTGTTTCCATGCTGTAAACCTCAATGACTACAATAGTTTAAAATCAGTATTGATACTCCATCAAATCACTTTTAAACTTGACTACATCTCTGTCCTCTGAGCCAATCCTCCTTTCTCCTGCATGTTTTCCTCCAGCTTCCCATCTGCATAGGAACATCGGAAATATGAGCAGGAGTAGGCCATTCGGCCCCTCGAGCCTGCTCAGCCATTTAACTGGATCATGGCCGATCTTCCAGCTCAATTCCATTTTCCAGCATTGTCCCCCATATTCATCAATATCTTTAATATCTCCATCTCCATCTTCCACATTCTCAACGAAAGAGCCTCCACAACCTTCTGGGGTAGAGAATTCCAAAGAATCACCAGCAACGAGTGAAGAAATTCCTCCTCATCTCAATTCTCAATGGCCTACCTGCTATCCTGAGACACTGGCCGAAAACCTCCATTTTGGCCGACGGCTGGGATTCGCCGGTGCCGCTGAAAGTGACTGGAGTTTTGGCTGGAATGCCAAAATCCATCACTGGAATTCTACACCCCCTCCCCCGCCCCAATCCGCCACAGAATCGGAGCGGGTGAGAGATGGACAATGGAAATATCCGTTGACCTCGGGTGGGTTTTTCCGGTCTTGCTCGAGCGAGGCGGTAAAATCCTGCCACCTGTTCTCACTTGCAGCGGGACGGGCACAGGTGAGATCAGAGAATCCTGCCCTGTGTCCCTGGTTGTAGATCCTCCCCAGCCATGGCAAATCATCCTTCCTGCATCTACCTTTTCAAGCCCTGCAAGAACTTTGCACACTTCAATGAGATCACCTTTCATTTTTCTAAATGCTAGAAAATAAAGGGCCAGTTTCCTCAATCTCGCCCTGTCGGACAATCCTACCATCCCAATTGGCATTCACTTCAACTGCTTTCAGTGCTAGCATGTTCTACATTCTTTCCACTCTCTGGGTAAGGGTGTTGTTGTTTTTTGGATTCATTAGTCAGCATTTCAGATCTATATGACCCCCCCCCCCCCCCGCGGCCCCCCCCCCCCCCCCCCCCCCCCCCCCCGATTATGGGTGGACACATCGTTTACAACAGGGCAGCACAGGAGCATAGTGGCCAGCACTGCTGCCTTACAGCTCCAGGGGTATGGCCTTGGGTGACTGTGTGGAATTTGCACGTTCTCCCCATGCTTGCATGGATTTCCTCCTTCCTCCATTCCAAAGGTGTGCGGGTTAGGTGGAATGGCCATGCTAAACGTACCAACCAACTCAGCTTCTTCCCTGCTGCTGTCAGACTTTTGACCTTGCATTAAGTTGATCTTTCTCTACACCCTAGCTATGACTGAAACACTACATTCTGCGCTGTCTTGTTTCCTTCTCTATGAACGGTATGCTTTGGCTGTATAGCGCGCAAGAAACAATACCTTTCACTGTATACTAATACATGAGACAATAATAAATCAAATCAAATCAAAAGCAAAATTGCCTCATTGTATCCTAAGATGTGTAGGTTAGGGGGATTAGCCATGGTGAATGTGTGGGGTTACAGGGATAGAGCAGGGGAGAGGTGCCTGGGTAAGCCATTTGTCAGAGATTTGGTGCAGACCTGAAGGCCAAATGGCCTCTTCTGCACTGTAGAGATTCTTTTGATTTGATTTGATTTTGATTTGATTTGATTTGATTTATTATTGTCACATGTATTCGTATATAGTGAAAAGTGTTGTTTCTTGCGCGCTGCACAGACAAAGCATACTGTTCATAGAGAAGGAAAGGAGAGAGTGCAGAATGTAGTGTTACAGTGGATTCTGTGATTCTATGAATATCTATCCACCCAATCAAAGCCCTTTATGATTTTAAACAGCTGCTTTTTTCCTGAAGGAAAAATCTTCATCCTTTTTGAGTGTGAATCCTTCATCAGCACTGGAATCTCTTCAGAGAAGAGGGGCCCCGTGAGACTGACCAAAAAAAAAAGAGAGGGAAGGGAGACAGCAACATGTGAGCATCAGAACTGTAGACATTCTGTTCACCTTTACAAAAAGACAGCTAATCCATTTAATCGTAGTCTGATCACAAGGTGATCAGACTCATTGGCTGCCATTTTGTAATGGTAGTTAAAACAAAATAATAAAGTTTATTTATTAGTCACAAGTAGGGCCTACATTAACACTGCAGTGAAGTTACTGTGAAATTCCCCTAGTCGCCACAGTCCGGTGCCTGTTCGGATCAATGCACCCTAACCAGCACGTCTTTCAGAATGTGGGAGGAAGTTACAACATCCGTGCACTTCGATCATAGATCATAGAATCCCTACAGCGCAGAAGGAGGCCATTTGGCTCATCAAGTCTGCACCGACCACAATCCCACCCAGGCCCTATCCCCATAACCCCATGCATTTACCCTAGTTCATCCCCCTGACACTAAGGGGCAATTTAGCATGGCCAATTCACCTAAACCGCACATCTTTGGACTGTGTGAGAAAACCGGAGCACCCGGAGGAAACCCACGCAGACACGAGGAGAATGTGCAAACTCCACACAGACAGTGACCCAAGCCACTGTCCCTGGCGCTGTGAGGCAGCAGTGCTAACCACTGTGCCACCGTGCCTCCCCTACACATAAATTGGCTTGCCTTCTTTTGTCTTGGTCACTCCTGTGAAGGGAGTCACCCCTCCGCTTGTTAGCAGCTCTGACCAGAAGGGAACAACTTTGTCTCACAGGCTGCAGTGGCCCAAGAAGGTGACCCACCAGCCCCTGGCATTGCCGACAACACCCTCACCCAAGTCTGAAGTGGCAAAACAAAATACTCTCATCTGTGACTGAGAGGGCCAAGAGTTCAAACAATGAATTTTATTTTGGATGTGTCCCATTCGGCCCATCGGATCTGCTCTGCCATTCAATCACAACTGATAAGTTTCTCAACCCCATGCTCCAGCCTTTTCCCTGTAACCTTTGATCCCCTTATCAAGAACCTATCTATCTCTGTCTTTAAGCCACTCAGGGACCTGGCCTCCACAGCCCTCTGTGGCAATGAATTCCACAGATTCACCACGCTCTGGCTGAAGAAACCCCTCCTCATCCAATATGTGTCAGATCAAAACTTGGAGATGCTCCCTCGTCATCTTCCCATCATCCGTCAAGGGAAAGGGGAGAAGGATGCCCTCCTCTCTGCCGGGCAACTGGATGCTGGAGTAGCGATTAAATCCGGGGAATCTGGACATTTCTGGCCTTTGCAAAGATGTCGAAACTTATGGAAACCCCATTTTAGAAATATGCCGCAAATAATTGATTTTCGCTGTTCTGGAGGTGGGAGAAAGTGAGTTAAATATGATGAAACCTTAGCTACGATTTAAAAAAAGACTGCTGTTTGCTGTACATGGTATGAATCTTATAGACATTGATGAATGTAGTGGAGATTTTGCTCGGAGCTGTAGTGCCCGTGCCCACTGCCAGAACACAATTGGAAGATTTTATTGCTCCTGTTTTTTAGTGAATTTCAAATATCTGCAGGGATTTCGACGTTCAAAACTGGAGCCTAATTCCACCCACATCATCCGAGAAGGTCTGTTATTACAGTGGATGAAAAAAAAACTAATCTTTACACAAAAACAAAATTAATCTCGGATTTCTATGAACTTGTTACCAAACTTTTCAGAGCTGATTTGGCGGACTGGTTTCAGGGTCGGTGGAGGAGGGGGCGCAGAGGAGGGAGGAGGGAGTGGGGGTACAGGGATCTGGGAGAGGAGGAGGAAGGAGGACAAAGGGAAAGGTAAGGTTTAGCTTAGGAAACCTTCGCTAAGGTTTCATCATATTTCATCAGGGCAGCACGGTGGCACAGTGGTTAGCGCTGCGACCTCACAGCGCCAGGGACCCGGGTTCGATTCCCAACTTGGGTCACTGTCTGTGCAGAGTCTGCACATTCTCTCCGTGTCTGCGTGGGTTTCCTCCGGGTGCTCCGGTTTCCTCCCACAGTCCGAAGATGTGCGGGTTAGGTGCATTGGCCGTGCTAAATTGATCCTAGTGTCTGGGTGATTGGGAGGGTACATGAATGGGATTGCAGGAATAGGGCCTGGGTGGGATTGTGGTCAGTGCAGACTTCATGGACCAAATGGTTTCTTCTGCATTGTAGGGATTCTGTGATATTTAACTCACTTTCTCCCACCTCCAGAACAGCAAAAATCAATTATTTGTGGCATATTTCTAAAATGGGGTTTCCATAATTTTTGACATCATTGCAAAGGCCATAAATGCCCCTGATTTAATTGCTACTCCAGCATGGGTGGCAGGGTGGCACAGTGGTTAGCACTGCTGCCTTACAGTGTCAAGGATCCGGGTTCAGTTCCGGCCTTGGGTCACTGTCTGTGTGGAGTTTGCACATTCTCCCCGTGACTGCGTGGGTTTCCTCCGGGTGCTCCGGTTTCCTCCCACAGTCCAAAGATGTGCGGGTTAGGCTGATTGGCCATGCTAAATTGATCCTGGTGTCAGAGGGATTAGCAGGGTAAATATGTGGGGTTACAGGAATAGGACCCGGGTGGGATTGTGGTCGGTGCAGACTCGATGGGCCGAATGGCCTCCTTCTGCACTGAAGGGATTCTATGATTCAGTTACCCAGCAGAGAGGAGGGCATTCGTCTCCCCTTCCCTTGACAGATGATGGGAAGATGATGAGGGAGCGTCTCCACATTTTGGTCTGACACAGATTGGATGAGGAGGGATTTCTTCAGCCAGAGGATGGTAAATCTGTGGGGCTCATTGCCACAGAAGGCTGTGGAGGCCAGGTCATTGAGTGTCCTAAAGATAGAGATAGATAGATTTTTGATTGGTCAGGGGATCAAAGGTTATGGGGAAAAGGCAGGAGAATGGGGATGAGAAACCTATCAGCCATGATTGAATGGAGGAGCAGACTCGATGGGCCGAATGGGACCCTTAACCGAAATAAAACTAATCGATCTTGGCCTTCAAACTCCAAAGAGAGAGGTGATGGGAGGGGAAGAGGAGAGTAGAGATTGTGCTGGAGGGGAGGGGAGGAGAAGGGAGGGAGGCGAGGAAAGAAGATTGACAGAGGTGAGGGGGAGGAGAGGAGGAAAAGAAATGGAGGGAGAAAGGAGGGTCGGAAGGCCCACCTCAATCCCAAGTACAATCTAGGCATGTTTATTTCAGGTTGATTTACTGGTGGAGTACCATATTGACTGATGTCCAACCTTGCGGACAAGGTTATTAAACTGAGACTCCATTGGAGTGGATTTTAAAGATCCCATGGCACTATTCAAAAAGCCAGGAGTTCACTCGACATCCTGTGCCAACACCTCTCGCGCTGCCAGTACCAACATTCCCTCACCTTAAAGTTGCTTTTGTTGGGTTTTGCTACCTTCCAGTTGGTTGCTGAGTTATAACAGAGACTACACTTCATGGCTAATTCATCCATTTTGAGATGTCTGGTGGTATAAAGGTGCTATATAAATGCAAGCCTTTATCTCTTTAAGGTGCCGTAACCTAAAGGACTACGGTACAACAGCTGGAAAGTGGGATTCCATTGTATAGACGCAATGGGATGAATCTGTTGCCATTGTTCTGTGCCTCTCGGGATGAATGTTGGCCTCCAGGAAGAACTCAGATCAGAGAATCACAGAATCCCTATAGTGCAGAAGGAGGCCATTCAGTCCATCAAGTCTGTACTGACTCTCTGACTGAGTATCTTACCCAGGCCCTCTTCCCTGCTCTATCCCCATAACCCCATACATTTACCATGGTTAATTCATTTAACCTAAACATCTTGGAACACTAAGGGGCAATTTAGCATGGCCAATCCACCTAACCTGCGCAGCTTTGGAGTGTGGGAGGAAACCGGAGCACCCGGAGGAAACCCACGCAGACACGGGGAGAATGTGCAAACTCCACACAGTCGCCCAAGCCAGGGATCGAAACCAGGTCCCTGTCACTGTGAGGCAGCAGTGCTAACCACTGTGCCAGTGTGCCGCCCTCTCCTGTTTATTTTTTCCCTTTGTGGTAAACCACTGTTAGCTTATTACCTGTATATGTGACATGCCTGGACACATCCCTGCCGGCCTTACCCGAGATTCCTCCCCCCCCCCTGGTCCAGGTATAAAGGCGTTTGCTCCCCACCCCCCCTGCCTCAGTCTGGACCAGTTCATCGGCATGGGTGTGCTCCAAGTCTTTTGCTGATAAAAGCCTATTTGTTCTTGCATACAAACTAGTCTTTGCTCGATTGATGGTGCATCACCCTTCTTCCTGGGATCTTTTCTGTCCACTCAGGAAGGCAGAAGAAGCCTCAGTTTTACAATGCATCATTAGGGTGGCACTCACCAATGGTGCGGTACACCCTTTCTCCTGCACTTTATTTTCAGCCTGTATTAATAGTTCCAATCTTTGGAGTGAGGATTGAACCCAAAACCCTAACTCACTGACCCACGATAGACTTCCGTGAATGAGCCAAAATATTTATTCTCCACTTCTGAGGTGAAATCTCCCGAGAATCTCTGTGCTGTCAATCCAATAAATAGCATTTCCCGACAAGTGGTTGTTTTGCCAGACATTGACCGCTAGGCTAAATTTCTACACCATGCGTTACTCAAATAGATTGCCTCTACGACAACGGATGAACGGACACCACTCGACAATCACCAGGCAGGAGTGTTCCCTTCCTGTTGGAGAACACTTCAGCAGTCAAGGGCATTCAGCCTCTGATCTTCGAGTAAGGTTCTCCAAGGCGGCCTTCACGATACACGACAACGCAGAATCGCCGAGCAGAAACTGATAGCCAAGTTCCGCACGCATGAGGACGGCCGCAACCGGGATCTTGGGTTCATGTCACACTATCTGTAACCCCCACCATTTGGCCTGGGCTTGCAAAATCCTAACTGTCCTGGCTTGAGACAATTCACACCTCTTTAACCTGTGATTATCCCTCTCTCCACTCGCGCTGTCTGTACCTGTAAAGACTTGATTACCTGAAAAGACTCACATTCCAACCATTATCTTGCAATCGTGTCTTTGTCTCTATATGCCGTGTTTGTGAAACCCACCTCTTCACTCACCTGATGAAGGAGCAGCGCTCCGAAAGCTCATGATTCCACATAAACCTGTCGGACTTTAACTTGGTGTTGTGAGACTTCTTACTGTGCCCACCCCAATCCAACGCCGGTATCTCCACATCAAATAGATGGATCAACCCACAGAATTCACATTTGATAAGTTCTAACTTAGTGATCAAACTGTTTTCAAGGACATGAAAAGATCATATATTAGTCATATGATAATTATACATCAAATAACCGGCATTAGGCAAACTGAATGACAAAGGCATTGACGGGAGCAGTTTAGTCAATAATACAGTCTGACTATGTGTTAGACACCCGGTGTTTGAAGTTAATGATTTTATTTCTTTGCTTCAATTTCAGAGATTTCAGAGACGCCTTGCCATTTAAATAACGAATGTCTCTCTGGAAGGATTAATGATACCTTGCATCAGGTAATGCCATATCTTGAATGAGATAAGAAAGCCTTGCATTAAAAAAGGCCCTTTGTGCTTCATAATAGGATTGTGCGCCAAGCAACCTGAAGTGCAAACTGCTGTCATTTGCAACAAACTCATATTTTAGTCATAAACTAAGACCCTGACAAACATCCGTCAACTTTGATAAGGCATTTTGAGGAGATTTTCTGATGGCATGGTTCTTTAAGGGCTGGTCTTGCTGAGGCAAGTGTTTTTTTTTCTTTAATTCATTTCTTAAAATGCAAGGCTAGCATTTATTGCCCATCCCTTGGCCGCCCTTGAGAAAACGGTGGTCTTTTTTGGATCACTGCAGTTTTTTTTTTAATCACTTGGATGTGGGTGTCACTTACCTGGGCCAGCATTTATTACCGATCCCTCATTGCCCTTGCTAGGTCATTTTGGGGTGGCACAGGAGCACAGTGGTTAGTGCTGCTGCCTCACAGCACACCATGAACCTGGGTTCGATTCCTGGCCTTGGGTCACTGTCTGTGTGGAGTTTGCACCTTCTCCCCGTGTCTGCGTGGGTTTCCTCCGGGTGCTCTGGTTTCCTCCCACAATCCAAAGATGTGCGGGTTAGGTTGATTGGCCAAGCTAAATTGACCCTAATGTCAGGGGGATTAGCAGGGTAAATATGTAGGGTTACAGGAATAGGGCCTGGGTGGGATTGTGGTTGGTGCAGACTCGATGGGCTGAATGGCCTCCTTCTGCACTGTAGGAATTCTAGCATTTCAGAGGGCAGTTAAGAGTCAACCACATTACTGTGGGTCAGGAGTCATGTGTAGACCAGACCAGGTAAGGGCAGCTCAGTAACTTCATTGCGGTGTTAATGTAAACCTACTTGTGATTAATAAATAAGTAAACTTTAACTTTCCTACCCTAAAGGGGCATTAGTGAACCAGATGAGCTTTTCACGGCAACGATCATCGTTAGATTTTTAATGGAACTCAAATTTCAACATCTACCGTGGTGGGATTTGAATCCAGAGCCAGAATTGAACCCGGCTCCCTGGTATGCTGTGAGGCAGCCGTGCTAACCAGTGTGCTGCACACTTACCAAGAATATGTTGGCCAGTGTGCTACTGAAATTATTTCCCCTCTCTCTGGGTTGAAGTTACTGCACATCACATTTAACATTGCATTAGACGCGAGACTTACCTGGTCTGGTCTACATGTGACTCCTGACCCACAGTAATGTGGTTGACTCTTAGCTGCCCTCTGAAATCCTAGAATTCCTACAGTACAGAAGGAGGCCATTTGGCCCACCGAGGCTGCACCGACCACAATCCCACCCAGCACCTATTCCATTAACCCCACATATTCACCCTGCTAATCCCCCTGACACTAGGGGCAGTTTAGCATGGCCAATCAACCTAACCCGCACATCTTTGGAGTGTGGGAGGAAACCGGAGCACCTGGAGGAAACCCACGCAGACACGGGGAGAATGTCTCAGGGCTAAGCCAGCATTTATTGCCCATCCCCAATTGCCCTGGGGAAAGTGGTAGTGAGCCACTTTCTTGAAACCCTGCAGTTCATGTGATATAGGAACATCCAAAGTGCTGTTTCACGTCCCAGGTTTTTTACCCAACAACAGTGACGGAACGGAATATATTTCCATATCAATGTGGTGTGTGTGTGTGTGTATGTGGCTTGGAGAGGAACTGGTGGTGTTCCCATGTACCTGCTGCCCTTTTAGGTGGTAGAGGGCGTGCATTTGGAAGGCGCTTTCAAGGAGATGTAGCTGAAACGTGATTCCAGCAGTTGCAACGTATTGTGGACTTTGCATTAATTTCAAATGCAATCAACTGGGTTTGGTGTTTATTGGCAGCTCAGCAATATAAAGGAACCACGCATCATTCTGGAGGAGATTGCCCAAAACACTACTGGAAGCCTTTCAGCCACCGATGTGCTTATATATGTCGAAGTCCTTTCACAATCAATCTCAACACTGAGTACAATCAATGAGACCATCACTGACAGAAGAGAAATCACCAACATCACCATGAATGTAGGTTGTCCAAAATGTCCGGTTCTTTTTGCTCTGTCAGGTGATGAACTTTTGAATACTGTGTATAGTTCTGGTCACCCTATTATAGAAAGGATATTATTAAACTAGAAAGAGTGCTGAAAAGATTTACTCGGATGCTACTGGGACTTGATGACTTGAGTTATGTGGTGAGGCTGGATAGACTGGGACTTTTTTCCCTGGAGTGCAGGAGGCTTAGGGGTGATCTTATAGAGGTCTATAAAATAATCATAGAATCATAGAATCCTACAGTGCAGAAGGAGGCCATTCGGCCCATCGAGTCTCCACCGAACACAATCCCACCCAGGCCCCATTCCCGCAACCCCATGCATTTACCTGAACTGGTGCCCCTGACACTAAGGGGCAAGTTAGCATGGCCAATCCACCTAACCCGCACATCTTTGGAGGGGCATAGAGAAGGTAGGTAGTCAACACCTTTTCCCAAAGATAGGAGAGTCTAAAAGTAGAGGGCATAGGTTTAAGGTGAGAGTGTCCAGAGGGGCAATTTTTTCACACAGAGGGTGGTGAGTAACTGAAATGAGTTGCCAGAGGTAGTAGTAGAGGCGGGTACAATTTTGTCTTTTAAAAACAGCTACATGGGTAAGATGGGTATAGAGGGATATGGGCCAAACAGAGGGATATGGGCCAAACATTGGGATTAACTTAAGGGTTTAAAAAAAAAGGGCGGCATGGATAAGTTGGGCCGAAGAGCCTGTTCCCATGCTGTAAACCTCTATGACTCTTGTATCCTATGCTGAAAATCCCACGAGTTGTGTTTGTCTTTCTGTGCACTCACACACCCTAGGCGCTGGTTAAGACAGTGAACAATCTTTTAAGGCCAAATGAAGTGACTGTGTGGAGTGAAATCACAGAGGACAAGAGGAGGAAGAGTGCCACGAAGCTGCTGCACATGATGGAGACGTCGGCACTTGGCATCTCACACCACCTGAAAAGGACGACCGAACTCATGTACAGAGAGAGCGATATTGGTGAGTTGAGATAAAAGGAGTGCAGGTCTTTTATCCACGCTTTCAAGTCCTTCCCATGGGGCTGGTGCGATTTTAGGTAAATGTGGGCTTCTGCTTTCTAAACATTTACTTCATATTCACCTTCAAAGGCTGCTTCCACTCTGCTGGTGTTTTATTTCTAGTCAGTACTTCTGCGATCCCCGTATCTCCTTCAAATTTCAGTATGCTTTGACCGACGCTTTGCAGCAGGGAAGAAAGGCTGACACCTTTGCAGCACTGTTCATGGGATATCCCAAAATGCCAAAGAACGACATTGAATCATACAATCCTATAGTGCAGAAGGTGGCCATTCGGCCCATCGAGTCTGCACCGACCACAATCCCACCCAGGCTCTATCCCCATAAACCTCATGCATTTACCCTAGCTAGTCCCCCTAAACGAAGGGGCAATTTACCATGGCCAATCCTCCTAACCGGTGAATCTTTGGACTGTGGGAGGAAACCGGAGCACCTGGAGGAAACCCATGCAGACACGGGGAGAACATGTAGACTCCACACGGCCAGTGACCCAAGGCTGGAATTGAACTCGGGTCGCTGGTGCTGTGAAGCAGCAGTGCTAACCACTGTGCCACCGTGCCGCTCTTGAGAGATAATGCGCCAGATTCTCCTACCTCACCGGGAGATGGGCCTCGCCCATCCCACTGCAGCGAACAGAGATTTGGCTGAGCGCCAAATTCTCCGTCCTCACTGGCAGGGATGGTGGGGAATGAACAGCCAGAGAAATCAGGCCAACATAGGGCAACACGGTGGCACAGTGGTTAGCACTGCTGCCTCACAGTGCCAGGGACCCAGGTTCAATTCCCGACTTGGGTCACTGTCTGTGAGGAGTTTGCACATTCTTCCCGTGTCTGCGTGGGTTTCCTCCGGGTGCTCCGGTTTCCTCCCACAGTCGGAAAGACGTGCTGGTTAGGTGAATTGGCGATGGTAAATTCTCCCTCAGTGTACCCGAACAGATGTGCGAGTGTGGCGACTAGGAGATTTTCACAGTAAATTCATTGCAGGGTTAATGTAAGCCTGCTTGTGGCACTAAAACTTAAACTTAAAAGAGAGGTAGCCAACTTGCACACAGCAAACTCTTTCAATCAGCAATATGTTAAGGGCCAGCTAAACTATCTATCAGTGATGCTGTCTGATGGGATAAATATTGGCCGGACAGTGGAGAAAACTCCACTGTTTTTCTTCAAAATAGTGCCAAGGGATTGTTTGCAAAACCTACCTGAGAGCAGAACGGGACTTCAGTTTAACATTGCATCTGAAAGACTGCACCTCATTAGACAGTGCAGTGGAGACTCCCTCAGCATTGCACTGAGGTTTATTCTCAGAGACCAAGCGCTACACGTGTTTACATTAAGTTTATTTATTAGTGTCACAAGTTGGCTTACATTAACACTGCAATGAAGTTACTGTGAAAATCGTCACTCCGTCGCCTGTTCGGGTGCACTGAGGGTGAATTTAGCATGGCCAATGCACCCAGCCAGCACGTCTTTCGGACTGTGGGAGGAATTTCGGAGCTCCCGGAGGAAACCCACACAGACACGGGGAGAACGCGTAGACTCCGCACAGACAGTAACCCAAGCCGGGAATCGAACCCATGTCCCTGGTGCTGTGCGGCAGCAGTGCTAATCACTGTGGTCACCGTGCCACCCAGACCATCCAGGGGAAACAAAGGGTCTTAAAGAAAATCACCAAACAACTAGATTGTAATTCGTTTGTCAGTGGAAGCTTTGCTCGCTGTGCTGTAAATGTAATTCATGATGCAAAGTGATCGGAGACAGAATGGGGTCTCATTTCACATCGCTGTGCCAGTTTGATGGATGTAAACTATAAATTACTGATTTAGCAGGTCAACGGAATGCATTTAATCCTCACACATACTGGAGCTATGTTCCCCCATACTCACTGACTTGTCATAACTCTCAGCTGGACAACAATTTGACTTTACATTTCTTACCTATGTCTACAAACTCCCCCATAGCATCAACCATCCCTGTCCATGTAACCTTCTTCAACCCAACCCTCATGCAGTGAGGGCAGCACGGTGGCACAGTGGTTAGCACTGCTGCCTCACAGCGCCAGGGACCCGTGTTCGATTCTCAGCTTGGGTCACTGCCTGTGCAGAGTCTGCACGTTCTCCCCGTGTCTGCGTGGGTTTCCTCCCATGCTCCGGTTTCCTCCCGCAGTCCAAAAATGTGCGGGTTAGGTGGATTGGCCACGCTAAATTGCCCCTTAGTATCAGGGGAAGTAGCGGGATAAATACATGGGGTTATGAGGATAGGGTCTGGGTGGGATTGTGGTCAGTGCAGGCTCGATGGCCGAATGGCCTCCTTCTGCACTGTAGGGATTCTATGAAACCCAAAACCACCCCTCTCCCCCTCAGGATTTCTACATTCCTCCAGTTCTGATTTCTCACTCACCCCCCAACTTTCCTCACTCCACCCTCGGCAGCCATGTCTTCAGCCGCTCATACCCTAAGCCAGGGTTGTCCAATACGGATCTGTGCTGCTAGACCTCTCCCAGTGTGTCCCCTGAGGTTGTAGCTTTCAAAACGTGCGGTAAGTGCCATAGAAAGCATTCTTTCTGGATGTATCACAGCTTGGTATGGCTCCTGCAACGACCAAGACATAAAAAAACTACAAAGGGTTTATAGCTCAGTCCATCACTCACATCAGCGAGCTCTGTCTACACGTCTCGCTGCCTCGGAAAAGCAGCCAGCATAATTAAGGAGCCCATGCACCCCTGACATTCTCTTTTCCACCTTCTTCCGCCAGGAAAAAGACACAAAAGTCTGAGGTCACGTACCAACCGATTCAAGAACAGCTTCTTCCCTGCTGCCATCAGACTTTTGAACGAACCTATCTTCTATTAATTTGATCTTTCTCTACACCCTAGCTATGACTGTAACACTACATTTTGCACGGTCTCCTTTCCTTCTCTATGAATGGTATGCTTTGTCTGTATAGCATGCAAGAAACAATACTTTTCACTGAATACCAATACATGTGACAATAATAAATCAAATCAGAATCAAACCCTGAGGAGATAGCTTTCAAAATGGTGGTAAGTGCCATAGAAAGCATCTTTTCCGGATGTATCGCAGCTTGGTATGGCTCCTGCTCTGACCAAAATAGCAAGAAACTATGAAGGGTCGTGAATGTAGCCCAGTCCATCACATCAGGAAAAAGATACAAAAGTCTGAGGTCACGTACCAACTGACTCAAGAACAGCTTCTTCCCTGCTGCCATCAGACTTTTGAATGGACCTTCCATATATTAAGTTGATCTTTCTCTACATCCTAGCTATGACTGTAACACTACATTCTGCACCCGCTCCTTTCCTTCTCCCCTATGTACTCTATGAATGGCATGCTTTGTCTGTATAGCGCGCAAGAAACAATACTTTTCACTGTATACTAATATGTGTGACAATAATAAATCAAATCAAATAAAGTGCAGTGGAAGATTCAGAAAGAAACTGCTTTTCCAATTTGGGTAATAAATGCTGGCCAGCCAGCGACGCCCATGTCCCACAAATAAATAAAACAAAATCACAGGCTGGTCCACTCCCACGATTGCCGCTGATAGGTTCACGCTTGCCCACCAACCCACCCAGCCCCATCGCCCCCCCCCCCCCCCCCCGCCGCCCCCACCAACCTCCCACCCCCATGTGAAAAGGTTACACAAGCCTGCCCTGAACTCTAGGGTTCTGTCCCTGAATCTCAACGTTTAACTCCCTCTTTAGAAGCCACTTCTCTGCCCAGGTTTTGGTCCTTCATCCTAATATCTCCTTAATGTGGCTCGGTGTCAAATTTGTCCGATACTAAATCCTGCGGAGCGCCTCGGGACATTTTACAATTCTAACCAGGGTAAGTGAGAGTTCTTGCAAGGGAGATTACCCACAGGATCATGTGAGGTTTACACAGAGACAAATGGAAATGCTACCCTGTAAGGCGAAGCTTACCTGCAATAAAAAAGCAAATGTTATGCGAATAATTTGAATCAATTATCAAGAAAAATGGCTCAAGTCATTTCCACACAATCTGAGCTGCCAGGAAATAAACTGAATAGGAAGCTATTTAAAAAAAAATCTACAGTTAGTGGAAGTCTGATACCGACACAAACAGTGCAGGAAATATAAACTGGGTCATTCAGCATGTTCGGAGAGAATGGGCAAGTTTTATGCCCAAGATATCATTATTAAATTTTTAAAAATTTTATTATTTATTATTGTCACAAGTAGGCTTACATTGACACTGCAATGAAGTTACTGTGAAAATCCCCTAGTCGCCACACTCTGGCACCTATTCGGGTACACCGAGGGAGAATTTAGCATGGTCAATGTACCTAACCAGCATGTCTTTCGGCCTGTGGGAGGAAACTGGAGCACCCGGAGGAAACCCACGCAGACACGGGGAGAACATGCAGACTCCACACAGACAGTGACCCAAGCCGGGAATCGAACCCGGATCCCTTGCGCCATGAGGCAGCAGTGCTAACCACTGTGCCACTCTGCTGCTCTTTATTATTAATATGTAAAAATAATTTGGTGAGGAAGAATTGGGCACGAGTTGTGAATCGCCACAAATTGCAGCAAAAGACCACCTGGTTCACAAATGGGAAGGAAATCTGCCGATCCTTACCCGGTCTGGCCTACATGTGATTCCAGAGCCACAGCAATGTGGTTGTCTCTCAACTGCTCTCTGAAATGGAGGGCGGTTAGGGATAGGTAATAAATATTGGCCCAGGCAGCGCCTCCCACAACTCGTAAATGAATAAACAATATTTGCACAGCTCCACCTTGCAAAAAACAGGGGTTCACCCTGCCCATGAGTGTGAAGCAATTAGCATCATTGCAACAAAATAAACATGTCCCAGAAAGTTACAACCAGTACTTAAGAGCGTAAGGACTCTTGTAGAACATAGAACATAAAACATTACAGCGCAGTACAGGCCCTTCGGCCCTCGATGTTGTGCCGACCAGTGGAACCAATCTAAAGCCCATCTAACCTACACTATTCCAATATCATCCATATGTTTATCCAATGACCATTTAAATGCCCTTAATGTTGGTGTGGTGAACCATAGTTGGTTACCACTATGAGTGCTGAGCCATGGATGGTCAGCACTATGGGTGTTTGTAGATATGTTACTGTAGTTACTGTTGGTGTTAGGGTTGGGCTGTTCTACCTGTTGATATTGTTCTGTGGTACACTCCAGTCGGCTCCGCCTACCAGGGGAAGTATAAAGGTCACTGCACTGCCTGGTGACCCTTTAGTCTGGGATTGTATTGCATACAGTGTGCTCCATTCTTGTCAGTAATAAAAGCCTTTATTTCCCGGGTACAATCTAGCCTCCCGAGTGATTTAATCGCACATCAGTTGGTGAGTCCACTACTGCTGCAGGCAGGACATTCCACGCCCTTACTACTCTCTGAGTGAAGAACCTACCTCTGACATCTGTCCTATATCTATCACCCCTCAATTTAAAGCTATGCCCCCTCATGCTAGCTATCACCATCCGAGGAAAAAGGCTCTCACTATCCACCCTATCTAATCCTCTGATCATCTTGTATGCCTCTATTAAGTCACCTCGTAACCTTCTCCTCTCTAACGAAAACAACATCAAGTCCCTCAGCCTTTCCTCATAAGACCTTCCCACCATACCAGGCAATATCCTAGTAAATCTCCTCTGCACCCTTTCCAATGCTTCCACATCCTTCCTATAATGCGGTGACCAGAACTGTACGCAATACTCCAAGTGTGGCCGCACCAGAGTTTTGTACAGCTGCAACATGACCTCCTTTTGATGATGAAATTTGTGATCTTGCAATGCCACATAGTCTTAGGTGCCTACAAGGCGGCACGGCGGCACGGTAGCACAGTGGTTAGCACTGCTGCCTCACAGCTCCAAGGACCTGGGTTCGATTCCCGGCTTGGGTCACTGCCTGTGTGGAGTTTGCACATTCTCCCCATGTTTGCATGGGTTTCCTCCGGGTGCTCCGGTTTCCTCCCACAGTCCAAAGATGCGTGGGTTAGGTGGATTGGCCATGCTAAATTGCCCCTTAGATTCGTGGGATGTGTAGTTTAGAGGGATTAGTTGGGTAAATGTGTGGAGTAATGGGGATGGGGCCGAGATGGGATTGTTGTTGGTGCAGACTCGTTGGGCTGAATGGCCTCCTTCTGCACTGTGGGGGTTCTATGATTTCTATGAAATAGAATGATTGAAACTCTGGAGTCTCATTGCTGCAGACAGTAAGTTATTCCTCAAAGTTTTCAAATTTTATATTTTATATTTTTCAATGTTTTCTTGCTCTAATTGTCTGTCTCTTTTCGCTCTTCATCAAGTTTTCCCTCCTCTTTCTTCATTTTTCTATCTGTATCTAATTTGATGCTAATTCAACCTTCTTCCTATTTGGACTTTATTTCTCAAAATTTAAACCTCATTACTTAAGGGGGTATCAAAGAATCATAGAATCCCTACAGTGCAGGAGGAGGCCATTCAGCCCATTGAGTCTGCACTGACTCTCCGATAGAGCATCTTACCAACCTCCTGCCCTATCCCCGAACCCCACGCATTTTCCCTCTGAATCCCCCTAACTTACACTAAGGGGCAACTTAGCCCGATCAAACCACTTCGACCACACATCTTTGGACCCTAAGGGACATTTGAGCTTGGCCAATCCACCTAACCTGCACATCTTTGGATGTGGGAGGAAACTTGAGCACCTGGAGGAAACCCACGCAGATACAGGGAGAACGTGCAAACTCCACACAGACGGAGAACGTGCAAACTCCACACAGACGGTCACCCAAGGCTGGAGTTGAACCCAAGTCCCTGGCTCTGTGAGGCAGCAATGCTAACACTGTACCACCGTGCCAGCTATTGGCTCAGTAATTCACCGAGATTCCAGCTGCCCCGCTGCCCTTACAGAGGCCATTGTCAGCTTTCACTCCCCTCTGAAGCTCTTTGTTGACCAGAGATACCACAATGGGCCGAATGGCCTCCTTCTGGGTTGTGAATGTCTATGAATCGATGATTTTTAAAAAGAAATTGATTCAAGGGACATGGGCGTCGCTGGCTGGCCAGCTTTAATTGCCCATCCCCATTTACCCTCGAAACTGAGTGTCTCGCTCGGCCATTTCAGAGAGCAGTTGAGAGTCAACCACGTTGCTGTGACTCTGGAGACACATGTAAGCCAGACCATGGTAAGGATGGTAGGTAAGTTAGTCTCCTCTGTCCATCAGGTCCAAGTCTCACATTGGTGCAAAGATACACTCCAAATTATATATTTACAATAATATAAAGGCAAAATACTGCAGATGCTGGAATCTGAAACAAAAACAGAAAATGCTGGAAAATGTCAGCAGATCTGACAGCATCTGTGGGGAGAGAATAGTGCCAACGTTTTGAGTCAGGATGATCCTTTGTCAGAGTTTTTTCTGTTTTTGTTTGGGATTTTATGATAATTGACAATGATTTTTGGACATCATTAGATTTTTCATTTCCAGGTTTTTTTTTTCATTCTAATTTCACCATCTGCTGTGATGGGATTCAAATCTAGGCCCCCAGAGCATTACCCAGGATGCCAGACTCAAAACGTTGGCTCTATTTTCTCCACAGATGCTGTCAGACCTGCCAATTATCACTAATATGTCCTAACAGGTAAGGTATATTAACGCATCACAAAAAGACACACAGGAATAACAGGCTTACAAAAGACTGCAGGCAAAATGGAGAGGAGGGCTTAGGAGAGGCTGAGCCTGGAGGTGACAAGGCAGGGATGTGGATTCCAACAGCCGGCATGGTGGCACAGTGGTCAGCACTGCTGCCTCACAGTGCCAGGATCCGGGTTTGATTCCCGACTTGGGTCACTGCCTGTGCAGCGTCTGCACGTCCTTTCAGTGTCTGTGTGGGTTTCCTCCGGGTGCTCTGGTTTCCTCCCACAGTCCGAAAGACGTGCTGGTTAGGTGCATTGGCCATGCTAAATTCTCTCTCAGTGTACCCGAACAGGCGCCGGAATATGGCGACTAGGGGATACTCACAGTAACTTCATTGCAGCATTAATATAAGACTACATTTGGTTTGATTTATTATTGTCATTTATCATTAGTATACAGTGAAAAGTATTGTTTCTTGCGCACTATACAGACAAAACATACCAGTCATAGGGAAGGAAACGAGAGAGTGCAGAATTTTTTATTACAGTCATAGTCAGGGTGTAGAGAAAGATCAACTTCATGAGAGGTAGGTCCACTCAAAGGTCTGACGGCAGCAGGGGAGAAGCTGTTCTTGAGTTGGTTGGTACACGTCCTCAGACTTTTGTATCTTTTTCCCAATGGAAGAAGGTGGAAGAAAGTATGTTCAGGGTGTGTGAGGTCCTTGGTCATGCTGGCTGCTTTTCCCGAGGCAGTGGGAAGTGTAGACAGAGTCAATGGATGGGAGGCTGGTTTGCGTGATGGATTGGGCTACATTCACAATCTTCTGTAGTGCCTTGCGGTCTTGGGCAGAGCAGGAGCCAGACCAAGCTGTGATACAACCAGAAAGAATGCTTTCTATGGTGCATCTGTAAAGGTTGGCCATGCTAAATTCTCCCTCAGTGCACACGAACAGGTGCCAGAGTGTTGTGACAAGGGTGATTTTCACAGTAACTTCATTGCAGTGTTAACGTAAGCCTAGTTGTGACACTAATAAAACTTTAAAATGGGGGGAGTTGATGAGGTGGGATGGATGTGGGCAGCGGTTATATGTAGGCCATCTTGACAATGCACTGAAGCGCTAGCAACGGAGACAAGCTGACAGCTATGCTGGCAGGAAATGCAAAGCTCACACAACTATCAATCGCTTCCGTAACAATGGGCCGAGAAAAATTCTGTTTAAATTGAGAATTGTGTTCTCGGTTCTCTCTGTGAATTATTTACAGGCCTTGTTACATTTTACTGACAGGTGTACAGTTCGTGTTTATATTTAGAAGTGTGTGTACAGACAGGGCTGACAATTCATGACTTATTAATAATCTATCTTCTTCTGCTTTTACAGCCCTTAAACTATATACTTTTGATTTGAGCCGTGAGAAGAACCCACAGCCTCGTGCAAACTTGGAAGGGAATCACATCAGTATTTCTCAGCGGATGTCTGAGGTGGCCGGTTCTAATGGTGGGTAACAGGAGTTTGAAGGATCAGTTAATCGTGTTGATTCCTTGTTCCCGCTTGCCAATAATCCCGATCAAAAATGTTTTTTTTTGTATACCATTAGGGACTCTCACCGTCATTTTCCTGCAGTACGATAGTGTTGGCGCCCTACTCAAAGCGTCCAATAGCTCACAGCAGAGGGGGCTCAATGGGACAGCAATGCAAGAGGACTACACCATGAACTCACCCGTCGTTGCTGCGGCTATCAGAGTAGACCCTCCAACTCTGTACCTCATGGATCACGTAACATTCACACTGAAGCACCTCGAGGTCAGTGCTAGTATTGCAATGGGGATAAGGTGTGCCTCCGCTTAAGCAGTCAGCTGGAGGAGGCGATGACCTAGTGGTATTATCGCTTCAACGACTAATCCAGAGCTCTGGGGAACCGGGTTTGAATCCTGCCACGGCAAATGGTTTTTTTTGTATTCATTCGTGGGACATGGGCGTCGCTGGCTGGGCCAGCATTTATTGCCCACCCCTAGTTGCCCTTGGAGGGCAGTTGAGAGTCAACCACATTGCTGTGGCTCTGGAGTCATATGCAGGCCAGACCAGGTGAGGACAGCAGATTTCCTTCTCTAAATGACATTAGTGAACCAGATGGGTTTTTCCGACAATTGACAATGAACAAGGAACAAAGAAAATTACAGCACAGGTTCAGGCTCTTCGGCCCTCCAAACCTGCACTGACCATGTTGCCCGGCTTAACTAAACCCCCTACCCTTCCGTATCCCTCCATTCCCATCCTATTCAGAGGATGGTTTCATGGTTTCATGGTCATCAGTAGAATCTCAATTCCAGATTTTTTAAATTGAATTCAAATTCCATCAGCTTCCGTGCGGTATTTGAACCCAGGTGCAATTTGAATTCAATAAAAAATATCTGGAATTATGAATCTACTGATGACCATGAAATCATTGTCGATTTTTGGAAAAACCAATCTGGTTCACTAATGTCGTTTAGGGAAGGAAATCTGCCGTTCTTACCTGGTCTGGCTTACATGCGACTCCAGAGCCACAGCAATGTGGTTGACTCTCAACTACCCTCCAAGGGCAACTAGAGATGGGTAATAAATGCTGACCCAGCCAGCGATGCCCATGTCCCACAAATGAATAAAAAAAAAGGAGAGGCCTTGGACCAGAATACCAATGGCAATTGATCACATCTGTTCATAGAATCATAGAATCCCTACAGTACAGAAGGAGGCCATTTGGCCCATCAAGTCTGCACCGACCTCAATCCCACCCAGGCCCCATTCTTGCAACCCCTCATGTTAAACCTGCTAATCCCCCTGACACTAGGGTTAATTTAGCATGGCCAATCAACGTAACCCACACATCTTTGGAGTGTGGGAGAAAACCGGAGCACCCGGAGGAAACCCACGCAGACACGGGGAGAATGTGCAAACTCCACATAGTCTGTGATCTGAGGCCGGAATTGAACCCGGGTCTCTGGTGCTGTGAGGCTGCAGTGCTAACCTCTGTGCCACTGTGCCGCCTCGTGTTGTGCTGGTTGACAGCATCCAAGGGGATCTGAATAAAGGACCTCCACGTGTATCGAATGGGATCTAAAGCTGGAATTCTCCAATCTCACCCGCGGTTAGGATTCTCCAGTCCCGTTGGTGTGAATGGAGATTTGGCCAAGCGTCAAATTCTCCATTCTTGCTGGCAGTGCCAGTAGGGAGCGTACTAGACCAGTGAATCGTGGCCCTAGTTGAGAGGTCCCTTTTCCTGCTTGGATCAATCAAGGAACATGTTTGTTTTTTTTGACTGTTTTCCGGGTGAGTGTGTAGTGTAAGTGTGAGTGTGAGTGTAAGTTCACAATTACACAGACAAGGAGTTTCCAAGCTTGGATCACAGTCAATGCTGACCTCTGACTCAGGGTGACAGAGAAGGTTCAACAGCTGTCGGGAAGCAAACGGGATGAACAATCCTACTATCCTCAATTGGTAAGGAGATCAAGGGTTCCTGGGAAAAAGCAGGAGAATGGGGTTGAGAAACCTATCAGCCATGATTGAATGATGGAGCAGACTCGATGGGCTGAATGGCCTAACTCTGCTCCTATATCTTATGGTCTTATCCATGAACAAAGAACAAAGAATGGCACAGCATAGGTACAGGCACTCCAAGCCTGCGCCGATCATAATGCTTGCCTAAACTAAAACCGTATGCTCTTACAAGTCCGTATTCTTCCACTCCCATCCCCTTCATATATTTGTCTAGTTGCCCCTTAAATGCCGCTCTCATACCTACACCCACCACCTCCCCGGGCAGCGCATTCCAGACATTCACCACCCTCTGTGTAAAAAACTTGCCTCTCAAATCTCCTCTCAACTTTTCCCCACACACCTTAAACCTATGTTCCTGAGTACTTGACTTTTCTACCCGAGGAAAGAGCATCTGACTTTCCACTCTGTCCATGCCACTCATTATCTTGTAAACCTCTACCTTCAACCTCCGTCATTCCAGTGAGAACAAACCAAGTTTCTCCAACCTCTCCTCATAGCTAATGCCCTCCAGATCAGGCAACATCCTGGTAAATCTTTTCTGTACCCTCTCCAAAGGGTACAGAAACGATTTACCGGATGTTGCCTGATCTCCAAAGCATCCACATCCTTCTGGTAGTGTGGCAACCAGAATTGTACACAATGTTCTAAATGAGGCCTAACTAAGGTTCTGTACAGCTGCAGCATGACCCGCCAATTTTTATACTCAATGCCCCGACCGATGAAGGCAAGCATGCCGTATGCCTTCTTGACTACCTTCTCCACCTGCGTTGCCACTTTCAGTGATCGATGGACATGTACACCCAGATCTCTCTCTCTGTCAATACTCCTCAGGGTTCTACATTTACCGTATAATTCCTACATCCATTGGACCGTCCAAAATGCATTACCTCACACTTGTCCGGATTAAACTCCATCTGCCATTTCTCTGCCCAAGTCTCCAACCGGTCTATACCTTGCTGTATCCTCTGACAATCCTCTTTATTCTCTGCAACATCACCAATTTTTGTGTCGTCTGCAAACTTACTAATCAGACCAGCTACATTTTCCTCTTGAACAAAGCCTATTCCCTCTAAATTTAAACATGCCCATTAATCTTGGCATTCTATTATTCAAGTAGCTAAAAGTTAGCAGAATATTGAATAAATACAAAGTGAATGAATAATCTAACTGATAAATATTTAATTCTGAGAAGTTGCTTGATAAATGTTGGACTCCAGTATGTTTTAATGGGAATTTCTAATTACTGGTAGTAATTTATTTGTGAAACAACCTTCATATAATGATACTTATAAATAGATTGTACTTCACATGTTGATGATTACAGCTTTCTACTTTTCATTCTCTTATCACAAACCATTGATATTACAGAATCATAAAATCATAGAACACCTACATTGCAGAAGAAGGCCATTTGGCCCATCGAGCCTGCACTGACAACAATCCTACCCTACCCCCATTACCCCACGTATTTACCCTGCTAGTCCCCCTGACACTAAAGATCAATTTAGCACGGCCAATCAACCTAATCCACACATCTTTTGGAGTGTGGGAAGAAACCGGAGCACCAGGAGGAAACCCACGCAGACGCAGGGAGAACGTGAAAACTCCACAAAGTTACCCGAGGCCAGAATTGAACCCAGGTCCCTGCGAGGCAACAGTGGCACAGTGGTTAGCACTACTGCCTCACAGCAGCAGGGACCCGTGTCCGCTTCCGGCCTTGGGTGACTGTCTGTGTGGAGTTTGCACGTTCTCCCCGTGTCTGCGAGGGTTTCCTCCGGGTGTTCTAGTTTCCTCCCACAGTCCAAAGACATCCTGGTTAGATGCTAAACTGTCCCTTAGTGAGTCAGGGGAACTAGCAAGGTAAATACATAGGGTTACAGAGATAAGGCCTGGCTGGGATTGTTATCGATGCAGACTCGATGGGCTGAATGGCCTCCTTCTGCACTGTAGGGATTCTTTGATTCTTTGATTAAGCACAGGAATGTGCTATTTATTGGTGTACATCCATTGCATTCAACATCATCCTGTCCCTTTTCATTCTCATTTGATTCCAGCCTCTGAGGAAGCAGAGAGTTATGTGTGTGTTTTGGAATTACTCCGTTCTCAACATGGAGGGAGAGTGGGCGACCAAAGGGTGTGAGACCCTCCACTCCAACGTCTCGCACACCACCTGTAGGTGCAACCATCTGACCAATTTCGCAATCCTGATGTCGTCCTCCCAGATCACTGTAAGTACCAGGGTTGGCCAGTGGGAGGCAGCAAACCATAGATCTTGTCGAATTGTCCACAATGCTGACGGTTGAAACCAGATTCGCAATCTAGACGGTAGAAAGAAAAGTCTTGCATTTCATGTCCTCAGGATGTTGTAAAGTGTTTGGCCACCAATTAGGAGCTTTTTGAGGTGTTATCACTGTTATAATGTCGGAAAAGCTGCAGCCAATTTGTGCACAGCAAGCTCCCACAAACAACAATCTAGAACAAGAGCTCACAGGCATTGGTTAAGAGGCAGTAGATTAAAAACTGAGATGAGGAGGAACTACTTGTCACAGAGGATGGTGAATTTGTGGAACTCACTGCCCCATTGCACGATGGAATCTGAATCATTGAATGGTTTCAAGGAGACAGATGTATTTCTGATTTTAAAAATGGGCTAAAGAGATTTGGGGAACAGGTAGGTAGGTGGATTTGAGACCAGGGAGAGACCAGCCATGATCTGATTAGAATTAGGCCACTCAGCCCATTGAGTCTGCTCCGCCATTCAATCATGGCAGATATTTTTCTCATCCCCATTCTCCTTCCTTTTCCCCATAACCCCTGGTCCCCTTATTAATCAAGAACTTATCTATCTCTGTCTTAAAGACACTCAATGACCTGGCCTCCACAGCCTTCAGGGCAAAGAGTTCCACAGATTCACCACTCTCTGACTGAAGAAATTCCTCCTCATCTCAGTTTTAAAGGTGCGTTACTTCACTCTGAGGTTGTGCCCTTGGGTTCTAGTCTCCCCCACTGGTGGAAACATCCTCTCCACATCCACCCTATCTAGGCCTCTCAGTGTTCTATAAGTTTCAATTCATGGTCCCCCGAGCGACTACACTTCGACGTGTCCTTATAATGTTCGTCGAGACATCTAGTGGTCATGAAAAGAGGCAAGCATGTTTTTTGCCTTTTCAAATTGGCTGCCAAATTTCCTCTTCATTGCAACATGACGACCCTGCAAAGCCGGATGCTGCCAGACCCGCTGAATCTTTCCAGCATTTTCAATTTTTAGTCCAAAAATGCTTCATTCTCTGAAATTTAGACAGGCGGGCGTTCCGAGACCCTGATGTCATGACAGACACTGTGCAAATGTTTCTCCGACCTGCATGGTTTCTGGGTGCATTCATCTTGTGTCAGGTATCACACTCGTATCTCTCCTGATGCGTTTTAACCACGATTGTCATTGTTGGTGGAAAGCCTCAAGCCTCAGCTAGTCTATATAAGAACATAAGAACATAAGAGATAGGAGCAGGAGTAGGCCATCTAGCCCCTTGAGCCTGCCCCGCCATTCAATAAGATCATGGCTGATCTGACGTGGATCAGTACCACTTACCCGCCTGATCCCCATAACCCTTAATTCCCTTACCGATCAGGAATCCATCCATCTGCGCTTTAAACATATTCAGCGAGGTAGCCTCCACCACCTCAGTGGGCAGAGAATTCCAGAGATTCACCACCCTCTGGGAGAAGAAGTTCCTCCTCAACTCTGTCTTAAACTGACCCCCCTTTATTTTGAGGCTGTGCCCTCTAGTTTTAACTTCCTTACTATACCATGTCGTGAGCTGTTATGATATAAAATGCATAGCCCGGAAGGGTGATGGTTATCGATTTCAACAGTAACTTTCAAAAGACAATTGGGTATGTGCTTAGAATTATGAATCATAGACTCATATGGGGCAGAAGTTTATTTACTAGTGTCACAAGTAGACTTACATTAACACTGCGATGAAGTTACTGTGAAAATCCCCTAGTCGCCACAGTCCGGCGCCTGTTCGAGTACACTGAGGGCGAATTTAACATGATCAATGCACCTAACCAGCACGTCTTTTGGACTGTGGGAGGAAACTGGAGTACCCAGAGGAAACCCACGCAGACATGGGGAGAATGCAGACTCTGCACAGACAGTGACCCAAGACCCAAGCTGGGAATCGAACCCAGGCCCCTGGTGCTGTGAGGTAACAGCGCTAACCACTATGCCACCCTTCGGCCCATCGAGTCTGCGCCAACACATTCGAAAGACTTGAACTCCCACCTAATTCCATCTGCCATCACTTGGCTCACGGCCTTAAATGTTATGATGTGCCAAGTGCTCATCCAGGTACTTTTTAAAGGATGTGAGGCAACCCGCCTCCACCACCCTCCCAGGCAGCGCATTCCAGACCCTCACCACCCTCTGAGTAAAAAACGTTTTTCCCTCACATCCCCCCTGAACCTCCTGCCTCTCGTCTTGATCCTATGTCCCCTACGTTTGAAACGGTAAAATTAAAAATTGCAGGGCTATGGGGAAAGAGTGAATATAATTGGATACAAAAACAAAAAATGTTGGGACTACTCAGTTGGCCAGGCAGCACTAATGGAGAGAAACAGACAGGACAGATTTTCCCACCCCTCCTGTCCCGGGATTGGAAATCCGCAACTGAAGTCAACGGGTCTTTTGCCACTCTGTCAGATATTCAGTCCCACCCACTGTACAATGCCTGCGACTGGAAAATCCCGAACACAGTTTCAGGGTGTGAAAGGTCATCTGAAACGATGGCCAGAATTCTCCCACCCCGCCCGCCACTGGGCTTTTAGCAGGTGGGTTGCGGACAATGTGAAATGCCACTGACAGTCGAGCCGGAATTTCTGGCTTTTAGACCAGCGCGGCCGGAAAATTCCGCCCGATGGCTGTGATTCAGCAGCTGTGCTAACCGCAGGTACAAATCCCATCATGCTCGCTAAAATGGTCCATAATGGAGGCCAAAAACAGGATTTGCGCCAGGCAGATTTCGGTTTGGGATGTTCCCCGTCCCCTCCCCTCGGATGACATGATCTGATTTATGCCCAGGGAGGGCGTGAGCCTGATTTGCATACATTATAATATCATTAGCGGGCTTGACGCTGCTGCTCCCACTCTCGACGTATCTCCACCACCCAGTCAGCGTGACATCACACCGAGCGAGAATCACCACTGGTTTTCAAAAACAAAGTCCAGTTGTGATGACCACACCGAGTCACACAGGTAAATATAGCCCCCAGGTGGTGAGGGACATGCTAGGGCAGTGCCCTCTGGCACTTCCCCTTGGCACTGCCAATCAGCTAGTGCCAGGGTGGCAGTGCCAGGGACTGGCCTTCTGGAGAGATCCATTTGTGGTCGGTTGAGGGGGTACCCTAAAGCTTAGCGGTAGATGGAGGGCTGTTGCCCTGAAGCCTGTGTGGTGAGGGGTTGTGGGGGAGGGTTACCCCGATGCCTATGTAATGGGGGGCGATTCCCCAATGCCTGTGTAGGTGTTGGGGAGTAGTGCCCCAAAGCCTGTGTGTTGGGGGTGTGCCCCGACGTGTGTGTGCTGGAGGGGTGTTGCCCCACTGTTTGTGTGGTGAGGGGGTGCCCCAATGCCTGTTGGGAGAGTTCTCCATGTCCGTAAGGGGGTGGGGGAGATTTTTTGTTGGGTCAATAGGGATTGGAGCACCATCTCCGAGGACCCAGCCTTGCCAGCTCTCTCTGGCCCAGCCCCACCAGAATGACGGCACACACCACAGCCTCTGATTGTCTCTGCACAGAGTTCCAGAGACTCAGGAGGGAAAACTTGGCAGTGCAGCTGGACGGATACATATCAGTTTTTCAGTTTGAAACTGACACTCTGGAAAATGTGGGGAACAATTGCAGCCGTTATCTCTCCGCAGATGCTGCATAACCGACTGAGTATTTCTGCATTTACTGTTTAAATTCCAGACCTCCAGCTTCCGTGGTAATTCACTTTTGGACGAATGGCACAATCCTTCCAATGAGCTAACACAGGCACAATGGGCCAAATGGCCTTCTCATAAAACTGTGTCATTCTATGCTTCTGACCTAACAGCCAAAGAAAGATCAGGTTCCACTTCTCCCACAGTCCAAAAGACGTGCTGGTTAGGTGCATTGACCATGTTAAATTCTCCTTCAGTGTACCCGAGCAGGTGCCAGAGTGTGGCGACTAGGGGATTTTCACAATAACTTCATTGATTCATTCAACTTTGTGGGTGGCACGGTGGCACAGTGGTTAGCTCTGCTGCCTCATAGCGCCAGGAACCCGGATTCAATTCTGGCCTTGGATGTCCGTCTGAGTGGAGTTTGCATGTTCTTCCCGTGTCTGCGTGGGTTTCCTCCGGGTTCTCTGGTTTCCTCCCACAGTCCGAAAGATAAAGTTTATTTATTAGCATTATGAGGAGGCTTACATTAACAATGCAGTGAAGTTACTGTGAAAAACCCCGAGTTGGCACATTCCGGCTCCTGCTCGGGTACACGGAGGGAGAATTTAGCATGGCCAGTGCACCTAACCAGCACGTCTTTCAGACTGTGGGAGGAAACCGCAGCACCCGGAGGAAACCCACGCAGACATGGGGGGAACGTGCAGACTCTGCACAGACAGTGACCGAAGCCAGGAATCGAACCCGAGTCCTTGGAGCTGTGAGGCAACCATGCTAACCACTGTGCCACCGTGCTGCCCAAGATGTGCGGGTTAGGTGGATTGGCCATGCTAAATTGACGCTTAGTATCAGGGGGATTAGCAGGGTAAATACGTGGGGTTACGGGGATAGGGGCTGGGTGGGATTGTTGTTGATGCAGGTTTGGTGGACCGGATGGCCGAATCTGCACTGTCGGGATGCTATGACTCTGCGATGGCAGTGTTAATGTAAACCTACCTGTGACATGAATAAATAAACTTTAAAACTTTCACTTCTGTGGTGAGAAAGTTGCTGCGAGAGCGAATCTTGGAACCTCTCAATTATGTGACAACCTCATTCTCCACTGTGGGAACTCCCCTACCCCATGACAGCTAACGGAAGCTCCCCTGGACCTGATAATTACTGGTAAATTTCCCTTTGCATCCGGTTTCCCATTGATCAGTTGCCTGAGTATCAACCCAAGGGGAAAATCAGTTCTCCGCTTATGGGGGACAGAGAAGTAGAATGTTTTCCAATTTATACGCAGTTCTCTCGTGTGCATTTTGTACAGGGGATAAAAAAGGCTGGATCTTTTTTAAATGTTAAAGCTATTGACTCTTACCTCCTTGCAGGATGTCCTACATAATAATATCCTGACACGGATTACCCAGCTGGGGATTATTGTGTCCTTGATCTGTCTGTCAGTGTGCATCTTCACATTCTGCTTCTTCAGTGAGATTCAGAGCACAAGGACGACCATTCACAAGAATCTCTGCTTCAGCCTGTTTATCGCAGAGATGCTGTTTCTGATTGGGATCAATATGAACAGCAATAAGGTAAGGAGTGCAAACAAACATCTCCCCATTCCCGCCACCAGACATTTCCAAGCGGTCATTCAAATCATTCCATTCAGGCTCTCCAACTTCCTGTCCTTGTGTGATGTCATAAGACCATAAGACATAGGAGCAGAATTAGGCCACTTGGCCCATCCAGTCTGCTCCACCATTCAATCATGGCTGATATTTTCCTCATCCCCATTCTCCTGCCTTTTCCCCATAACCCCTGATCCCCTTATTAATCAAGAACCTATCTGTCTCTGTCTTAAAGACACTCAATGACCCGGCCTCCACAGCCTTCTGCGGCAAAGAGTTCCACAGATTCACCACTCTCTGGCTGAAGAAGTCCTCCTCATCTCTATTTTAAAGGATCATCCCTTTAGCCTGAGGTTGTGCCTTCTGGTTCTAGTCAGATAGTGTTTCTGTCACCCTCTGCGCCATGCCTCCTAGAGGTGCATATCAGACTGGACGAGGCGCAGATACCAGTGCGTGTTTCTCCTCCGTACACACTCCCACCTTCATCTCTGATTTTCCTCCCTGCTCCTCAGGGATAAATCCCCCCAATAAAGCCCCCACCTCAGCAATGGGGCGGCATGGTGGCACAGTTGTTAGCACTGCTGCCTCACAGCGCCAGGGACCAGAGTTCAATTCCGGCCTTGGGTCAGTCTGCGTGGAGTTTGCACATTCTCCCCATGTCTGAGTGGGTTTCCTCCAGGTGCTCCGGTTTCCTCCCACACTCCAAAGATGTGCAGGTTAGGCTAATTGGCCATGATAAATCGCCCCTTAGTGTCAGGGGGATTAGGACTGTAAATATATGGGGTAATAAAATACCAACAACAAACTAACAACTACATTTACACAGAGAAAAATGTTCTAAATGTTATACTGCAGAAAGCTAGTTGGCGAAAGATGATAGTGGAGACAATCTTTACTCAGCCAATTGAGGGTGGTACGGTGGCACAGTGGTTAGTGCTGCTGTCTCACAGCACTAGAGACCTGGGTTCGATTCCGGCCTTGGTTACTGTCTGTGTGGAGATTGCACGTTCTCCCCGTGTCTGCGTGGGTTTCCTCCGAGTGCTCCAGTTTCCTCCCACAGTCCAAAGATGTGTAGGTTAGGTGGATTGGCCATTCTAAATTGCCCGTTAATGTCCAAAGATGTGTAGGTTAGTGGGATTAGCAGGGTAAATATGGATAGGGGGGTGCTGGGCCTGGATAATATGCTCTGCCAGAGAGTTGGTGCAGACTCAATGGACCAAATGGCCTCCTTCTGCACAGTAGTGATTCTATGATCACCTCAAAAGTAATCCCCCCCACATATAACCCCCACCTCAACAATAAACCCCCAGAAATAAAACCCCCATCTCAGCATTAACCCCCTCATCACACTGCGAATTGACTCTTCCACCATAGAAACCTTCACAACCGAGCCTTTTCCTGTTGTCCATTGATGTGTACTTTGAGTGGGAGTCAGAGTCACTGATCACCTAACTAATCCTTGTATTGATGTCAGGCTGTGTCCAGTTAACACTGCTAAAACCCAGGGCTTGCTGCTTCATCAAGTTGCCAATGTCACCCTTGAGATGGTGATGGTGAGTCGCCTTCTTGAACCATGGCAGCTCTGTGCGGTCAGGGTGCTTCCATTGTGCTGTTAGAGAGCAAGTTCCGGCATCTTCAACCCAATGATGAAACAAATGTCCAAATCAGCAGAGAGTGTGACTTGGAGGTGATGGTGAGTCTGCTCCCCTCACCTCTCGAGCTGGTGGAAGCCATAAGTTCAGGCGGTGCTGTCAAAGAAATGTCAACACATTCTGTCCACTGGCTGTACGAGTCCGACCTGGAATCAAAGTCGGGTTAATCCTGGCCAGTTCAACACCATTATCAGTGGGCTTGGCACAAAAACTGACCTTAGATTGGGACTCCTGAATATCCAGGCTTGGGCTAACAAGTGGCAAGTCACATTCATGCCACCCAAATGACCCTTAAAATTCAATGGTGTTCCATTCACTGAATCCCCCACTGTCAACATCCTTGGGGTTACCATTGATCAGAAACTCAACTGGACTCACCACATAAACACAATGGCTACAAGAGCAGGTCAGAGGCTAGGAATACTGCGGCGAGTAACTCACCTCCTGACTCCCCAAAGCCTGTCCACCATCTACAAGGCACAAGTTAGGAGTGTGATGGAATACTCTCCACTTGCCTGGTTGGGTGCAGCTCCAACAACACTCAAGAAGCTCGACACCATCCAGGACAAAGCAGCCCACTTGATTGGCACCCCATCCACAAACATCCACTCCCTCCACCGACACTCAGTAGCAGCAGTGTGTACTATCTATAAGCTACACTGCAGCAATTCACCAAAGATCCTGAGAAGCACCTTCCAAACCCATGACCACTTCCAGCTGGAAGGACAAGGGCAGCAGATACAAGGGAACACCACCACCTGCAAGTTCCCCTCCAAGCCACTCACCATCCTGACTTGGAAACATATCGCCGTTCCTTCACAGTCACTGGGTCAAAATCCTGGAACTCCCTCCCTAACGGCATTGTGAGTCAATCCACAGCACATGGACTGCAGTGATTCAAGAAGGCAGCTCACCACCACCTTCTCAAGGGCAACCAGGGATGGGCAATAAATGCTGGCCTAGCCAGTGACGCCCATGTCCCACGAACGAATAAAAAAATCCCAATATCCCCAGCTTCAAGCCTGTGACTCTTGACCTGTGCTCGCTGGGAATAGAAACATAGAAATATAAAAGATTGGAGCAAGAGGAGGCCATTCGGCCCTTCGAGACTGCTCTGCCATTCATCACGATCATGGCTGATCGTCCAACTCAATAGCCTAATCCTGCTTTCTCCCCATAACCTTTGATCCCATTTGCCCAAGTGCTATATCCAGCCGCCTCTTGAATACATTCAATGTTTTGGCATCAACCACTTCCTGTGATAATGAATTCCACAGGCTTCACCACTCTTTGGGTGAAGAAATGTCTCCTCATCTCCATCCTAAATGGTCTACCCCGAATCCTCAGACTGTGACCCCTGGAATGTGACCCTTTGGGGCACACTGAAGCAGAAGATCACTCTGCAATGTGACACCCTCAATCAGCGGGGCCCTGGGAGGTGCGTGAGGTGAAAAGTAGTCATCCCGTCAGTAAGGCTGGTGTTCCCTAGTCGCTCTGAAGATGAACCGAGCGCCACTCTCTATCTAACACTACTGCAGCTGAGAATAGTTGAGCTTGACGCAGGGAACAGCTGAAATGGAGGAAAAAATAGTCTGTTCCCTGACATTAACATTCCCCAGTTTGATGCGTGCAATCTCGAAAAAAAAACTTTTTTTTAAAAAAGTACAATTTACATCTGATTGAGGTAAAGTTAGATTTGCATTTCCACTTGCATAATTCATCACTGGACTGTCATTCAGTTTCCCAGTGGGAGTTCGAGATTACATTTTTTTACACACCGCAAGTAAGTTACAAGGATATTTTTTCTCCAAATTGTTGGCCAAGTGTAACAGTTTCATGACTTACGTTGAGTCGCAGCTTTGGCACTTCACTTCAGGTGTTTTGTGTCGTTTTCTTTTGCACCCCCTGCAGCTCGTCTGCTCCATCGTAGCGGGACTGCTCCATTACTTCTTCCTGGCTGCTTTTGCTTGGATGTGCATCGAGGGCATTCACCTTTACCTGATTGTGATCGGGGTCATCTACAACAAGGGGTTCCTGCACAGAAACTTTTACATCTTCGGTTACGGCAGCCCAACCGTAGTCGTGGGGATCTCGGCAATTCTCGGCTACAAGTACTACGGCACCGATAAAATGTAAGTGCTGGCTTGGAGCTTGTCTCTCTGCAGTATCGTTGAAGTGGCACAATGACCCCAAGGCATTTCCCAAGAGAAATTATTCAGCATCAGTTTAAGACCTATCTGTCTCTCCATCTCTCTATTTCCTCCTTTCAGATGCTCTGCAGACCATCCGATATCAGAGCAGAATTAGGCCATTCGGCCCATCGGGTCTGCTGCACCATTCAATCATGGCTGATTAGTTTCTCAATCCCCTTCTCCCGCCTTTTTGCCGTATCCTTTGATCCCCTTACCAATCAAGAACCTATCTATCTCTGTCTTAAAGATACTCAATGACCTGGTCTCCACAGCCCTCTGTGACAATGAGTTCCACAGAATCACCACCCTCTGATTGAAGAAATTTCTACCCATCTCGGGTGGCACGGTGGCACAGCGGTTAGCACTGCTGCCTCACAGAGTTAAGGACCCGCGTTCGATTCCGGCTTCGGGTCACTGTTCTGTGTGGAGTTTGCACATTCTCCCCGTGTTTGCGTGTCTCCCCGGTTTCCTCCCACACTCCAAAGATGTGTGGGTTAGGTTGATTGGCCATGCTAAATTGACCCGAGTGTCAGGGGAATTTGCTGGGTAAATATGTGGGCCTGGGTGGTCTTGTGGTCGGTGCAGACTCGATGGGCCAAATTGCCTCCTTCTGCACTGTAGGGATTCTATGATACTCTGATGTGGAGTTGCCGGTGTCGTATTGGGGTAGGCACAGTAAGTAATCTCGTAACACCAGGTTAAAGTCCAACAGGTTTATTTGGTAGCACGAGCTTTCGGAGCACTGCTGCTTCATCAGGTGAGTGCCAACAGGTTTATTTGGTAGCACTCACCTGATGAAGGGGCAGCGCTCCAAAAGCTCGTGCTACCAAATAAACCTGTTGGACTTTAACATGATACTCTGAGGCAATGCCCTCAGATCCTTGCTTCTCCTACTAATGGCAACATCTTCTCCACGTCCACTCTATCCAGGCCTTTCAATATTCTGTAAGCTTCAATGAGATCTCCCCTTATCCTCCTAACCTCTATTGAGTACAGACCCAGAGTCCTCAAACATTCCTCATACATGGAGCTCACCTATCGCCACCTTTCCTAATCATTTTTTGCCGCTCAGAAACAAATTGATGTTTGATGACACTCCCATGAGAAAGGTTGGGATGTGTTGGCACATTCAGGGTGCCATATAAATGCAGGTTGTCATTGTTGTTGCTGTTAAGCCTTGATGACCAAAAGGTGAGACAAAGAGATGGGTTCCAAGAAGGCTGCTAAAGATGGAGAGAGCGAGTGTGTGTGTGTGAGAGAGAGAGAGAGAGAGGCAGAGAGGTTAGCAGAGGGGAATTCCAGCTGTTAGAGCCAGGCATGTGGAGGCAAACTGCCAATAGTTGGGGAAGGAAGGAAGTGAGGGAGGCATTTGGTGTGTTGTCGAGCTGAAGGAGAAGGAGAGGGGTGAGGCCACGGAGCGATTTGGATATGAGGATGAGGCATTTCCAGACCGGAAGGCGAGTTTAGACATCCAAGAGCTGAGGCTGTTAAAAGAAATGCAGTTGTATAATCTTTTTCCTGAGCAGCGGATGTCCCAGAGCAGTTTACAGCTGAAGGAGTGTCGTCACGATTGTAGTGGGGGAAGAGGAGCCGCTGATTTGCACTCAGCATAATCACACAAACAACATAATAATGGCCTGATAACCTGTCTTTGTGATGATGGTTGAGGGATAAATATTGACCAGGACGCTGGGGATAATTCCCTTGCTCCCCTTCAATATAGTGCCCTGGGATCTTTTACATCCGGTTGAGAGGGAAGACAGGGCCTGCTCTGAAGACTGTACCTCTGACAGTGCCGTCTTCTTTTTAAAAATAATTCGTGGGACGTGGGCGTCGCTGGCTAGCCAGCATTCATTGCTATTTCCTACTTCCCTGAGGGAACTTGTGTGGTGAACCATCGTTGGTTACCACTGTGGGGTTGTTCTAATGTTGTTGTTGGGTTAGGGTGTTCACACTGTGGGATTGTTCTAATGTTGTTGTTGGGCTAGGGTGTTCACACTGTGGGATTGTTCTAATGTTGTTGTTGGGCTAGGGTGTTCACACTGTGGGATTAATACACCTGTGGTTGTTACTGTTGTGGCACATCCCAGTCGGGCTCCGCCTCCTGGGAGAGGTATAAGACCCCCTGCTCGGGCGGGACCTCGTCAGTCTGGAGTGGTGTACTTATGTTCTAGTAGATCCATTGTTAGGCAATAAAAGCCTTCAGTTACCGAAGCCTTGTGTCTTGTTCGATTGACGTGCATCAACTTGTCAACCACTTTGCCATGTAGGCCAGACCAGGTAAGGATGGCAGATTCCCTTCCCTAAAGGGACATCAGTGAACCAGTTGGATTTTTCCGACAATTGACAACGGTTTCATGGTCATCAGTAGATTCCTAATTCCAGATTTATTTTCTACTGAACTCAAATTCCATCATCTGCCGTGGCGGGATTTGAATCCGGGTCCTCAGAACATTAGCTGATTAGGATTAATAGTCTAGCGATAATGCCGCCAGGCCGCCAGGCCATTGCTCCCCTCAGCGCTGTACTGGAATGTCAGCCGGTGCAGAGCTCAAGTTCTGGCGTGGGACTTGAACCCACAAACGTCTAGAGTGCTACCAATGAGCCATTTTGCTTCCATGGCGCAGATTGATTTAACCAATAAGGATGAACATTAACCATAACGAGTGGCATAGACAAAATAGAGATGGAATAGTGTGGCACACTGTAAGGCATGGGGAGGCAATGGCTTCGTATTATTATCGCTTGACTATTCATCCAGAAACTCAGCTAATGTTCTGGGGACCCGGGTTTGAATCCCCCCACGGCAGCTGGTGGAATTTAAAGAACAAAGAACAAAGAAAATTACAGTACAGGAACAAGCCATTCGGCCCTCCAGGAATGCACCAATCATGCTGCCCGTCTGAACTAAAACCCCCTCCCCTTCCGGGGACCATATCCCTCTATCCCCATCCTATTCATGTACTTGTCAAGTCGCCCCTTAAAACTCACTATCGTATCCGTTTCCACTATCTCCCCTGGCAGCGGGTTCCAGGCACCCATCACCGTCTGTGTAAAAAACTTGCCTTGAACATCTCCTTTAAACCTTGCCCCTCACACCTAAACCATGCCCCTCGCACCTTAAACTTATGCCCCCTAGTAATTGACTCTTCCACCCTGGGAAAAAGCTTCTGACTATCCACTCTGTCCATGCTGCTCATAATCTTGTAGACTTCTATCAGGTCACCCCTCAATCTCCGTCATTCCAGTGAGAACAAACTCTTCTCGTAGCTAATGCCCTCTATACCAGGCAACATCCTGGTAAATATTTTCTGTACCCTCCCCAAAGTCTCTACATCCTTCTGGTAGTGTGGCAAAAAAATTATTAAATTCAATATTTTAAAAAGTCTGGAATTAAGAATCTACTGATCACCATGAAACCATTGTCGATTGTCAGAAAAACTAATCTGGTTCACTAATGTCTTTTAGGGAAGGAAGTTTGCCGTCCTTACCTGGTTTGGCCTACATGTGACTCCAGAGCCACAGCAATGTGGCTAACTCTTAACTGCCCTCAGGCAACTAGGGATGGGCAGTAAATGCTGGCCAGCCAGCGACGCCCATGTCCCACGAATGAATAAAAAACAATTAAGGAGGATTGGTGATTGTCAAATTGATAATCGGGGTCAGGAAAGAATGGCGAACATGAAGGAGGGATTTCAACTTGGAATCACCATCCCTGGACCTGAGCACAGAAATGCAAGGCTGACACTCCAGTGCAGCGCTGAAGGAGTGCGGCACTGCCGGAGGGGCCATCTTCTGGATGATCCATTAAACTGAGGCCCCACCTGGTTTCACAGTTGGACATAAATGTCACCAATTCCTTCGATCAACATCAAATAAAAAGACTATCCGGTCATTATTGTGTTGCCATTAGTGGGAACTTTCTGTGCACAAACTGATTGCCCCTTTTTGCCACGTTATAACAATGACTGCACTCCAAAATCCTTCATTGGCTGAAAAACACTTTCAGACTGTTGGCGATTGTGTAAAGCGCTATATAAATGCAAGTCTTTCTATTGCTTCAAGCAATAGAAAAGGCAAAACTCCTTGGAATCAAAAGGTAAAGCATTGGGTGGTGTGCTGAGAAGGACTGTGTGTCTTCCTGTGTGACTGAGTTAAAATGGGCCCAGTGATGTTCCTTCCCCATCTACCTTGTGAGCTCATGATGGAGGAGTGATTGCCTGAATCACGCAGATGAGGAAAGTCCAACAAATCATTGGTGGTGCAATGCCTCTGGGCAAAGAAGGTAACAGCCAAACAAGACTCCAATTCCTGACCTCTATCCTGTCTAGATGGGGCAGCACGGTGACACAGTGGTTAGCACTGCTGCCTCACAGTATCAGGGGCCCGGGTTCCATTCCCGGCTTGGGGCACTGTCTGTGCGGAGATTGCACTTTCTCCCCGTGTCTGCGTGGGTTTCCTCCAGGAGCTCTGGTTTCCTCCCACACTCCAAAGATGTGCGGGATAGGTGGATTGGCCATGCTAAATTGCCCCTTAGTGTCAGGGGGACGAGATAGGTTAAATACATGGGGTTATGGGGATAGGACCTGGGTGGGATTGTGCAGATTCGATGGGCCAAATGGCCTCCTTCTGCATTGTAGGGATTCTATGATTCTTAGATACGTATACACTGCATATGTTGGGGGAATGACAAGTTCAGACTTGCCTGTGATACCCATCATGGTAGAATAGCCAACTGTCTAAGCCCATGGATGGTGAGTGATGACTTTGTGGGGACACAATGGAACTCATCACCATGAATGGATAGCTTGGGCAGTGAAGAGAGGAAATTCCAATCGGCACAGCCCACAGGGCTCCACACCTCACTGGAAACATGGACTGGCAAAATAACCTCCACCATTTTTTTAAAGTTTAAATGTGAGGTAATGCATTTTGGAAGGCCTAATACGGATAGGAAAGTATTTTAAGAATTTTGATAGGCAGAGGGATCTGGGTGTACAGGTACACAGGTCACTGAAAGTGGCAACGCAGGTGGAGAAGGTAGTCAAGAAGGCATACGGCATGCTTGCCTTCATCGACCGGGGCATTGAGTTTAAAAATTGGCAAGTCATGTTACAGCTTTATAGAACCTTAGTTAGGCCGTGCTTGGAATATAGTGTTCAATTCTGTTTGCCACACTACCAGAAGGATGTAGGGGCTTTGGAGAGGGTACAGAAAAGATTTACCAGGATGTTGCCTGGTATGGAGGGCATTAACTCTGAGGAGAAGTTGGAGAAACTTGGTTTGTTCTCACTGGAACGACGGGGGTTGAGGGGTGACCTGATAGAAGTCTACAAGGGCCTGTTCCTATGCTGTAATTTTCTTCGTTCTTTGTTCCTTATGCTTTATTCATTAGAGTCACAAGTAGGCTTACATTAACACTGCAATGAAGTTACTGTGAAAATCCCCTGGTCGCCACACTCTGGCGCCTGTTCGGATACACTTAGGGAGCATTTAGCATGGCCAATGCACCTAACCAGCACGTCTTTCAGACTGTGGGAGGAAACCGGAGCATCCGGAAGAAACCCACGCAGACATGGGGAGAACGTGCAGACTCCACACAGACAGTGACCCAAGCCAGGAATTGAATTCGGGTCCCTGGCGCTGTGAGGCAGCAGTGCTAACCACTGTGCCACCGTGCCACCCCACAACGAGGGGGGTAAATCGATGGGCTAGGCGGAGAATGAAATTGTTGCGTTTATTTTATCATCCTTATTTTTGGATTCTTTCTCCCGCAGCTGCTGGCTCAGCACAGAAAACAACTTTATTTGGAGTTTCATTGGACCGGCATGTTTAATCATCTTGGTGAGTCTGAACCAAAAATCACAGTTTCACACAGCCTTTTCACTGCTTTTCCTCCAGCTGGGGGTCCGAAGAAGTCACACGAGACTCAAAGCCTTGGCTCTGCCTCTCGCTCCATGGATGCTGCCAGACCTGCAGGGTTTTCCCAGTATTCACCCTGTTTGTATCTCAGGGAGCTTTCCTAATGGTCTGCCCAGCATTCCTCCAAAGAATAAAGAATTCTACGGAGAAGGATAGGAAAGAGGAGTTAAAATCACAATCAGATCAGCCATTGGGTGGATTGGATACACTGAGGGAGAATTTAGCATGGCCAATGCACCTAACAAGCACGTCTTTCGGACGGTGGGAGGAAACCGGAGCACCCGGAGGAAACCGGAGCACCCAGAGGGAACCCCATCCGAGCTCAACCAACCTTTAAATGATCCGCTGCATTTTTGGTCTTGCCCGCTACGATTCCCGCAGTGGGGCGAGGCAGGAGAATTTCAGCCATCTAAATTGACTATACAGCAGAACAGACTAGAGGGGCCGAATAGTCCATTTCTTGTGCTCTTATAACTGGTTGGCACCGGACAGCATGGTGACACAATGGTTAGCATTGCAGTCTCACAGCGCCAGGAACCCGGGTTCAATTCCCAACTTGGGTCACTGCCTGTGTAGAGTTTGCACCTTCTCCCAGTGTCTGCATGGGTTTCCTCCGGGTGTTCCGGTTTCCTCCCACAGTCCAAAGATGTGCAGGTTGGGTTGATTGGTCATGCTAAATTGTCCCTTAGTGTCAGGGAGATTAGCAGGGTAAATGTGTGGGGCTACGGGGCTAGGGGCTGGGTGGGATTATGGTGGGTGCAGATTCAATGGGCCAAGTGGCCTCCTTCTGCACTGTAGGGATTCTATGATTCTCTGGCCAGTTGCTGTTTGCAGGATCTCACTGGGGTTCTCATTGACCGTAGTGGGGTCTGCTTACATAACAACAATAACCAGTTTTTTAAGGAAGTGTATTTGGATTGCGGGCATATATTTTCCATCTCCAATTGCTCTGAGGGCATTTAAGGGTCAACCCAAAGGTGTAGGACAATAATAAAATGCGAGGAAGACCGGATAGTAATGTCGGAAGTTTAATTTTCCCAAATCTGGTAGGAATCCACACATCTTGCAGGATGGGATTGGGGACCAGAGTTTTCCAAACCCCTCCCTCCCCCGGTGGTGTGTTCCCCATGACGGAGCCGGCTCACCATTGGCTGCCATCGGGACATTCCGGTCCCCACCCTGAGGTCTACAACGTCAACAATGACTGACCTGTTTCACTGCTGGGGAACCCGCGGTAAGGGTCGACTTCAGAAGGACCAGAAGATCCCCCCTCCTTCCCCGCCGGGATAGGCCAGAAAATCCCACTCGTGTTTTCACAACATACTAAGTCATGAATTAACCAAGACACCAACCTCACCCCTTTCAAATCATTTAACGCACATGAACCTCTTTGGGGTAATTTTTTTGAGAGGTGTAATAAGATGCTATGTAAAGAAAGCGTTCTTTCAAAACTGCAAGAAGGAATTGAGCGTCGTGTGGTAAATTGCGCCTTTAATCTGCCTTTAACACGACTCCCCTCCAGGGAGCTTGAAAAGAAAGACAGAAGTTGTATTCACAAAGCTCCTTCCCCTGTCCGCAGGACACAGAGCACTTTACAACCAATGAAGTACTTAATTACTGATGTAATGTCAGGAAATGCGACTGCCAATTTGGGCTCAGCAAGTTCTCACCAACAGCAATGAGATAATGATCAGATAATCTGTTTTTTATTATAGACAGTTGAGGAATAAATATTGGCCAGGACACCAGGGAGAACTCCCCTGTTCTTCAAAACAGTGTCACGGTACCTCTTATATCTACTTGAGAGAATGCAAAGACCTCCGCCAGTTTCTGGCTTGGGCATCTCCCAAGGCACGACCATCCCATTAAACTCAACATAAAAGGCTTCTTTTGACTCTGGCACACTTTGGAGTTGAATAACTGTTTCAAGCCAATTCCCCTTAGTTCCTTCATTGGTATCGGTTGATTAAATATTTTATTAAACTGACAAAAGGACACAAATGAACAAAAGAATGTGAAAGTAATAAGTTACCGAGGCAACGCTCCGCATTATTTGCTCATTTGTAAGTCTATTACAAGTACTGCTGTTCAGGCCATTCCACACTTGCTGCTGATTAACAGCTCACCTCAGTAATTGTTTACCTAGTCTCAGCTGAAGGCCTTGCCGGCGAGAGAGTGGGGAACCAATTCAAACTCGCTTTGCTCTGTTAATTTTTGGAGATGAAAGATTAATGGCAGAGGGATGAATTTTACTTTGCAATCTCCTGTGACTGAGCTTCCTTTCATTCTTACAGGGGATATGGAGGCCACTGACAAGCCAGTGTTTGTTGCCTATCCCCCATTTATTTTTTTATTCATTCATGGGACATGGGCATCGCTGGCTGGGCCAACATTTATTGCCCATCCCTAGTTACCCGAGGCAATTGAGAGTCAACTGTGGCTCTGGAGTCACATGTAGGCCAGGCCAGGTAAGGACAGCAGATTTGGGGCAGCACGGTAGCACAGGGGGTGGCACGGTAGCACAGTGGTTAGCACTGCTGCTTCACAGCTCCAGGGACCTGGGTTCGATTCCCGGCTTGGGTCACTGTCTGTGTGGAGTTTGCACATTCTCCTCGTGTCTGCGTGGGTTTTCTCTGGGTGCTCCGGTTTCCTCCCACAGTCCAAAGGTGTGCGGGTTAGGTTGATTGGCCATGCTAAAATTGCCCCTTAGTGTCCTGGGATGCGTAGATTAGCGGGATTAGCGGGTAAAATATATAGGGATATGGGGGTAGGGCCTGGGTGGGATTGTGGTCGGTGCAGACTCGATGGGCCGACTGGCCTCTTTCTGTACTGTAGGGTTTCTATGATTTCTATGATTTCCTTCCCTAAAGGACATTAGTGAACCAGATGGGTTTTTCCGACAATCGGCAATGGTTTGTGGTCACCATTAGATTTTTTTTTTCAATTCCGGATATCTTTTATTGAATTCAGATTTCACCATCTGTCGTGGCGGGATTCGAACCTGGGCCCCCAGAACATTAGCTGAGTTTCTGGATTAATAGCCGAGTGATAATACCACAAAGCCATCACCTTTCCTTAATTGTCCTTGAGAAGGTGGTGGTGGGCTGCATTCTTGAACAATTGCAGCCCATCTGTTATAGGTACACCCACAGTGCTTTTAGGAAGGGAGTTCCAGCATTTTGATCCAGCAACAGTGAAGGAGCGGTGCTATAGTTTCAAGAAAGCATGGTCTGTGACTTGGAGGGCAACCTCCAAGTGTGGTGTTCCCATGCATCTGCTGCCCTTGTCCTTCTAGGTGGTAGAGGTCATGGGTTTGGAAGGTGCTGTTGAAGAATCTCTGGTGAGTTGCTGCAGTGCATCTTGTATATTGTACGCACTGCTGTCACTATGCATCAGTAGTGGAGGGAGCGTACACATAAGTGGGATGCTATACAAATGGGCTGCTATGTCCTGGATAGTGTTGAGCTTCTTGAGGTTTTTGGAGCTGCATTAATTCAGGCAGCTATGGTGGGCAGCACGGTGGCACAGTGTTTAGCATTGCTGCCTCAATTCAAGCCTCAGTCACTGTCTGTGTGGAGTTTGCACATTCTCACCGTGTCTGCGTGGGTTTCCTCCGGGTGCTCCGGTTTCCTCCCACAGTCCAAAGATGTGCAGGTTAGGTGGATTGTCCATGCTAAATTGCCCCCCAGTGTCAGGGGCTACTGGGATAGGGCCTGGGTGGGATTGTTATTGGTGCGGGCTCAATGGGCCAAATGGCCTCCTTCTGCACTGTAGGGATTCTGTGACTCTATGATTCTGTGAAGTGGGGAGTGTTCCATCACACTCCTGACCTGTGCCTTGTAAATGGTGGAAAGGCTTAGGGGAGTCAGGAGGTGAGTTGCTCACTGCAGGATCCCTAGCCTCTGACCTGCTCTGGTGGCCACAGTACTTATATGGCTAATCCAGTTCAGTTTCTGGTCAATGGTAACCCCCAGGATGTTAATGGTGGGAGTTCAATCACCACACCTCAGGCAAGGGCAACGTTGAGAAGGCAATAACCTCAGCCGGTACAGGAATTGAACCCGCGCTGTTGGCATTGCTTTACATCACTAACCAGCTGTCCACACAAGTGAGCTAAACCCAACCGCCTGCTTTCATTTTAATATCTCACCCAAAAGGTGGCACCTCTAACAGTGCAGCACTCCCTCAGTGTGATACTGAAGTGGCAGCTTTAATAACGGCATCAAGGTTTCAGAGTGGGGTTTGAACCCACTACCTTTAAGTCCGAAGTGAGACAGAGTGCTGATATCTGCTGAGACCCAGGCGCAGACCAGCTCAGCATCGAAAAGGCTCAAAATTACTGAGGTCCCAATTGGCATCCAGTACTCACTGGTTTTTGATTTGATTTGATTTATTATTGTCACATGTATTAACATACAGTGAAAAGGATTGTTTCTTACGCGCTATACAGACAAAGCAGACCATTCATAGAGAAGGAAAGGAGAGAGTGCAGAATGTAGTGTTATAGTCATAGCTAGGGTGTAGAGAAAGATCAACTTAGTGCAAGGTAGGTCCATTCAAAAGTCCGATGGCAGCAGGGAAGAAGCTGTTCTTGAGTCGGTTGGTACGTGACCTCAGACTTTTGTATCTTTTTCCCGGCGGAAGAAGATGGAAAAGAGAATGCCCGGGGTGTGTGGGGTCCTTAATTATGCTGACGGCTTTGCTGAGGCAGCAGGAAGTGTAGACAGAGTCGATGGATGGGAGGCTGGTTTGCATGACGGATTGGGCTACATTCACAACCTTTTGTAGTTTCTTGCGGGTCTTGGGCAGAGTAGGAGCCATACCAAGCTGTGATACAATGAGAAATAATGCTTTCTATGGTGCATCTGTAAAAGTTGGTGAGAGTCGTAGAGGACATGCTGAATTTCCTTAGTCTTCTGGCGGGCTTTCTGAACTATAGAGTTGGCGTAGGGGGACCAGGACAGATGAGGACGTAGTGCCAAATTTCTGAGCAGGTTTCACCTTGGGCCTCTTTGCAACTTTGAGTTGCATCACACTGTATGTCGGCACCTTTGATGTCGGCAGCCAATGTGAGCTCAGGTTTCTGCCCGTCGGCAGCCTACCCCCGACCCCCCGCTGCACCCTCGCCCCCACACACAGCTTCACCTCTTTTTTTCGTCTTTATCTGTTTACCTTTCCTTGAGCAAAGAAAATAAGCTTGGGCTTATTAAAACATTGCAAGCTTCATTTTCCTAGCCCGTGCTGTTGTTTACTGAAAACGTACAAAACATTTACTCCCCAGAGCGAAGCTATAATTAAATCATTTCTGTACAGGATGAGCCATCATTCTGGGCAAAACATCTGCTGCTGAACGATCTTCTCAATGCCGGCCGAGGTAATATATGAAACACTAAGAAATAATTGGTGCAGAATGAGTTTATGTCAAGTGATAGAGCAGTATATTGCATTCTGCCGAGAATATTACAAGTCCAACACGGATATTAAAATTACTTTTTCCACCAGATCAGCTTCCCTTAAGAGTCAATGGATCTCTTCTCAATTTAAAGAGGTAATACCCCTGTCAAATCAGAGGATGTGATTTTCCGTCCCCCGGCCCGCCCCACCTCCTCTGCCATGTAGTGTTTTCCAGCGGCAGAGGCGGTCAGGCAATGGCCACCGACAGGATCTTCCAGTCCCACCGATAACTGTGGCGTTTTGCGTGGTTCGCCCGTCTCGCCACCGGGAAACCTGTTGCGGGCGGAGGGGTGGAGGAGGGGGGGTTGGGGGGACAGGGGGTAGCATTCACTTACGGTGGGACTGGAAGATCCCACTGTTGGGAAGGCATGGATATTCCCACCCAGAATCTTCTTTCGTGTCACGTGTAGTATTCAGGGGAGACATTACCAGAACCAAGGCTGGTTCATCTATTGAGTTGGCATTGTTAGGATAAGATAGTTATTGAATCACAGGATGTGATAGGACAGAAGGAGGCCATTTGGCCCACCATGCCTGTGCCAGCTCTTTGATCGATCTACCAATTAGTTTCATGTCCTTACTGATTCTCTATAGGAATTGCTTTTTTTATGATCTGGGAATGTTTACCTGTTTCCACTACCCAGTCAGGCAGTGCATTCTGGATCACGATAATTCAATGTGTAAAAAACTGCTTCCTCATGCCGCCTCTGCTTTTCTCGCCAGATATAATCACCTTATAGCTATCGAACTGTCGACCCTTCAACCACTGGAAACAGTGGCTGCATGTCACCGCTGTGTACACCACTTCAGCAGCATGACACCACTGTATATGCTGCTTAAGCTTCATAGAAACATAGAAGATAGAAGCAGGAGGAGGCCATTCAGCCCTCCGAGCCTGCAGTGAGAGACTTACCTACAAGCCAATCAATCTCAGTTTTGACATTTTTACTTGATGCCAGCCTCCAAGTGTTCTGGGAGTGTTCCAGATTTCCACTCTCTGTTGTGTGAAGAAATGCTTTCTGACATCAGGAGCGGGATTTTCCGGCTGCGTTTGTCCCAAGACCAGAAATTCCCGCCCGATGTCAATGGACGTGGGAGCACTGGAAGAGGAGATTCACCAGGATGTTGCCTGGAATGAAACATTTAAGTCATAAAGAGAGGTTGGATAGGCTTGGGTTGTTTTCTCTGGAGCAGAGAAGACTGAGAGATGACCAGATTGAGTTGTTCGAGATTATGAGGGGCATGGACAGGGTGGACAGGGAGTAGCTGTTCCCCTCAGTTGAAGGGTCAGTTACGAGGGGACACAAGTTAAAAGTCAGGGGTGGGAGGTTTAGGGAGGATCTGGGGAAAATCTTTTTTACCCAGAGGGTGGTGATGGTCTGGAATGCACTGCCTAGGAGGGTGGTGGGGGCGGGTTGCCTCACATCCGCATGGTAGGTTGTTGCATAAAGTTAAATCTCACGGGATCCAGGGTGAGGTATCTAAATGGATACAAAATTGGCTTCTTGACAGAAGCCAGAGGGTAGTTGTGGAGAGTTATTTTTCAAACTGGAGGCCTGTGACCAGCGGTGTGCCTCAGGGATCAATGCTGGGTCCACTGTTATTCGTCATTTATATCAATGATTTGGATGAGAATATAGGGGGCATGGTTAGTAAGTTTGCAGATGACACCAAGATTGGTGGCATGGTGGACAGTGAAGAAAGTTATCTCCAATTGCAAGGGGATCTTGATCAATTGGGCCAGTGTGCTGACGAATGGCAGATGGAGTTTAATTTAGACAAATGCGAGGTGATGCATTTTGGTAGATTGAACCAGGGCAGGACTTACTCAGTTAATGGTCGGACGTTGGGGAGAGTTACAGAACAAAGAGATCTAGGGGTACATGTTCATAGCTCCTTGAAAGTGGAGTCACAGGTGGACAGAGTGGTGAAGAAGGCATTCGGCATGCTTGGTTTCATCGGTCAGAACATTGAATACAGGAGTTGGGATGTCTTGTTGAAGTTATACAAGACATTGGTGAGGCCACACTTGGAATGCTGTGTGCAATTCTAGTCACCTTATTATAGAAGGGATATTATTAAACTAGAAAGAGTGCAGAAAAGATTTACTAGGATGCTACGGGGACTTGATGGTTTGAGTTATAAGGAGAGGCTGGATAAACTGGGACTTTTGTCTCTGGAGCGTAGGAGGCTGAGGGGTGATCTTATAGAGGTCAATAAAATAATGAGGGGCACAGATCAGCTAGATAGTCAATATCTTTTCCCAAAGGTCGGGGAGTCTAAAACTAGAGGGCATAGGTTTAAGGTGAGAGGGGAAAGATACAAAAGTGTTCAGAGGGGCAATTGTTTCACACAGAGGGTGGTGAGTGTCTGGAACAAGCTGCCAGAGGTAGTAGTAGAGGTGGATACAATTTTATCTTTTAAAAAGCATTTAGATAGTTACATGGGTAAGATAGGTATAGAGGGATGTGGGCCAAATGCGGGCAATTGGGATTAGCTTAGTGGTTTAAAAAAAAAGGGCAGCATGGACAAGTTGGGCCAAAGGGCCTGTTTCCATGCTGTAAACTTCTATGACTCTATAACTATGGTGCTACTGTGTATACGACCTCATCACTAATGTGCCACTGTGCACGCTACTGAGCTACGTGGCACCACTGAGTACGCCAATTCAGCAGCATGGTGCCACTGTGTACACCACCTCAGCAGCATGGCACCAGCAGCGTTGGTATGGCAGGATGGCGTGTGATGCGAAAAATATCATCAGCACTGCTTCCAATGTGGGGCATCCTGGGCACCATGTTGTCAAGGGCATTAGTGTGGGCATTATTGTGCACACCGCAAGCAGATGGCAACATCAGTCAGAGACTAAAAAGCGATGGCGGCACAATGGCACAGTGGTTAGCACTGCTGCCTCACTGGGTTCAATTCCGGCCTCGGGTCACTGTCTGTGTGGAGTTTGAACGCTCTCCCCATGTCTGCGTGGGTTTCCTCCGGGTGCTCCGGTTTCCTCCCACAGTCCAAAGATGTGTGGTTCAGGTGGATTGGCCATGCTAAATTGCCCATAGTGTCTGGGGGACTAGCTAGGATGAATGCATGGGGTTATGGGGATAAGGCCTGTGTGGGATTGTGGTCGTAGCAGACTCGATGGGCTGAATGGCTTCCTTCTGCACTGTATGATTCAAAGAAAACTGACTTAACAGCTGACCTTTCATTTTTACCATGTGTTTGGCAGCACAGGGGAAGCCAGCACTGCTGTTTAAAGGCTTCACCATCCAACACTTTTACTATCACCATATTCTTGCTGAGTTAGTGGAGCAAAGAACAAAGAAAATTACAGCACAGGAACAGGTCCTTCGGCCCTCCAAGCCTGCACTGATCATGCTGCCTGACTTAACTAGAAAAGATTGAAAGGGTGCAGAGGAGATTTACAAGGATGTTGCCTGGATTGAGTGGCATGCCTTATGAGGATAGGCTGAGGGAGCCCGGTCTTTTCTCCTTGGAGAGACGAAGGATGAGAGGAGACCTAATAGAGGTGTATAAGATGTTGAGAGGCATAGATCGGGTGGACTCTCAGAGGCTTTTTCCCAGGGTGGAAATGTTTGCTACGAGAGGACACAGGTTTAAGGTGCTGGGGGGTAGGTACAGGGGAGATGTTAGGGGTAAGTTTTTCACACAGAGGGTGGTGGGTGAGTGGAATCGGCTGCCGTCAGTGGTGGTGGAGGCGAACTCAATAGGGTCTTTTAAGAGACTCCTGGATGAGTACATGGAGCGTAATAGGATAGAGGGTTATAGGTAGGTCTAGAAGGTAGGGATGTGTTCGGCACAACTTGTGGGCCGAAGGGCCTGTTTGTGCTGTAGTTTTTCTATGTTTCTATGTTTCTAACTAAAAACCCAGACCCTTCGGGGGACCATATCCCTCTATTCCCATCCTATTATATAGATGATCTGGAGGAGGGGACGGAGTGTAGGGTAACGAAGTTTGCAGACGACACAAAGATAAGTGGAAAAGTGAATCGTGTGGAGGACGGAGAAGATCTGCAGAGAGATTTGGACAGGCTGAGTGAGTGGGCGAGGATATGGCAAATGGAGTATAACGTTGAGAAATGCGAGGTTATACACTTTGGAGGAAATAATAACAAATGGGATTACTATCTCAATGGAAACAAATTAAAACATGCTACCGTGCAAAGGGACCTGGGGGTCCTTGTGCATGAGACGCAAAAGCCCAGTCTGCAGGTACAACAGGTGATCAAGAAGGCAAATGGGATGTTGGCCTATATCGCGAGGGGGATAGAATATAAAAGCAGGGATGTCTTGATGCACCTGTACAGGGCATTGGTGAGGCCGCAGCTGGAATACTGTGTGCAGTATTGGTCCCCTTATATGAGGAGGGAGTGCAGAGAAGGTTCACCAGGTTGATACCGGAGATGAGGGGTTTGGATTATGAGGAGAGGCTGAGGAGATTGGGTTTGTACTCGTTGGAGTTTAGAAGGATGAGGGGGGATCTTATGGAGACTTATAAGATAATGCGGGGGCTGGATAGGGTGGAGGCGGAGAGATTCTTTCCACTTAGTAAGGAAGTTAAAACTAGAGGACACAGCCTCAAAATAAAGGGGGGTCGGTTTAAGACAGAGTTGAGGAGGAACTTCTTCTCCCAGAGGGTGGTGAATCTCTGGAATTCTCTGCCCACTGAGGTGGTGGAGGCTACCTCGCTGAATATGTTTAAAGCGCGGATGGATGGATTCCTGATCGGTAAGGGAATTAAGGGTTATGGGGATCAGGCGGGTAAGTGGTACTGATCCACGTCAGATCAGCCATGATCTTATTGAATGGCGGGGCAGGCTCGAGGGGCTAGATGGCCTACTCCTGCTCCTATTTCTTATGTTCTATGTTCTTATTCACGTATTTGTCAAGAGACCCCTTAAAAGTCACGACCGTATCCGCTTCCACTACCTCCCCCGGCAACGAGTCCCAGGCAGCCACCACCCTCTGTGTAAAAAATCTGCCTCGTACATCTCCTTTAAACCCTGCCCCTTGTACCTTAAACCTGTGCCCCCTAGTAATTGACTCTTCTACCCTGGGAAAAAGCTTCTGACAATCCACTCTGTCCATGCCTCTCATAATCTTGTCGGCTTCTATCACGTCATCCCTCAACCTCTGTCATTCCAGTGAGAACAAACCAAGTTTCTCCAACCTCTCCTCATAGCTAAAGCCCTCTATACCAGGCAACATCCTGGTAAATCTTTTCTGTACCCTCTCCAAAGCCTCCACATCCTTCTGGTAGTGTGGCGACCAGAATTGAACAGTATATTCCAAGCGCGGCCTAACTAAGGTTCTATAAAGTTGCAACATGTCCAGTATGGTCCCTTCCCTAGTTGGACTATCTACATACTGTTCCAAGAAGCCCACCTGGATGCTCCTTACAAACTCTGTCCCATCTACGCCTCTAACTCTAAGTGAGTCCCAGTCAATATAGGGGAAGTTAAAATCCCCCACCACAACAACCCTGTTACTTTTACACCTTGCCAAAATCTGCCTACAAATCTGTTCCTCAATCTCCCACTGGCAGTTGCGTGGCCTATAGTGAACCCCCAACATTATGACTACACCCTTCCTATTCCTGAGCTCTACCCAATATTGCCTCGCTGAATGAACCTTCCGAGGTGTCCTCCCGCAGTACAGCTGTGATATTCTCCTTAACCAGTGGTGCAACTCCCCCACCCCTTTTACAGCCCTCTCTATCCCACCTGAAACATCTGTATCCTGAAATATTAAGCTGCCAATCCTGTCCTTCCCTTAACCAAGCCTCTGTAATAGTAACAACATCATAATTCCAAGTACTAATCCAAGCTCTAAGTTCATCTGCCTTCCTGTTACACCTCTCGCATTGAAACAAATGCACTTCAGTCCACCAGACCCTCTTTGATTGCTGGGTGATTGGAGGATGTGTAGTTGGGAAGTTAGGGGATTGGATGTTGGAATGTGTTGGACCTCAGTCGAGTCACTCCTAGTCTTGGGTGTTACAGTCACGGTTCCCCTATGGGGTGCAGCCCCAGAATGGGGTGGAACAGAGACAGCAAAGTAGACAAGCGGCTCACAGAAAGGGCAGGAGTAGGGCTCTCAGCTAGAGACCTCACCAACTCAATGTAATAGGAGGAGGAGGAGGCCATTCAGCCCCTCAAGCCTGCTCTGCCATTCAATACGAATGTGGCCGATCTTCCACCTCAGCACCGTTTTCCCGCAGTATCTCCACTTTGGGGCAGCACGGTGGCACAGTGGTCAGCACTGCTGCCTCACAGCGCCAGGGATCCAGGTTCAATTCCGGCCTCAGTCACTGTCTGTGTGGAGCTTGCACATTCTCCTCGTGTCTGCATGGGTTTCCTCCGGGTGCTCCAGTTTCCTCCCACAGTCCAAAATTGTGCGGGTTAGGTTGATTGGCCATGTTAAATTGCCCCTACTGTCAGGGGGATTAGCTAGCGTAAATGTGTGGGCTAACAGGAATAGGGCCTGGGTGGGATTGTGGTCAGTACAGACTCGATGGTCCGAACAGCCTCCTTCTGTACTGCAGGGATTCTATGATTATTTCCCCGATATTTTTAATAACTGGAAATCTATCCAGCTCTGGTCCTCAAGAAGCATTTCTCTCACCCGCAGCTTAAGCCAGGACCAGTGCGTTCAATGGCTGCTCTTCACAGCACTGAGCCATCTCTTGAACAATAAGAAGTCTCACAACACCAGGTTAAAGTCCAACAGATTTATTTGGTACTTTATTTGTGCTACCAAATAAACCTGTTGGACTTTAACCTGGTGTTGTGAGACTTCTTACTGTGCCTACCCCAGTCCAATGCCGGCATCTCCACACCATCTCTTGAACCCAGATCTGCAGACACTGAGCCAGTTGAGACCGGGCCTGTCAGTCACAAGTAGGGCATGGTGGACATGAACATTTTCGCCAGCAGATCCTCCCCGGCAGGAACAAGTAATAAAGCAATGGGGGTAGGATTAGTAAGTTTGTGGATGACGCAAAGATTGGATGGGTGTTTAACAGTGAGGCGGAGTGTCCTGGGCTACAAGAAGATATAAATGGAATGGTCAAATGGGCAAATAAGTGGCAGATGGAATTTAACCCTGAAAAGTGTGAGGTGATACACTTTGGAAGGAGTAATTTGACAAGAAAGTACTCAATGAATGGTAGGACACTAGGAAGTTCTGTGGAACAAAGGGACCTTGACGTGTTTGTCTGCAGATCTCTGAAGGCGGAAGGCCATGTTAGTGGGGTGGTGAAAAAGGCACATGGGCCACTTGCCTTTATCAATTGGGGTATAGATTACAAAAACAGCAAAGTTACGTTGGAGTTGTATAGAACTTTGGTGAGGCCACAGCTAGAGCACTGTGCGCAGTTTTGGTCGTCAAATTATCAGAAGGATGTGATTGCACTGGAGGGGGTGTAGAGGAGATTCACCAGGATGCTGCCTGGGATGGAGCACTTAAGTTATGAAGAGATGTTGGATAGGCTTGGGTTGTTTTCATTGGAGCAGAGAACACTGAAGGGCGACCTGATCGAGGTGTTCAAGATTATGAGGGACATGGACAGAGTGGATAAGGAGCAGCTGTTCCCCTTATTTGAAGGGTCAGTCACGAGGGGACATCAGTTCAAGGTGAGGGGCAGGAGGCTTAGGGGCGATGTGAGGAAAAACATTTTTACCCAGAGGGTGGTGACGGTCTGGGAGGGTGGTGGAGGCGGGTTGCCTCACATCCTTAAAAAAATATTTGGATGCGCACTTGGCACATCATGACATTCAGGGCTATGGGCCAAGTGCTGGCAGTTGGGATTAGTTGGGAGGTCAGGTGTTTCTAGTGTGTCGGTGCGGAATCGATGGGCTGAAGGGCCTCTTCTGCATTGTATCATTCTATGATTCTATGAGAAGGAGCGCTCACGAAGGTGCCAACCATCTCTAGCAGCATCAAGAGGAACATTCAGATGCCAAGTGCAAACGGCAGAAAAAGGTTGCCGAATCCGGAGATTTCTGCCTCATCAAGCACCTCCTGCCCTACTTGTGGCGGAGTCTGCAGCTCCAGGATTGGCCCATCCAGCCACTGCAGAACGCACCCCCCACTTCTCACCACCACCTCGGAGTTGAAGCAAGTCATCTTCGACCCTGATGGACTGCCATCCTCTGAGGAAAATAAAAGCTTCTTGCTTTGGGCGACACGGTGGCACAGTGGTTAGCACTGCTGCTTCACAGCGCCAGGGACCCGGGTTCGATTCCCGGCTTGGGTCACTGTCTGTGCGGAGTTTGCACATTCTCCCCGTGTCTGCGTGGGTTTCCTCTGGGTGCTCCGGTTTCCTCCCACAGTCCAAAGATGTGCGGGTATGTTGATTGGCCGTGCTAAATTGTCCCTTAGTGTCAGGGGGACTAGCAGTGTAAATGCATGAGGCTATGTGGATAGGGTCTGGGTGGGATTGTGGTTGGTGCAGACTCAATGGGTCGAATGGCCTCCTTCCGCATTGCAGGATTCTATGATCCTACGCCCTGAACGAGAGCTGGGCTTGAGGAGCCGAGTGGCCTATTTCTGCTCCTAATTCATATGTTTGTAAACCCGAATGGGTGGGATTTTACGGCCTGGCTCAAACGAGACCGGAAATTCCCACCCGAGGTCAACGGGCATTTCTATTGTCCGCCTCTCGCCCGATCCGATTCCGTGGCGGGCGGGGCGATAGAATATTCCAGCGAATGTCTCGGTTTTAACCAGGGGAAATCTGATGGTTTAAGCCTGCAATCGGAACTCCAAGAGATCAAGAGCGGGGAGAGACGTTTTGACAATTTGATATTGCCGTTTTAAAAAAAAAACCTGTGGATTATTTTTAGTATAATCTCGCTGTGATAATTAGCTCTCTTTGACAAAGATAAGTGACATCTTCCCATGATACACTCAGCAAAAAAAAAAGCCTTGGCACTTCTGGCATTGAAACAGCGAGCCACAATTAGTGCAAACTCCTGACATGTTTCAGCTGTAGCTATCCATATTAATGCGGGAGAACTTATGCCTCTCGCCTTCCTCGTTTGATGTTGCAGACAGCGCTGCTTTTCCATCTCATAAATATTATACCCACAGCTAAATTAATCCCCCAGCAGATGGGAAGCTCATTGAAGGATGGTGTTTACAAAGCTTGCCCGTTTGCATTTGAGCGGAGCCGTCAGGCCCACCGTTTAGCAGCGGATTCACACAAGGATGCCCCAAAAATCTCTGGGAGCAGCAGCAAGATGTCCTGTACCATCCAGATATCAGGAATATATCAGGTCGAATGCAATAATCTATATCAAACAAGGAGGGCTGTCAAGGAAGGTTAATAATCGACATCGTGAGGATAAATAGAAGTGCAAAGGCTGTGCCACAGACACTGGTCTGTCTAGGATACTGTGAGGCTTGGATAGAGTGGACGTGGAGAGGATGTTTCCACTAGTAGGAAAAACTAGAACCAGAGGGCACAACCTCAGGCTAAAGGGGCGATTCTTTAAAACAGAGATGAGGAGGAATTTCTTCAGTCAGAGAGTGGTGAATCTGTGGAACTCTTTGCCCTGAAGGCTGTGGAGGCCAGGTCATTGAGTGTCCTTAAGACAGAGATAGATAAGTTCTTGATTAATAAGGGGATCAGGAGTTATGTGGAAAAGGCAGGAGAATGGGGATGAGAAAAATATCAGCCATGATTGAATGGCGGAGCAGACTTGAGGAGCCAAGTGGCCTAATTCTGCTCCTATGTCTTATGGTCTTGTGTCCACAGTGTGAGACGTAACAGCAGCAGGGTTGTACTTTGTAGGGGTTGGTTACCTCAGTTGGCCAGATGGTTTGAGTGTAACACAGAATGTTGCCAACAGTATCAATTCAAGCTATATCCTAGGGCTTACCATTGAACAGTTACTGAACTAGACTATAGAAATGGGCGGCACGGTGGCACAGTAGTTAGCACTGCTGCCTCACAGCGCCAGGGACCTGGGTTCGATTCCCGGCCTTGGGTGACTGTCTGAGTGGAGTTTGCACTTTCTCCCCGTGTCTGCGTGGGTTTCCTCCGGGTGCTCCAGTTTTCTCCCACACTCCAAAGTTTGCAGGTTAGGTTGATTGGCCATGCTAAGTTGACCCTAGTGTCAGGGGGACTAGCAGGGTAAATTTACAGGATAGGGCCTGGGTGGCATTGTGGTCATTACAGACTCAATGGGCCAAAAGGCCTCCTTCTGTACTGTAGTGATTCACAGAAATCACAGAAATGACAGAAATCACAGAAACCCTACAGTGCAGAAGGAGGCCATTTGGCCCATCAAGTCTGCACCGACCACAATCCCACCCAGGCCCTACCCCCACATATTTACCCGCTAATCCCTCTAACCTACGCATCTCAGGACTCTAAGGGGCAATTTTTTTTTTCAACCTGGCCAATCAACCTAACCCGCACATCTTTGGAGTGTGGGAGGCAACCGGAGCACCCGGAGGAAACCCACGCAGACACGAGGAGAATGTGCAAACTCCACACAGACAGTGAGCCAAGCCGGGAATCAAACCCAGGTCCCTGGAGCTGTGAAGCAGCAGTGCTAACCACTGTGCTACCGTGCTATCTATGAAAGGTTACTGCACACAAGGAGGTAATTCGGCCCATCTTGTCCATGCCAGCCCAAGGGACACCCAGGTGCCCTTTCTAATCCCACCTTCTGGTACCTGGTCCATAACCCTGTAGGTTATAGCACTTAAGGTGCCGATCCAGGTACATTTAAAAAGAATTTAGGGTTTCTGCCTCCACCACTAACTTGGGCAGTGAATTCCAGATACCCACCACCCTCTGCCTAAAAATAATGCTTCCTCATGTCCCCTCTACACCTTCTGCCACTTATCTTGAATCTATGTCCCTTGATTCTAGAATTCTCCATCAAGGGAAACAATATAATTGCTGTGGCTACAAGAACAAGTCAGAGGATAGGAATTCTGCAGCGAATAACTCACCTTCTGACTTCCCAAAGTCTGTCCACCATCCACAGGACACAAGTCATGGTAGCACAGTGGTTAGCACTGTTGCCTTCACTGCGCCAGGGACATGGGTTCGATTCCTGGCTTGGGTCACTGTCTGTGTGGAGTCTGCACGTTCTCCCCGTGTCTGCGTGGGTTTCCCCCAGCCCCCTCTCACAGTCCAAAAGACGTGTTGGCTAGTTGCACTGGCCATGCTAAATTCTCCCTCAGTGCACCCGAACAGGTGCCTGATTTTCACAGTAACTTCATTGCAGTGTTAATGTAAGCCTACTTGTGACGCTAATAAATAAACATAAACTTAAAGTCAGGAGTGTGATGGAAGCTCTCCACGTGCCTGAGGGAAGCACTTCAACAACAGTCACATCATCCAGGTCAAAGCAGCTTGATTGGCTTCCCATTCACTGTCATCAACAGTCACTCCCTCCACATTTTCAGCAGTGTGTACCAACTACAAGATGGTAGATAAGGGGCAGCACGGTGGCACAATGGTTAGCACTGCTGCCTCACAACGCCAGGGACCCGGGTTCGATTCTCGGGTTGCGTCACTGTGTGGAGTTTGCACATTCTCCTCGTGTCTGTGTGGGTTTTCTCCGGGTGCTCAAGTTTCCTCCCACACTCCAAAGATGTGCGGTTAGGTGGATCGGCCATAGTAAATTGCCCCTTAGAGTGAGGGGGCTAGCAGGGTAAATGCTTGGGGTTATAGGGCCTGGGTGGGATTGCGGTCAGTGCAAACCCAATGGGCCAAATGGCCTCCTTTGGCACATTAGGATTCTATGATTCTATAACTGCAGCAACTCACCAAGGCTCCCTGGACAGCACCTTCCAAACCGGTGATCACTACCGCTTAGGAGGACAGGACAGATGTCTGGGAACACCACAAGCTGAATGTTCTGAGCTCAACAACATCTTTAGTTTTTAAGTTTATCTGGGAGCATCTTTAGGCTATCTTCCCAAACCAGACTGGAGTTATACTGCGCCTATTGTAAGGCCAAAATGTTGTGGGACCAGATTGTGGAGGGTCTTGGCTTTAAATGCACAGAGGAACCAAACATTCGGAACTGAAGAAGGGTAATGGTTGTGTTAGTGGACCAGTCCAGAGGCTGGGACCTGGAATCAAGAGAATGGGTGTTCAAATCCCAGGAAGACAGAAGGTGAATTAAAATTCAGGTTGGGAAAAGTTGGTATCAGTAATAGTGATGAAGCTATCAGATTGTTGTAAAAATCCAACTGGCTCACTAACATCCGCGAGGGATGGAAACTCCTGTATTCTTGTTTGGCTTGGCCTAGATGTGACACCAGTTCCACTGCACTCCACAACCTCTTCCATCTAGGACAATGGCAGCAGATACATGGGAATGCTACCGTTTCCCTTCAGCCAACACACCATCCCGACTTGGAAATTTATCACCATTCCTTCAATGTCGCTGGGTTAAAATCCTGGAATGCCGTCCCTAACAGCACTCTGGATGTACCTGCACCACATAGAGTCACAGTCATAGAGGTTTACAGCATGGAATCAGGCCCTTCGGCCCAACTTGTCCATACCACCCAGTTTTTACTACTAAGCTAGTCCCAATTGCCTGCGTTTGGCCCATATCCCTCTATGCCCATCTTACCCATGTAACTGTCTAAATGCTTTTTAAAAGACAAAATTGTACCCGCCTCTACTCCTACCTCTGGCAGCTTGTTCCAGACACTCACCACCCTCTGTGTGAAAAAATTGCCCCTCTGGACACTTTTGTATCTCTCCCCTCTCACCTTAAACTTATGGCCTCTAGTTTTAGACTCCCCTACCTTTGGAAAAAGATATTGGGGGCGATTTTACCATTGCGCTGCACCCGTTTTCAGGCGTGCAAACTTGGTAAAGTTGGGCATGAGGTGAATAGCACAATCTGCGCCCGCGTCTGCGCAGATTCCCACTTTACCAAGGCCCAAAAATGGCCGCAATTGGCTCCGCGCACGAAGCGGGCTGGACACTCAACTTTACCAGCATTTCCCCCTTTACCATCCCGTTCGCGCGTCCAGATTCGGCGTGAAACAGACACGCTCGGCAAAGGTCTGTTTCGGGCGCTCCAGCTTCTGAAGAGGTAAGTTCAGAGCTTCCAATGGGTCTCTGACTCAGATCGGTGGTAGGGAGGGTGAACGGGGCGGGGGGGGGGGGGGGGGTGGGGGCAGGTGTAAAGGGGGTCCACTGCTATTCTGCGGGCAATCGGTGGCGGGGCAGAGGGGGTCCGCTGCCACACTGCAGGTGATCGGTGGGGGGGGGGGCGGGAAGTGGGGCAGGGGGTCGCGATCTGTCTGGGTAGCAAGAGGGTGAGTGGAAAACGGGGACAGTTACGTTATGGGGGGGGGTGGAGCGATGTCTGTGGGGGTCATCGTTCCCGGGTCGCTTTATCCACTTTTTGCGGCCCATGAGTGATGTGACAGGGGAGCGTTTTCCAGATTTTTTTCTCTCACTGCGCATACGCAGTTGAAAGCTCCGATCGGAGCTGCAGTGTTCCGGGCGCGATAAACCCCGCCCACAGCGCCATTCAGATTCGTAAATTTTTTTCAGGCTCAGTGAGTATGGGGGCGCCTGAGAGCAGATTTCCAAGTCGGATCTGAATTGCGCCCAGATTCAGCACTTAGAATGAAAATGGTAAAATCGGGCCCATTGACTTTGTAGCTGATCTATGCCCCTCATTATTTTATAGACCTCTGTAAGATCACTCTTCAGCCTTCTACCCTGTAGGAAAAAGAATTCCCAGTCTATCCAGCCTCTCCTTATAACTCAAACCATCAAGTCCCGGTAGCATCCTGGTAAATCTTTTCTGCACTCTTTCTAGTTTAATAATATCCATGGACTGCAGTGGTTCAAGATAACAGCTCACCACCACTTTCTCAAGGGCAATTAGGGATGGGCAATAGATGCTGGCCTGGCCAGCGATGCCCACATCCCATAAAAGATTAACTGCTGGCCAATCAGCTGTATCAGATAGAAGTAAATTCACTGGCCACCTTCTCGGGAATAAGCAGTAAATGATGTCGTTGCCAACAGCTTCCACAGTAATGAAAATTAATATTTTTAAAATGTTCATGCCACCTGAGATGCAACTTGGCCTCACAACCAGGGGCAAAACTAGATCTGTAACCTGTTGAGAAGGAGAGTTTGAAAGAGTTTCATATATCACACAGGTATAAAATGAAATGGTAATGAAAGAGAAAGATGATAATGGAGGAAGAATGAATCAAAGAGAAATAATCCAGCTCCGGGTTGCTGTTTAATCGGTCAGCAATATGAATTTTGCTTTGGGCCATAAGACCATAAGACCATAAGACATAGGAGCGGAAGTAAGGCCATTCGGCCCATCGAGTCCACTCCACCATTCAATCATGGTTGTTTTCAACTCCATTTACCCGCTCTCTCCCCATAGCCCTTAATTCCTCGAGAAATCAAGAATTTATCAATTTCTGTCTTGAAGACGCTCAACGTCTCGACCTCCACAGCCCTCTGTGGCAATGAATTCCACAGACCTACCACTCTCTGGCTGAAGAAATTTCTCCTCATCTCTGTTCTAAAGTGACTCCCTTTTATTCTAAGGCTGTGCCCCCGCGTCCTAGTCTCCCCTGTTAATGGAAACAATTCAATATCGCGCTCCAAAGTGCAAGGAAGAGTCAGGGCCACCTGAGGGATGATGAATTGGAATTGCGCATGTTTTTATTTTGTGGAATTGAGCATCGCTGGCTAGGCCAGCATTTGTTGCCCCTCCCCAGTTGCCATCGGGAAGGTGGCGGTGAGCTGCCTTCTCGTACCACTGCAGTCCCTGTGGTGTTGGGGAGCAGTGCTGTTAGGGAGGGAGTACCAGTGACAGCAAAGGTTGGGCAACATGGTTCCAAGTCAGGATGGTGTGTTGCTTGGAGGGGAATTTGCAGTTGATGGTGTCGTCATGTGTCTGCTGCCCTTGACCTTCTGAGGGGCAGAGCTTTCACATGTGGCAGGTGCTGTATAGTTGTGCGGTGCAACCTGTACGTGGTGCACACAGATGGAGGTCATTTGGTTCACTGTGCCAGAAACAACTCTTTGAAAAAGATTTCCAATTAATCCCGCTCCCCTTCTCTTTCCCTGTAACCCTGTAATTATTTTCCTTCAAGAACTCATCCAGGTCCTGTTTGAAGGTCACCATTGAATCTGCTTCCATTATGTTGATACATTCAAGATCAGTAATTTGCTGTGTGAAATTGCGTCATGTAGGCCTTTGGTCCCTATCTAATCATCTTAAATCTGTGTCCTTACCAACCATTGTGACAGTGGATGCAGTCTCTTTCTACCGACTTGATCAAACCGCCCCAATCATTCTGAATACCTCTATTAAATATACCCTTTATCTTCTCTGCGATGTACGGAGAACGATCCCAGCCTCACCTCTCATAGAATCATAGAATCCCTACAGTGCAGAAGGAGGCCATTAGTCCCATCGAGTCTGCACCGACCACAACACTATCCAGCCCTTATCCCCGTAGCCCCACATTTTTACCCTGCTATTCCTCCTGACGCTAAGGGGCAATTTACCATTGCCAACCAACCTATCCCGTGCAACTTTGGACTGTGGGAGGAAACCAGAGCACCCGGAGGAAACCCACGCAGACACAAGGAGAATGTGCAAACTCCACATAGACAGTGCCGTGACACAAGCCAGGAATCGAACCCGGGTCCCTGGTGCTGTGAGGCAGCAATGCTAACCACTGTGCCACCGTGCCCCTGGGAATCGAACCCGGGTCCCTGGTGCTGTGAGGCAGCAATGCTAACCACTGTGCCACCGTGCCCCTGGGAATCGAACCCGGGTCCCTGGTGCTGTGAGGCAGCAATGCTAACCACTGTGCCACCGTGCCTCTCCAAACAACGGAAGTCCCTCATGAATAAATAAGAGCAAGAAATGCTCCACCACAGAGTCGATGGGCGGGAGTTTACAGCCTCGCTCGTCCTGATGCCATAAAATCCCACTCGAGGTCAACAGACCTTTCCCTGGTCCGCCCTTCACCTGCTCCAATTCCCATGGTGGGCAGGATGGTAAAATTCCAGCCAATGAGTCCAATATTGCCTGTATCGTGAGGAAAGGTTTTTTAAAAGTTGAGGTGATTTGGAACCTGAATTTGGAACTAAAAAAGGAATCAGTTTCCTGAAGCGATCGTGAGGTTCCTCTGTCCGATATTTCTCACTGCTTCATCTCACTCTATTTTTGTTTGAAAGGTTCCACAAGTAGGAAACGGCAACTTTTCATTTGATCTGTGCACCTCATACAATATTGTTAATAGAAATTGCTTTGCATTCTGTTATAATCACTCATAATCTTGTTTTTTTTTTGCAAGATGGATAATGCACAGAACAAAATTAAAGCTTAATACATTTATAGCCAAGTTCCGCACACATGAGGACGACCTCAACCGGGATCTTGGGTTCATGTCACACTATCTGTAACCCCCACCATTTGACCTGGGCTTGCAAAATCCTACTAACTGTCCTGGCTTGAGACAATTCACGCCTCTTTAACTTGTGATTATCCCTCTCTCCACTCACACTGTCTGCACCTGTAAAGACTTGATTCCCTGAAAAGGTTTGCATTCCAACCATTATCTTGCAATCGTGTCTTTGTCTATATATGCCGTGTTTGTGAAACCTACCTCTCCACTCACCTGATGAAGGAGCAGCGCTCCGAAACCTCATGATTCCAAATAAATCTGTTGGACTTTGACCTGGCATTGTGAGACTTCTTACTGTGCCCACCCCAGTCCAATGCCGGCAGCTCCACATCATACATTTATCCTGTACATCTCTGTCAAAATAATGGATAAAGGAATAGTGCGTGAATGTGTTAAACATTCATACAGTGTAATATTTAAGGCCCAGGTGATTTCAAACCCTTTTTCATATTTCATCTTCATTAAATGATCAGGAATTCCCCCATCCCATTTCCTTTAATCTAACACACTAACAGTCATCCATCAATGTCCCCTCTTGTAATTTATTCAGATAACTAATGAACATCTGATATTGTTCCCTGTATCATTAGAATAGATTCTGAATTCAGGGTGGATCCCAGTCTGTTTTGAGATAAATTGCTCGGAAGAATAGTTTTATAAATATAATTCTGGAACTTCTCAATTGATTAGGTTCTCAGCACCTCCACAGCTCAGGAAGACAATTCGTCCACCAGCCCCGTGCTAGTTCTTCGAGTGAAGCTCGCCCAGCTCCTTTCCCACATCCTTTCGTATCTTCTTTGGGTGGGATTTTTTAATTTATAAATAAAAACGTTTATTCATTTATTTATTAATCACAAGTAACACTGCAATGAAGTTACTGTGAAACTCCCCGAGTCGCCACACTCCGGCGCCTGTTTGGGTAAATGCACCCTAACCAGCACATCTTTCAGAATGTGGGAGGAAACCGGAGCACCCGGAGGAAACCCACACAGACACGGGGAGAACATACAAACTCCACACAGACAGTGACCCAAGCCAGGAATTGAACCCAGGTCTCTGGCACTGTGAGGCAGCGGTGCTAACCACTGTGCCACCGTGCCACCCCATGTGTTATCTAGTGGACGACGAGGCTCGCCATTGGTTGCTGCCAGCATTTTCCAGCCTTGCTGATGTCTTCGGAATGTAATGGGCTTGCCTGTCTACGGAACGTTACAGGCTTCCCGTTGGGGTTCGCCTTCGGCAGGACCGGAAAGTCCCGCCGGTGGAAAGGGCCAAAAATCCCGCCTTTGGTTTTCGAATGCTGACGCAATTCTCTGTGAAGTGATGCTTATTATTGTACAAAGCAAATCCTGCTTAAATAACCCTTCAGCATGAAAACATTTCTTCTCGCGTTCCTCTTCGGTCTTTTTGTTTCAATCCCAAGGCCGGAATTCTCCCGGTCTCATACTGCGACTGCTGCCAGTGAGAATGGAGAATTTGGCGCTCGGCCAAATCTCCACTCACAGAGAAACGACGCAAAGATGTCTGTCTTCCGTCCCTGGAATCAAATTCCACCGAAACCAACGAATTCTAGATCCTTCCTCAGGGGTAAGGAAGATATCTCTTTTCAAAAGGATCCCACTGCCCCCTTTTTAGCGGGCCCTGGTCAGCCTTTTGCTTGGGATTGGCTCTGGGCTTGTGGAATCTTGCTGCCCCCAAGATTGCTGCCATTTTTGCCCACTTAAAACAGCAATCTCTAAGCAACTCACTGAACTTTGAGGACTTTTTCTGATATCACCTCTCGGTAGACACAAATCTGTCTTTCTCACATCCTGTGCATTAGAGTCATCGAGTCATAGAGGTTTACAGCATGTAAACAGGCCCTTCGGCCCAACTTGTCCATGCCGCCTTTTTTTAAAACTCCTAAGCTAATCAGAATTGCCGGCATTTGGCCCATATATACCCATCTTACCCATGTAACTGTCTAAAAGCTTTTTAAAAGACAAAATTGTACCCGCCTCTACTACTACCTCTGGCAGCTTGTTCCAGACACTCACCACCCTCTGAGTGAAAAAATTGCCCCTCTGGACACTTTTGGATCTCTCCCCTCTCACCTTAAACCTATGCCTCTAGTTTTAGACTCCCCTATCTTTGGGAAAAGATATTGACTAGCTGATCAGTGCCCCTCATTTTAGAGACATCTATAAGATCACCCCTCAGCCTCCTACGCCCCAGAGAAAAAAGTCCCAGTCTATCCAGCCTCTCCTTATAACTCAATCCATCAAGTCCTGGTAGCATCCGAGTAAATCTTTTCTGCACTCTTTCTAGTTTAATAATATCCTTCCTATAACAGGGTGACCAGACCTGTACACAGTGTTCCATTGTCCAGAGTTCTGGCCCATTAAGTTGCACCTGGTGCTTGTTAATTCGAGCACATCTGCCTTCTTTGCTGATTCAACCCAAAATTCGAACCGACTCTGTTTTGTTCAATAATGATGTGGCGATGCCGGCGTTGGACTGGGGTAAACACAGTAAGAAGTCTAACAACACCAGGTTAAAGTCCATAAACCTGTTGTTCAGTAACCCCAGCAAACAATTGCTGAGCTTAATTATTCCACCATTAACCTGATATTTCATGCAATGAGCCAGCATCATTGTACAACACACACACTTATAGCTTTTAATTCAGCCACCTGGCACAGATGAAAGATTAATGTAAACAGAGCGCTTTATAACTTTTGAGGCACAGTTTAACTTGTGACTTTCCATTGCAAATGTCTTAATTGTCCTACGCCACACACCGAGAGTGTTATTTACATTAACAAGTCTATTAATTCACCAGGTAGGCTCCATTGTGGAAGCTGTGGTTCCTCCTCACTTGGTTTTCTTCTATGTCATACATGATTGAAGCATGAAATTGCCCCCGTTTCAAGTTAGCGAAATATCCAATATTGTGGCGGGTGAAGAAGGAAAAAGGAGGAATTCCTCTTTTTTTTCTTCATTCGTAGGACATGGGCATTGCTGGCTGGCCAGCATTTATTGCCCATCCCTAGTTGCCCTTGAGAAGGTGGTGGTGAGCTGCCTTCTTGAATCGCTGCAGTCCATGTGCTGTGGGTTGACCCAGCGACTGTGAAGGAACGGCGATATATTTCCAAGTCAGGATGGTGAGTGGCTTGGAGGGGAACTTGCAGGTGGTGGTGTGCCCATGTATCTGCTGCCCTTGTCCTTCTAGATGGAAGTGGTTGTGGGTTTGGAAGGTACTGTCTAAGGATCTTTGGTGAATTGCTGCAGTGCATCTTGTAGATAGTACACACTGCTGCTACTGAGCATCGGTGGTGGAGGAAGTTAATGTTTGTAGATATGGTGCCAATCAAGCAGGCTGCTTTGTCCTGGATGGTGTCAAGCTTCTTGAGTGTTGTTGGAGCTGCACCCATCCAGGCAAGTGGGGAGTATTCCATCACACTCCTGACTTGTGCCTTATAGATGGTGGATAGGCTCTGGGGAGTCAGGAGGTGAGTTATTCCCCGTAGTATTCCTAGCTGTCGCTGGCTAGGCCAACATCTATTGCCCATCCCTAATTGCCCTTGAGAAGGGGGTGGTGAGCTGCCTCCTTGAATCGCTGAAGTAAATGCACCCACAGTGTTGTTAGGGAGGAAGTTCCAGGATTTTGACCTAGTGGCAGTGAAGAAACGGTGATATATTTCCAAGGCAGGAGGGCGAGTGGCTTGTAGAGGAACCTCCAGGTGGTGGTTTCCCCCAGTGTCTGCTGCTCTTGTTCTTCTAAATGGTAGGAGATGTGCATTTGGAAGGTGCTGTCTAAAAACCTTGGTGAGTTTCTCCAGGGCATCTTGTAGATGGTACACTGCTGCCACTGTTCGTCAGCGGTGGAGGGACTGAATGTTTGTGAAAGGGATGCCAATCAAGCAGGCTACTTTGACCTGGATGGCATTGAGCTCCTTGAGTGTTATTGGAGTGGCACTCATCCAGGCAAGTGGAGAGTATTCCACCACACTGCTGACTTGTGCCTTGTAGATGGTGGACAGGCTTTGGGGAGTCAAAGCCCCAAAGTTACTCGCCACAAGATTCCCAGCCTGGCCTGCTCTTGTCTAGTCCAGTTCAGTTTCTGGTCAATGGTAACCCAAGGACATTGATAGTGGGGAATTCAGTGATGGCAATGCCATTGAATGTATATTGAATAGAATATGTCGCACTCATTCCTCCCCCTATTTGATTGTCTCTCCACCTTTGCCTTTACTCCCTCTTTATTTTACTCATTATCTTTTCACTGCATCTATTTTTCTCATCCTAATTTGCCCTGTATGTCTATCCCTCTGCCTTGTGCTTTGTGCTGCTTGTCTAGATCTCTGTCACTTCATCTTTCTTGCTGTTCCTCTCTCCTTATCTTTCTCTTTTTCTATATTGTTCCCTCTTTCTCCATCTCATCAGCCCATTGGGTGAACTTTACGGACCCCCATTGGCATATTTGAAGGCAGGGGGGCTTGTGAAGTAAAACAGGTGTCCTGCCCGCTGCCTTCCTGCCCACCCGAACATGTCTGCAATATAATAAAGCCACTGAAGAGCTTCTTCCCATCCCAACTCCCTCATCACAATTTGATATGTGGCAGGGAAAGTGGAAAGGAAAGAAACCTTCTGCGTAGGCTGCTGACGGGTTGGAAGTGGGGGGGGGGGGTGGTTCATCTTTTTTGGGGGGGTTTCTGTACCCATCAGAAAAATCTCCCCCACCCACTCAAAATCATAACCCCCCCTCCCTCGCCCTTGCGTCCTTCCCCACCCCTGGACTCTAAAACTCGACACCCCACCCTCCCCCCATCCCTCGCTTATATCTGTGAGGCAGACCTGACCAGAATCCCTGACTCACCTGAAGACCAGGATCCTTCATCATCTTCATGGACTACCTGCTGTCCCAGCAGGTCACCACTCCTCGATTGTGGGGCTGCTGGGACTACAGAGCTGCTGGCCAATCAGATTGGGTGACAGCTGTCTGGGGCGACACTTCCTCCTCCATGGGGGCTGAGGTCCCACTCGAATCCAGTTGAGGCTGCTCCCAGCGTTTTATGACTGCGGCGAAGCCAGGTTTCTGGTCCTTGTTGTACTGATGGATCTTGAAAAGGTTGGAACAGGTAATCTGTACCTGCCCCCCCCCCCCCCCCCCCCCCCCCCCCGCCCACCTCCCGGCCCATAACGTGCGGAATTTGCACCTTCTCCCCGTGTCTGCGTGGGTTTCTTCCGATTGTTTCATAGAATCCGGACAGTGCAGAAGGAGGCCATTTGGCCCATCAAGCCTGCACTGACTACAAAGAACAAAGAAAGAACAAAGAAAATTACAGCACAGGAACAGGCCCTTCCGCCCTCCAAGCCTGCAGCGACCATGCTCCCCGACTGAACTGAAACCCCCTACTCTTCTCCTCTATTCTCATCCTATTCATGTATTTGTCCAGACGCCCCTTAAAAGTCACCAACATATCTGCTTCCACTCCCTCCCCCGGCAGCGAGTTCCAGGCACCCACTACCCTCAATGTAAAAAACTTGCCTCATACATCTCCTTTAAACCTTGCCTCTCGCACCTTAAACCTATGCTGTCTAGTAATTGACTCTTCCACCCTGGAAAAAAGCTCCTGACTATCCACTCTGTCCATGCCCCTCATAACCTTAGAAACATAGAAAAACTACAGCACAAACAGGCCCTTTGGCCCACAAGTTGTGCCGAACACATCCCTACCTTCTCGAGCTACCTATAACCCTCCATCCTATTACGCTCCATGTACTCATCCAGGAGTCTCTTAAAAGACCATATTGAGTTCGCCTCCACCACCACTGACGGCAGCCGATTCCACTCGCCCACCACCCTCTGTGTGAAAAATTTACCCCTAACATCTCCCCTGTACCTACACCCCAGCACCCTAAACCTGTGTCCTCTCGTAGCAGACATTTCCCCCCTGGGAAAAAGCCTCTGAGAGTCCACCCGATCTATGCCTCTCAACATCTTATACACCTCTATTAGGTCTCCTCTCATCCTTCGTCTCTCCAAGGAGAAAAGACCGAGCTCCCTCAGCCTATCCTCATAAGGCATGCCACTCAATCCAGGCAACATCCTTGTAAATCTCCTCTGCACCCTTTCAATCTTTTCCACCTCCTTCCTATAGTGAGGCGACCAGAACTGAGCACAGTACTCCAAGTGGGGTCTGACGAGGGTCTTATATAGCTGCATCATTATCCCCGGACTCCTAAACTCAATCCCTCGATTGATAAATCTTGTAGACTTCTATCAGGTCGCCCCTCAACCTCCGTTGTTCTAGTGAGAACAAACCAAGTTTCTCCAACCTCTCTTCATAGCTAATGCCCTCCATACCAGGCAACATCCTGGTAAATCTTTACAATCCTATCCAGGCCCTATTCCTGTAAACCCACATATTTACCCTGCTAATCCCCCTGACACCAGGGTCAATTTAGCATGGCCAATCAACCTAACCCACACATCTCTGGAGTGTGGGAGGAAACCAGAGCACCCGGAGGAAACCCACGCAGACACGGGGAAAATGTGCAGTCTCCACACAGACAGTGACCTGAGGCCGGAATCAAACCCAGGTCCCTGGCACTGTGAGGCAGTCAGTGCCACTCCCGGGTGCTCCGGTTTCCTCCCACAGCCCGAAAGACGTGCTGGTTAGGTGCCATGCTAAATTCTCCCTCAGTGTACCCGAACAGGCACCAGAGTGTGGAGACATGGGGATTTTCACAGTAACTTCAGTGCAGTGTTAACGCAAGCCTACTTGTGACCCTAATAAATAAATTTAAAACTTTAACTTAAAAGAATTCAGCTTCATGTCTCTAGGTTTCCCACTCTGTCTGCCTCTCTTTCTCTCCCTCTGTCAGTCTTACTCCTTGTCTATCTCTCTGCGCCCGCAGTCTCTGGCCAGAATTTTCTGGCCCCATGGTGGTAGGACCATTGATGTTCCGCAGAGCAGGACGATCCCAGCGGTGGGCGGAACTGGAAAACCCCGCCCACTGTTTCTCTCTGTTTCTCTTTCCCAATCCCACTCCCCTGATTCCTGTTTTCCGTTTCTCAGAGACTGCCCGATTGGCCTTACAATTTCTATTCTTAATTTACAGGTTAACCTGCTGGCGTTTGGAGTTATTATTTACAAAGTATTCCGACACACTTCCATGTTGAAACCAGAAGTGAGCTGCTATGAAAATATTCGGTACGTCTGAAACCAGTAATCATTCAATTAAATTCTAAGTTTTAGAATCAAATGTTGCTGACCAATCACACTTTAAAGATTGTCTTATTCTTAACAAACTGCTTCCCCTGCCATTCGACCACCATTTCTTTTATTTGCATAATGAAATATTACATTACCCAACTTCCCATACTCTTTTTATCAATGTGGCAGGTGTAACGTTCGAGCAGCCAATTAACACCACAAATATTGTGTTTCTGTAGTGCCATTGGGCTTGGTTACATGAAGGGACAATGGATAGAGTCAGTTGATAGCGGCACGGTGGCACAGTGGTTAGCACTGCTGCCTCACAGTGCCAGGGAGCCAGGTTCCATTCCAGCCTTGGGTCACTGTCTGTGCGGAATCTGCACGTTCTCCCCATGTCTTCGGGCTTTCCTCCGGGCGATCCAGTTTCGTCCTACAATCCGAAAGATGTGCTGGTTAGGTGCATTGGCTGTGCTAAATTCTCCCTTAGTGTACCCGAACAGGCACCGGAGCGTGGCAACTAGGGGATTTTCACAGTAACTTCACCGCAGTGTTAATGTAAGCCTACTTGTGACACTAATAAATAAACTTTAAAAAAACTTTTTAAAACTTGATAGGTTAAGGATAGGAGGTCTTGAGGTGCAGTGGGCAGTGTCCCACCCCTGGGCCGGAAGCTCCAGGATTGAGTGCTCCCCTGGGACAAGATGACCACGGAATGTGTGTTCATAACATGGCCGAATAGGCTAATTGTCAACCTGCAATTCCTTCCAGTAGCAGGCAGTAAGCAGGTGGGAACGCTACCTGGTCAGTGAGAACTGTGCAGTTCTGATTAGTGCTGGCCTGGGCTAAGGGCAATGGAAAGTATGAATCCAGAGATTCAAAGTGATTTGCAAAAGAAGCAAATGTCATGTGAGAAAAAACCTTTTCACACAGCGAGTGGTTGGGGTCTGGAACGCACTGCCTGGAAGTGTGTTGGAGGCAGGTTCAACCGAGGCATTCAGGAGGGCGTAGGATGATTACTTTAAAAGGAACAATGTTCAGGGATACGGGGAAAGGGCAGGGGAATGGCACTAAGTGATAATGCTCATTTGGAGAGACAGTGCAGACACGATGGACTGAATGGCCTCTTGCTATACCGTAATAACTTTGTGACTCAATGATCCTGTGGTGAATGAACATGCGTGTAACACATATCCCCATTGCGGGATCCACAGACTGCTGCGTTCAGGGGAAGGATTTAATTTTCAGGCACATACCTCCATCGCTATCACCATGACATCGCGACCCTCCATCATGGTGAACACCTGAGCCAAACGAAGGACAGAGGACTTTCCCCAATGAGTCTTTACCTCAACCCAACAGCCACCATTGCTGACATTCATCCAGATGATGGCATCTCAAAAAGCTGCTCAAAATTCATATCTATGGATGACGAATCCAGTAAGATAATGAGTTTGCTACTGTTCCCTATTAGAAGAAAAGTTTCAAAGTTTATTTATTAGTATCACAAGTAGGCTTACATTAACACTGTAATGAAGTTACTGTGAAAATCCCCTATTCGCCACACTCCGGTGCCTGTTCGGGTACACTGAGGGACAATTTAGCTTGGCCAAAACACCTAACCTAGCACATCTTTCGGACTGTGGGAGGAAACCCCCGCAGACACGGGGAGAACGTGCAGACTCCGCACAGACAGCGTCCCAAGCCTGGAATTGAACCCGGGTCCCTGGCACTGTGAGGCAGCAGTGCTCACCACTGTGCCACCGTGCTGCCCCTGAATGGAATCCCATCCATTCCAGATAGGAATAAACTTGTAGTTCTGTTCCCAAAACTTTCTCATCCAAATTTAAGTTGTGATGAATCATACATTTCTACGGTGGAACTCATGTATTTTTTCTTAATTCTCGCTGCAAAAGTAATGACAATTCCTCAGATGTCCAAGAATAGAAAGAGGTTATGTCTGAAAATGCAACACCAGCAACAGCTGCAGGAGAGGCCGCTGTTCTCAAATTACTCCTTCGTGCTAAATAAGATGCACCCAGCAATCAGCTGGCCACCAGAAGTAACAAGTGAGGACAAAGCTCCACAAACCTGTGAACATCTGAAAGCTTATTAATCCCCTGTGATGAATGGCCCCTGTTCCAAAAGTGACAACAATATAATTCAGCTTAGCCCATCTCCTCAGAACGCGGGCTGCGAGAGAAGGGAATGAACTCGGGTCCAACTAGTTTTCCTGTTTGGAGATTGCGCCTCACTTTTGCTTGAAGCTGCCACGGTATCGCAGTTATTTTCTCTCTCGCCTCGCTGAGATTCACTTTCATAAGCATTGGGGAGCTCTGCTCCTGTGTAGCATGATGTGGAGTTGCCGATGTTGGGCTGGGATAGGCACAGTAAGTAGTCTCACAACACCAGGTTAAAGTCCAACAGGTTTATTTGGTAGCACAACCTTTCGAAGCACTGCCCCTTCATCAGGTGAGTGCAGGATTTGTTTCACAAACAGGGCAGATATAGACACAAACTCAATTACAAGATAATGATTGGAATGTGAGTCTTAACAGGTAATCTAGTCTTTACAAGTGCAGACAATGTGAATGGAGAGAGGGTTAAACACAGGTTAAAGAGGTGTGCTGTCCGCGTCAGTCTGCGCGCTGGAGGAATAAGTTCTCACAGAGGTCAGAATGGACAAGGGAGCCTCAGTAACACAGCAGATAGCATGGCCCAAGTTGCAGGTGTTTAGTTGGCAGGAAGGATACTCCAGTAGCAAGCAATTAAAAAAAGCAACTTCACAAAATAAATCCGAGTAATGGTTGATTAAAGAAACTTCATTACACCACCAGCTGGGGCGACATGGTGGCACAGTGGTTAGCACTGCTGCCTCACAGCGCCAGGGACCCGGGTTCGATTCCCAGCTTAGGTCACTGTCTGTGCGGAGTCTGCACATTCTCCCCGTGTCTGCGGGGGTTTCCTCCCACAGTCTGCTCCCCAGACCACACATTGCCCCGGCGATGATCTCCCCACCCTCCCCCCCCATCGCAATGGCCCCACCTCCCCTCCATCCCATCGCACTGGCAATGGCCCCCCCTCATCTCCACCCCATCGTCTTGGTGATGACCCCATCAAACCGGCGATGTCCCCCGCCCCCCCACCCCATCCCACCCCACTGCTCAGACCACCCATTTCCACCCACGTTGTCCAATTGTTGCGCTCTCTGTTTATCTTGGTGGCACAGTGGTTAGCACTGCTGCCTCACAGTGCCAGGGACCCGGGTTCAATTCCCAGCTTAGGTCACTGTCTGTGCGGAGTCTGCATGTTCTCCCCGTGTCTGTGTGGGATTCCTCCGGCTGCCCTGGTTTCCTCCCACAGTCCGAAAGACGTGCTGGTTAGGGTGCATTGGCCACGCTAAATTCTCCCTCAGTGTACCCAAACAGGTGCTGGAGTGTGGCAACTGGGGGATTTTCACAGTAACTTCATTGCAGTGTTAATGTAGAACCTACTTGTAACTAACAAATAAATAGACTTTACCTGGGCCACACAAGCTCCCCACAATCTGCATCTGTTTTCTATTTATACCGGGTCAACTGGTCAGCTGACCATCACAGCATGTTGCTATTGGCCATATTGTAACAGTAGATGATAGGACGGGACTGGTGAGGGAGGTAGATCAGAAACTAATTGGTCCATTCGCTGCTGCCCCGCCACCTTAGCTCAGCGAATCAGCCGTCCAGTGACCAATTAGTGGCCACCTGGCAGGATAATGGCCAATGAGGGGTGCAGCGTGTGTGGGAGGTAGGTGAGGTTCCACACCCATTCAGGTCCAGGACGTCATGGATCAGAGGGTTAATGCCACAGGAAGTCAGTCGCAGCTACAAACCTAAACAGCCTCTTCTCTCAGAAGCTGCCTTTATCTTTTATTGAAGGCTCCAAATACAGTGACTGTAAAAACTGTGGCTACCAGAGCCAGTCAGAGGCTGGGAATTCCATAGAGAGCAACTCACCACCTGACTCCCCAGCCTGTCTTACAGGGCAAAAGTCAGGAGTGTGAAGGAATACTCTCTGTTTTTGCTCCTGGTATCTGTAATGTATGTTGGGGCCTAACCCCTTTAAGGGCATGGGTAGGCTGATCTGGGGTGTGGAGTTGGGAACCACCCAGAGCGGGCAGTCAACGTTTGGAGTGTGGAGTGAGTAAATTGAATAAAGAGCAGTGTTCCCTGACGCCTGGCTGTGGGGTAGTTCTTGAGGAGACAGTTCAGTATGCAGAGATTTAACAATAGCTTTCAAGATCGATCAGTGTCCAAGTAGATTCAGGAGGTGAATAAGATCGCAACTGTTTTTCATTGCTGTCTCAGTCAAACCAATGAGAAAACACAGATCCTGTGATCTCACAATATACTGGCTTGCAAAATACAACAAACCAAACAAAACATATAGCTCTTCACTTACACTGCACTTCCAACACTCGCTTGACACCATCCACTATTGATATCCGTCCACTGACATCCTTAGGTCGCTGATTCAATTCCAGCTCGAAGGAAGGCCAATATCCAGTTGGGCGGCACAGTGGTGCAATGGTTAGCACTGCTGCTTCACAGCACCAGTGACCCTGGTTCGAAAACTGGCTTGGGTCACTGCCTGTGTGGAGCTTGCACGTTCTCCCCGTGTCTGCATGGGTTTCTTCCGAGTGCTTCGGTTTCCTCCCACAGTCCAATAATAGAATCATAGAATCCTACAGTGCAGAAGGAGGCCATTCAGCCCATCGAGTCTGCACTGATCACAATCCCACCCGGGCCCTATCCACATAACCCCAGGTATTTACCCTGGCTAGTCCCCCTGTAAGAAGTTTAACAACACCAGGTTAAAGTCCAACAGGTTTATTTGGTAGCAAAAGCCACACAAGCTTTCGGAGCTGCAAGCGCCTTCTTCAGGTGAGTGGGAATTCTTCACACAGAATTCCCACTCACCTGAAGAAGGGGCTTGCAGCTCCGAAAGCTTGTGTGGCTTTTGCTACCAAATAAACCTGTTGGACTTTAACCTGGTGTTGTTAAACTTCTTGCTGTGTTTACCCCAGTCCAACGCCGGCATCTCCACATCATAGCCCCCCTGACACAAAGGAACAATTTAGTATGGCCAATGCACCTAACTCGCACATGTTTGGACTGCGGGAGGAAACCGGAGCACCCGGAGATTTGTGGGTTAGGTTGATTGGCCATGCTAAATTGCCCCTGAGTGTCAGGGTAGATAAGGAGGATTATGGGGATAGGGCCTGGGTGGGATTGTGGTTGGTGCAGACTCGATGGGCCAAATGGCCTCCTTCTGCACTGTCGGGATTCTATGATTCATTCAGGAGAAAGCAGCCCACTTGATTGGTGCCCCATCCACCACCTTAAACATTCACTTCCCCGCCACTGACAAAGCTCTCGATTTCACTCTTGACCGTGGCTGAATCCTCAGCCTGGTGCGAGTCTTAATTGTCCAGCTTTAACGCTGATCTCATTCACAAAATTCCATTGTGTCTTCCAGGTCATGTGCTCGTGGTGCCTTGGCTTTACTGTTCCTCCTCGGAGCGACCTGGACCTTCGGAATTTTACACATTATCAAGGGCTCCATGGTGACAGCGTATCTTTTCACCATCTCAAACACATTCCAAGGGATGTTCATCTTTATATTCCTCTGCGTCTTGTCAAAGAAAGTAAGTGTTACCTCTCAACAAGGCGGTAAACATTTGAAATGTGAGGTGGTGAATCTTTTCCAGGGTACGGGGGGTAGAGATATTTTGCAAATTAAAAGAATGATGAAAGAAATACTGATGCCAAAAACCTCCGGTCGCACCGGTGGCTGGGATTCTCCAGCGCCGCTGCGGTGAATGGAATCATAGAAATCCTGCAGTGCAGAAGGAGGCCTTTTGGCCCATCAAGTCTGCACCGACTCCCTGGCACAGTGTCTTACCCAGGCCCTCTCCCCCACCCTATCCCTGTAACCCCACGCATTTACCCCGCAAATCCTAGTCCAAATCCCAAATCCGAAACTCAAGGTTCCGGTAGATTGAACCAGGGCAGGATTTACTCAGTTATTGGTAGGATGTTGGGGAGAGTTACAGAACAAAGAGATCTAGGGGTACATGTTCATAGCTCCTTGAAAGTGGAGTCACAAGTGGACATAGTGGTGAAGAAGGCATTCGGCATGCTTGGTTTCATTGGTCAGAACATTGAATACAGGAGTTGGGACGTCTTGTTGAAGTTGTACAAGACATTGGTAAGGCCACATTTGGAATACTGTGCACAGTTCTGGCCCTATTATAAAAAGGATATTATTAAACTAGAAAGAGCGCAGAAAAGATTTACTAGGATGCTACCGGGATTTGATGGTTTGAGTTATAAGGAGAGGCTGGACAGACTGGGACTTTTTCCTCTGGAGTGTAGAAGGATGAAGGGTGATCTGAAAGAGGTCTATAAAATAATGAGGGGCACAGATCAGCGAGACAGTCAATTTCTTTTCCCAAAGGTAGGGGAGTCTAAAACTAGAGGGCATAGGTTTAAGGTGAGAGGGGAGAGATATAAAAGTGTCCAGAGGGGTCATTTTTTCACACAGAGGGTGGTGAGTGTCTGGAACAAGCTGCCAGAGGTAGTAGTAGAGGCGGGTACAATTTTGTCTTTTAAAAAGCATTTAGACAGTTACATGGGTAAGATGGGTATAGAAGGATATGGCCCATATGGCAAATGGAATTTAACGCAGACAAGTGTGAGATATTGCACTTTGGAAGGACAAACCAAAGAAGAACGTACAGGGTAAATGGTAGGACTCTGAAGAGTGCAGTGGAACAGAGGGATCTGGGAATACAGGTTCAGAGTTCCCTAAAAGTGACGTCACAAGTGGATAGGGTCGTAAGGAGTGCCTTTGGTACATTGGCCTTTATAAATCGGAGTATCGAGTATAAAAGTAAGTAAAAGACTTACCTGGACAGTCACATGAGCAGCCTGGGAATGGAGGGATACAAACGATTGGTCTAGTTGGACCAAGGAGCGGCACAGGCTTGGAGGGCCGAAGGGCCTGTTTCCTGTGCTGTACTGTTCTTTGTTCTTTGTTGTTCTTTGTTATCGTGCCTGGCGCTGTGAGGCAGCAGTGAGAACCATGCCGCCCTGAAGTAGGGAGAGGGGATGAAGATCAGAAGGAAAGGTTTGGAATAGGATCGCGGGCCGGAGATATTAAATAACAACGATGTCATGGAACAAAAGGCAAAGGGAACGGCTAATCGTTATAGTGAAGCAACGACATGGATCGGAAAGCTTTAGGGGGATATGGGCCAAATGCAGGAAAATGGGGTTAGCTGAGATGGGCATTTTGGTCGGCATGGACCAGTTTGGGCCGAAGGGCCTGTCTCTGTGCCGTAGATTCTATGATTCTATGACAGGGTGAGTGCGAGTGGCAGAATGCTGTGCAGCTCTGCCCAAAAGCACAAACAGGAGAAACAACATAATGACTGGCAAGTGACCAAAGACAGCAGGATCAGAATGGAGGGCAGAGTTCAGGGCCTGAAATTGTTGAACTCAATGTTAAATCTGGAAGGCTGTAATGTGCTTTTACAAGCGAATACATTGCAGCCCTGTTAGCAATGTATACAGTCATTCTGAGTCGCTTCTGTCTGCTATATTCGCAACAGTGCTACTTCACTTCACACTTTTCCTGTTCAGTTACTTAAAGCCATTAAATTCTTTGCACAAGGGCACTTAGGTGCTGGAGGCAAGTATTACCATTACAAGGATGAAGGCTGGTATGTAGCTTGCTCCTTGCTTAGTTTGGGAATGAAATGTTCCCACACGGACAGGTAAGGTGCAGAACCTCACTTGTTACGACTTCTGGGTATGTCAAAGCCCAAGCTCATTCTCAGACTCACAACACGATTGGCAATTCTAACGCATGCATAACTTGTGTGGGACTTCACTGAAACATTACAGCAAGCCGAGGCCAGACACATCAGCGTGAGAGAAAGGTGATGAATTGAAATAGCAAGTGATCAGAAGCTTGGGGTCCCACTCGCGGAATGAGCGGTGATGTCCCGCAAGACGGTCACCCAATCTGGTTTGGTCTCCCCAATGTAATTACATTCTTATTTGTGAAATAACTCCTCGGAGGCTGGCATCCCTTCCACCGGATTCCCTTTATTTACAAACTCTATTCCAACCCAAGAGTGCTTCAGGTACACAGTCGGAATCAGGAGTGCCGCTGGACCTGACACTCCCATCTTTATATATAGATCAGGCTCCCTGATTGGGTAGGCAATTATGACCTCAATCAGGGAGCTTATACTCCAAGAGGCCAACCTCATGGGCTTCGTTGAAGTCATTATAATTTGCAGAATATGCATGTGTTAGAATTTCCGTACGTGTTGTGAATCTGAGAATGAGCTTAGGCTTTGGCAGACCCAGATGTAGCAACAAGTGAAGTTCTTACCTCTCCGTGTGGGGACATTTCATTCCCAAACTAAGCAAGGAGCAAGCTACATACCAGCCTTTGTCCTTGTAATGGTAATACTTGCCTCCAGCACCTAAGTGCCCTTGTGCAAAGAATTTAATGGCTTTAAGTAACTGAACAAGTAAAGTGTGAAGTGAAGAAGCACCGTTGCGAATATAGCAGACAGAAGCGACTCAGAATGAATATCTACATTGCTAACAGGGCTGTAATGCATTCGCCTTCAAGTCCATCAGCTAGTTATCCCCTTCATCACCGATATTGACTTTTGGCTTTGGGACTTTGACTCGGACTCCTTGTGCAAACACTTCTCATGAAGCTTCCTTTGGAATTTAGTCAGCTGATAGGATCATTAGCTTCCCCAGGCAGGTCTGGGTACTGCCGGAGGCTCAGTGTGAACGCTGATCCATTGCTCCATTGGGAATGGGAATCACTGGACACGACAAACAAGTACCTGGTCTCAAACCCAACCCAACAGCCGCCTGGTTCCAACCTTCCAGAGAAGGAGTGGTCTGCCCTCAACAGATTCAGGACTGGCCACGGCCTCTGCTTGGCCAACCTCTACAGATGGGGCATTAGTGGCAGTTCCCTATGTGCCTTTAGGAGGAAGCAAACTATGGACTACATCACAGAAGAGTGTCCATGCCACAGACTCAGCGGAGGCCTATCCGCATTCAAAACTGGGGAGGTGATGGCCTAGTGGTATCGCTAGACAATGGTCAAGGTTCTTCCAAAAGAATTCTAAGTGCCGAATTCGCATAAACACTGGAGTAAGTCACGCTGTTTTTTTAGCGGGATTTTCAAAATGAATCTCCCACACTCTGCACTGCAGAGTGCCCGAGCATAAAATGTGATAAAAATTAGGGAGCAGGGCCTATCCCCACTGGAGAGGCTGGCAGCATAGCGCTGAGCGGGCCACTGCGCAAGCACCGGTCTGTCAGAGTGGAGATCGGCGCATGCACAGTAGCCCCGCACTGCCGGCCTCCCAATCATTGGCTACCCTCGCAACCCTGCAAAGCTGCCCCTCCGACCCCTCCCAACCCCACTCGCTAGCCTCCCGAATGTCTCCCGATTCCCCACCCCCCCACAGGCAGCCCTGAACACCACCCCTCCACAGTCCTAACCCCCCCTCTTCCCCGCAGCGCCAATCTGCTGATTTCATACCCCTCCCCCACTGTCAGCCCCGACACCCCCCCCCCCCCACCCCCCGCAGTCCTGACCCCTCCGGCCGGCCGAGCCACCCCCACCCTGATGGCCAGCCCTGATCGCTGTCCACCCTCCCTCTGCAACCGCTCCCAGTGCAGAGTGGCAGCGGGATCCTCACCCCCACCGATCTCCCCCACAGGCCCCAACTCCAATAGGCCCCTCCACCTCTGGTCCCACCTCTTGGCACTGCCTGATGCCTAGTGGGCATTGCCAGTTTGCCCCTTGGGCAAGCTGGCAATTTCAGACATTCAATATGCGGTTGACTCTGTGAAATGGCCCAGCAAGCCACTCAGTTCAAGGGCAACAAGGGATGGGCAATAAATGCTAGCCCAGCCAGCAACCCCATGTCCCACGAATAACAAAGAACAAAGAAAATTACAGCATGGGAACAGGTCCTTCGGCCCTCCAAGCCTGCACCGACCATGCTCCCCCACTGAACTAAAACCCCCTATCCTTCTGGGAATCATATCCCTCTATTCCCATCCTATTCATGTATTTGTCAAGACGCCCCTTAAAAGTCACTATCGCATCCTCTTCCACTACCTCCCCCGGCAGCGAGTTCCAGGCACCCACCACCCTCTGTGTAAAAGAGCAAAGAAAAGAATGAAATTCTGCTCATGTCCTGGGGATCGGAGTTCAAATCCTGCCACAGCAGATGGTAGAGTTTGAATTTTAAAAATACATCTGGAATTAAGAATCTACTGATGACCATGAAACCATTGTCGATTGTTGGAAAACCCATCTGGTTCACTAATGTCCTTTAGGGAAGGAAATCTGCCGTCCTTACCTGGCCTGGCCTACGTGTGACTCCAGAGCCACAGCAATGTGGTTGACTCTCAACTGGCTTCTGAAATGGCCTCACAAGGCACTCAGTTCAAGGGCAACTAGGGATGGGCAATAAATGCTGGGCGGCCAGCGATGCCTATGTGCCACAAATGAATAAAAAAAAACACAGCAGGAACTGGGAAAACACTGCTTGGCTTAAGGACTTCGCATTGACTAAATAAATAAATAAATCCTTATCTTGACAGTGCCGTTTGTTCTATCTTAGGTTTCTGTATTCAAGCACAGCGTATTTTTACTTCATTGGCTTGTCTTAAACATCTGTTTATTTCTCCCCACAGGTTAATTGTTGAAGGTTAACCTTGTGGTAATAGTGTGTGGCAAGATCATTTAGGCAGAGAAGGTCGGCACCTAACTAAACAGTAAACAGATTTGTAATCACTTTTCCAGTCATGTTTCAGTCCTCATTACCGTTCTTATTTAGCAGGAATTCCTTGATAGATCTGGACACACATTCATACGTCCTGCTGTTTAAAGTTTATTGATTTGGAGAGGTATGTGTCAACATTAGTTGAGCTTGACAACACTTCTTTGAATACCGCAATGAGGAGATAACCAATTAGGGTGGGCAAAAGGTCTAATCGCCCACACTGGGACAAGGTCAAAGGGCATGAGCGCCTGACACGCTAACTCTCTAATCGATACTTTCAGATGTTTCCACGCTGATCAATATTATCAATTTTCTTCTTCGGTTTTATGCACCATTTACCTCATGTCAACCGAGTCACTTCACACTCCACTTTGATGTTCAGTTCTGGCATTTTAAATATCAAAGTCACTTCATTATGTCATCCGTAGGTGTCTATCAAAGGTGTCCGAGAAATTGGAACACAGATAGAGCCCATTCTGGCTGCTGTATCCCTCCCTGCAGTACATGAAAGGGGAGCTGATGGCCTAGTGGTATTATAGAACATAGAACATAGAACAGTACAGCACAGAACAGGCCCTTTGGCCCACGATGTTGTGCCGAGCTTTATCTGAAACCAAGATCAAGCTATCCCACTCCCTATCATCCTGGTGTGCTCCATGTGCCTATCCAATAACCGCTTAAATGTTCCTAAAGTGTCTGACTCCACTATCACTGCAGGCAGTCCATTCCACACCCCAACCACTCTCTGCGTAAAGAACCTACCTCTGATATCCTTCCTATATCTCCCACCATGAACCCTATAGTTATGCCCCCTTGTAATAGCTCCATCCACCCGAGGAAATAGTCTTTGACTAGTCACTAGACTATTCATCCAGAAACTCAGCTAATGTTCTGGGGACACGGGTTCGAATCCTGCCACGGCACAAAGGACAAAGAAAATTACAGCACAGGAACAGGCCCTTCGGCCCGCCAAGGCTGCACCGACCTTGCTGCCCGAGTGAACTAAAACCCCCTACCCTTCCGGGGGCCATAACCCTCTATTCCCATCCTATTCCTGTATTTGTCCGGACACCCCTTAAAAGTCACTATCGTATCTGCTTCCGCTACCTTCCCCAGCAGTGAGTTCCAGGCACCCACCACCCTCTGTGTAAATAACTTGCCTCGTACATCTATGGTGGAATTGGAATTCGATACAAAAAGTATCTGGAATTAAGAATCTCCTGATGACCATGAAACCATTGTTAATTGTTGGAAATACCCATCTGGGTCACTAATTCCCTTTAGGGAAGGAAATCTGCCATCCTTACCTGGTCTGGCCTACATGTGACTCCAGAGCCACAGCAATGTTGTTGACTCTCAACCGCCCTCTGAAATGGCATAGCAAGCCAGTCAGTTCAAGGGCAACTAGGGATGGGCAATAAATGCTGGCTTCGCCAGCGATGCCTACATCCCATGAAAGAATAAAAAAATGAAAAGGCCATTCAGCCCCACTGATCTGGGCCAGCATTTAAGCGCCACATGAGCCTCCGCCCTACCCCACCTTCATCTCACCCTATCATGTGGTGAGGTAGGTTCCCAGACATCCATGTTATTCCCTGACATATTCCCTGTGGTACCAAGTTCCACATTCTAATCCTTCTCTTGGTAAAGAAGTTTCTCCTGAATTCCCCGTTGGATCTGCTAGCGACGAACCTATATTTATGGCCCCCAGATTTTCTCCCCTCACTAGTGGAAATACCTTTGTGCTCTGCATTCCGCTGACATGCTGTACCCCATAACAAGTCTTTACATTTTTAAAAAACATCGCTCACGTCATCTTTGTCTTTTCGAACAACAAGAGCCGTAGCTTGATCTTGCTAATAGCAATAATCTCTCAAGTTGTAGTGTCATCCATGTGAATCCTCTTCACCAGTGCCTCACCCCTTTTTTATAATATGGGGACTATAAGACCATTAGATACAAGAGCAGAATTAGGCCATCCAGCCCATCGGATCTGCTCCGTCATTCAACCATGGCTGGTATGATTCTCATCCCCACTCTCCTGCCTTCTCCCCATAACCCTTGATCCCCTTATTGATCAAGAACCTATCTATCTCTGTATCAAAGACACACACTGGAAATGCACTCAGTATTCCAAGTGTGGTCTCACCTCGGCTCTAAACATGTTTAACATAAATTCCCTGCATTTCAGTTTTATGCATCTGGAAATCGACCCCAGGGCTTGGCCTGAATCATATGAGGCCTTGTCAACTTAGTATTTTTAATGATTTCTGTACCCTTAGATTCCTTTTTTTCTCTATCTCATTTAGAATCTTATCTAGGGGTAAAATGATCAATCCATGCCCTCAATAGAAGGATTGGGTTGAAGTTCGGGTTACAGCTTTGTAAGTATCAATTCACGGTGGCACAGTGGTTAGCACTGCTGCCTCACAGCGCCAGGACCCCAGGTTCAATTCTGGCCTTGGGTTACTGTCTGTGTGGAGTTTACAGTTCCTCCCCGTGTCTATGTGGGTTTCCTCCAGAGGCTCCGGTTTCCTCCCACAGTCTAAAGATTTGCAGGATAGGTTGATTGGCCATGGAAAACTTCCCCTTAATGTCAGGGAGACTAGCAGGGTAGATAGTTGGAGTAACTGGGATAGAGTCTGGGTGGGATTGTGGTCGGTGCAGACTCGATGGGCCAAATGGCCTCCTTCTGCACTGTAGGGATTTTATGATTCTAATTCACTTTCTCCAGCTGACCATCCCTTTGAGAGGTTCAAGAAAAATGCAATGACTCCATTAACTCTGTCACAATATTCATTTGCAATAAAACAGTCCATCTTTTTGCTTCAGCCATGGGATGTGGCCATTGCTGGCAAGGCCAGTGTTTGTTGCTCTGATTGCTCTGGAGAAGATTGTGCTGAGTCACCTTCTTGAAACGCTGCAATCATACCTGGGCAATATCCCAGACTGTTGGGTAGATGCCAGTGTTGAAACTGTACTGGAACAGCTTGGCTAAGGGCACAGCAAGTTCCAGAGCACAAGGCGCCTGTGCGAGTTCCAGGCTGTTGTCAGAGTCCAAAAAACGCCTTTGCTGTTTCCAATCCATATAGAACCATAAACTCATCTGGTTCATTAATGTCTTTAGGGGAGGAAAGTTGCCATCCTTATCTGGTCTGGCACATTAACGACATTTAAGAAGCATCTGGATGGGTACATGAATAGGAAGGGAATAGAGAGATATGGACTAAGTAAGGGAAAAAGTTTTTTTTTAGTTTAGGACATCGTGATTTGATTTGATTTGATTTACTATTGCCACATGCATTAGTTACAGTGAAAAGTATTGTTCCTTATGCACCAAACTGACAAAGCATACCATTCATAGAGAAGGAAAGGAGAGAGTGCAGAATGTAGTGTTACAGTCATAGCCCGGGTGTAGAGAAAGATCAACTTAATGCGAAGTACATCCATTCAAAAGTCTGACAGCAGCAGGGAAGAAGCTGTTCTTGAGTCGCTTGGTGCGTGACCTCGGACTTTTGTATCATTTTCCTGACGGAAGGAGGTGGAAGAGAGAATGTCCGGGGTGCGTGGGGTCCTTGATTATGCTGGCTGCTTTTCCGAGGCAGCGGGAAGTGTAGACAGAGTCAATGGGTGTGAGGCTGCTTTGCTTGATGGACTGGGCTTCAATCACGCACAGGCTTGGAGGGACAAAGGGCCTGTTGCTGTGCTGTCCTTTTCTTTGTTCTTCGTTCTTTGTATATGTGACTCCAGACCAACAGCAGTGCTGTTGACTCTGAAGTGCTCTCTAAAATGGCTTAGCAAGCCATTTAGCTCAGGGGCAATTAGGGATGGGCAATAAATGCTGGTCCAGCCAGCGATACCCACGTCCCCTGAACGAATAATAAAAACCATAAAATCCCTACAGTGCGCAAAGAGGCATCCGGTCTGCACTGATTCTCCAAGGAGCATTCAACACAAGCCCTCCCCTTCACCCTATCCCCGTAATCCCCTGCATTCACCACGGCCAATCCCCCTAACCTACACATCTTTAGAAACCAAGGGGCAATTTAGCATGGCCAATCCACCTAGCCTGCATATCTAACCTCCACATATTGTAAAAGAACTGGGGGAAAATTAAGAATCTTTTTTAAATGTCATGTATCGTTATAGTGTACTGCCTGATAGGATACTGGAGACACACAAAAGGGATTTGAACTTATGTGCATGGTGGCACGGTGGTTAGCACTGCTGCCTCACAGTGCCAGGGACCCGGGTTCGATTCCCGGCTTGGGTCACTGCCTGTGTGGAGTTTGCATGTTTTCCCCGTGTCTGCGTGGGTTTCCTCCGGGTGCTCCGGTTTCCTCCCAAGTCCGAAAGAAGTGCTAGTTAGGTACATTGGCCATGCTAAATTCTCCCTCAGTGTACCCGAACAGGTGGCGACTGGGGGAATTTCACAGTAACTTCATTGCAGTGTTAATGTAAGCCTTACTTGTGACTAATAAATTAACTTTACTTTAAAAGAGCAAGGGGAGTGGGACTAATTGGAATAGTCTTTCAATGGGCTGAATGGCCTTTTTTATTCATTCGTGGGACATGGGCACCGCTGGCTGGCCAGGATTTATTGCCCATCCCTAGTTGCCCTTGAGAAGGTGGTGGTGAGCAGATTTCTCAAGGGCACAGAGTGCTCCGGTTTCCTCCCACAGTCCAAAAGACATGCTGGTTAGGTGCATTCTCCCTCGGTGTACCCGAACAGATGCCCGAGTGTGGCAACTGGGAGATTTTCACAGTAACTTCATTGCAGTGTTAATGGAAGCCTACTTGTGACACTAATAAATAAACTTATTGCTTACTGAGCAATTTCAGAGGGCAGTTGAGAGTCAACCACATTGCTGTGACTCTGGAGTCACATGTCGGCCAGACCAAGTAAGGACAGCAGATTTCCTTCCCGAAAGGACATTAGTGAACGAGATGGGTTTTCCCGACAATCAACAATGGTTTCATGGTCATCGGTAGATTCTTATTTCCAGATTTTTTTAATCAAATTCAAATTCCATCAGCTGCCGTGACGGGATTCGACCCCAGGTCCCCAGAACATTGGCTAAATTTCTGGATTAATAGTCAAGCAATAATACCACTAGGCCATCATCTCCTCTGTGCTGTGATATTCTATCATCCTGGATTAATTTAAATAATAATTATGGGTGAAGTGGTCCAACAGCAATGCTGAGCAGTGCCCAAGAAAGAATTTCCATTTTCATAACACCTATCATAACCTCTGAGCCTATACCAAAGCAACTGACAGCCAATGAGATCCTTGAAGTGAATTTGTTGTTTAAGAAACATGGAATTCATAGAATCATGGAATCCTACAGTGCAGAAGGAGGCCATTTGGCCCATCGAGCCTGCACCAGCAATAATCCCACCCAGGTCCTATCCCCATAACCCCACATATTTACCCTACTAATCCCCATAACACTAAGGGGCAATTTAGCATGGCCAATCCACCTAACACGCAAATCTTTGGACTGTGGGAGGAAATCAATCACCCAGAGGAAACCCACGTAGACACGAGGAGAATATGCAAACTTCACATAGACAGTGACCCGAGGCTGCAATTGAACCCGGGTCCCTGGCGCTATGAGGCAGCCGTGCTAACCACTGTGCCACCGTGCCACCCAATTGGATGTGTCTTTCGGAGAGACGGCATAAATGCAATGGCTGGGAATTTCCAGCCCCGTCAGGGTAGGTTCCCCCACAGCAGGTGCAGCAAGCCATACAGATCACTGTCGGCAGGGCTGGAAAATCCCACCCAGTGGGTCAATTCTGTCAGATCCCGTGATTCCATTCATCTCATGTTTTGTGCCTTTGAAAACGCACATCAAGTGTCTAAAGAAATGCGTTTACCTTGTTGAATTTATTTAACAGATCCAGAAGGAGTACTACAGATTATTTAAGAACGTGCCCTGCTGCTTCGGGTGCCTGAGATGAGGTGGATAGAGGAAGGGAGACGGAATTGAAAATGGAAGACGGCAAAGTGAAGAAAAGACGCATTTCAGAAGAGCCCCAAGCGATGTTGATTTGTTACGATTGTAATTTATTGAAAGCTTTAAATTGGGGTTGGATGGGATGGGAGGGTTGGGGGTGGGGGGAGAGGGGGTGGTAGTGGGCCAGGGTTGAGGGTGGTTAGGGGGGGGCAAAGAACTGCTTGCAGGAATTCTTTAGAATCCTTACAACAGGAACCAATTGTACCTGATCCCTCCTACATTTCTGTACATAGCTTAGATTGTTTCTTAGCGGAGATGTTTAAACAATTTAGCCATCAAGACAACCACTCAGAAAGGCAAGACGTTACCTTAATACTGTGGCACAATCGTCTACCAGGACAATCAGTCATAACCCTCCACCTTTGGGTCTTCATTTTCCCAGGAATGCGGTTCATGGAAATGGGGATAGGATCCTCTTCACAAGGAAATGTTAAGCTCTGATAAGCACAGTTTTATGAGACTGCAACCTGGCAACTCAGGTTTGAAACCAGATCTTCTGCCCACTTTTCATTAAGTAAAATACACAAGGACTTTCTCCCCCTCTCTTCCCACCACAGCAGTGTGCTTGTCTCAAGTAAGGAGAGGATGTGAGTTGGTTATTGGTCAACAATCAGATTTGATGCAAAGATTGAATGAATGTAAAGAGGATTATGCATGGAAAATTGTTTCATCGCCAAGATAGCACAGGACAAGACCTCTCTGCCCATCACAATCTGTGCTATCGCTTTTACGTAAGACTATAACACAGGAACATAGGAATTAAGCAGAAGTTGGCAAATTCAGCCCTTCGAGCCTGCTCCGCCATTCAATCGAATCATGGCTGATCTCTCCTTGATCTATAACATACAGGATAGCAAGTTCTTCATTCCGTCAAGTGGGTTTAGTATCCTTAAACAGCCTGTCAGTCGGCTGTCTTGAGGTGGCATGGTGGCACAGTGGTTAGCATTGCTGCCTCACAGCACAAGGGTCCCGGGCTCAATTCCGACCTCGGGTCATTGTCTGTGTGGAGTTTGTACATTCTCCCAGTATCTGCGTGGGTTTCCTCCGGGTGCTCCGGTTTCCTCCCACAGTCCAAAGATCTGCAGGTTAGGTTGATTGGTCATGCTAAATTGACTCTAGTGTCAAGGGGATTAACGGGATAAATATTTGGGATTACGGGAATAGGGCCTGGGTAGGATTGTGGTTGGTGCGGACTCGATGGGCCAACTGGCCTCCTTCTGCACTGTCGGGATTCTCTGATTCTAGTCCAGTGTAATCCCCAGACTACTAGATCCGCCTTGACCAGACTGGTCCCACCAGCACAGTAGGAACTCCTTCACCTCATTGACTGCAGCGGTTCAATAAAAAGGCCCACCACCTTCTCATGGTCAAATAGGGATGGATAATAAATGGTGGTATTGCTCGCGATGCCCAAATCCAAGAACTGATTCTTTAACAACCTGCTGACAAGGACTGATAGTACACTACCAAATTGTCCCACAGAATTAATCCTGGATCACCACTGGCAGTGATGGAGCAGCCCACCATTAGGCCTCTGCTGTCTCTCCATGTTAGTGAGCTGTGTAAAGGGCTTGTGGAACAAGGATACAGCAGATTAAAACAAAAAGAATGGATTAGATTTGAGATTAGATTATGGTTTAGGATTTTCCAATGAACAACAAGGACAAAGAGTGTCATAGAGTCATAGAGGTTAACAGCATGGAAACAGGCCCTTCGGCCCAACTTGTCCGTGCTGCCCTTTCTGTGTGAAAAAATTGCCCCTCTGGACTCTTTTGTATTTCTCCCCTCTCACCTTAAACCTATGCCCTCTAGTTTTAGACTCCTCTACAGTTGGGAAAAGATATTGACTATCTACCTTATCTATGCCCTTCATTGTTTTATAGACCTCTATTAGATAACCCCTGAGTCTCCTACGCTCCAGGGAAAAAAGTCCCAGTCTATCCAGCCTCTCCATATAACTCAAACCAAAAGGTCTCGGTAGCATCCTATTACTGCACTCTTTCTAGTTTAATAATATCCTTGCTATAATAGGGTGACCAGAACTGTACACAGTATTCCAAGTGTGGCCTTACTAATGTCTTGTACAACTTCAACAAGACGTGGCTAAAATACGAGAGAAATGTTGAACACCTTGTCAAGATGGTCCAAGGTGTTGGCCACAATGAATTAGATAACTGTCATTACCTTGGTAACTGTGATGGCCACCTACTTTAGAATCCTACCACCATTGACCATGCGGTAGGAACCTGCCTTATTCTTTGCTCAATACTGTTTGAAGGATAAAGTTTGGTCGTATCTCGGACAGAACTCTTTTCTCATCAGGTGCCATGGAGCCCTTAACTTTTGCAAATGAAACCTTCACTTCCACCATAAGATGGCAGCTCCAACATCGCTGCACTCAGGTGTGGGATCTCAACTATGACTTGAACTTTGCACCTCAACCCATGGATTGAAATGTGTGACCCATTGAGCCAAGCTGGCATGCGGTAGTGAGTCAACATTAGTCCGTTTCTATTGCCTGTCCTGAGGCAATTAGCCGAGTGCCATTGCATTCCGTTGAGTGTGACAATCAGAATATATGGGCGGAACTTTCCTGTCCCACCCGCCCAGGAAGTGGAGTGGGGTGGGACGCGGACCATGCAAAGGTCCGTTGACCTCGGGTGGATTTTCTGGTTTAGGGGCAAGCGCGGCTGAAAAATCCCACCCTATGTTTTAATCTGTTATTTCCGTGTGATTCCCCCTGAATTTCAATTGAAGATGTAACCCATTTCAAGGCACTTTTTCATAACCAAATAAAAAATTCTTCTGAGGTATGACGGAAGTGCATACTTTGGTGAATGTAACACTGGCCTGCTGTTAAATGTCAAACCAATTTATTCCATGGACTTATAATTTAATAACATTGTAAAGGACACAATCCCAGCCTCATGCCAAGAGAGTTTCAAATAAGGTGAGTGAAAAAGGTCATAACTTAACGACAGGTTTGGAAGACTAGATTTTGCTATAAAGAGGCTCAACTGAGTGGTATTTTGTTGAAGGGTTTTATAATGTAAATATATTTATCTGGAGACAGAGGAACTGTCTGCAAAAATATCAGGCTCATTTTCATTTATGCTTCTTAATTAAAAATATTAAATTAGTTTCTTGGGCAATCCATGTAAATATACAAAAACAATAAAACTGTTTTGCATAAATTTATTCTTTTCAGGACTGTTGCTGAATTGCAGAGTTGAAAGAAAAATCCAAATCGCTGTTGGTTTGCTTTACAAAGCCAGTCTTGTTTGACCAGCTCAGAGTCTGGGAAACATTCGCTTTCAGACTCACCTGATGTTGTGGAGATGCCGGCGTTGGACTGGGGTGGGGCACAGTAAGAAGTCTCACAACGCCAGGTTAAAGTCCATCAGGTTTACTTGGAACCACGAGCTGTCGGAGTGCTGCTCCTTCACTCCACTCACCTCCAAATGATTCCAAATAAACCTGTTGGACTTTAACCTGGTTTTGTGAGACTTCAGACTCTATTGAGGCATGCTTGTTTTGATCCTTCACTCTCATGGGATCAAAATCCTGGATCTCCCTCCCTGATAGTATTTTTTAAAATTCATTCATGGAACATGGGCGTCGCTGGCTGGGCCAGCATTTATTGCCCATCTCTAGTTGCCCTTGGTGGGCAGTTGAGAGTCAACCACATTGCTGTGGCACTGGAGTCACATGTAGGCCAGACCAGGTAAGGACAGCAGATTTCCTTCCCTAAAGGACATTAATGAACCAGATGGGTATTTCCAGCAATTGACAATAGTTTCATGGTCATCAGTAGATTCTTAATTCCAGATATTTTTTATTGAATTCAATTGTTGGTGGGTCTTCACCACCGTTCAAGATGGCGGCTCAACACCACCTTCTCAGAGCTACTGGGAAAGAGCAGTAAATGCTGGGAATAAATGCCCAGTGAATGACCATTCAGATGAGGTATCCCAGTGCCGACTGGCTCAATTTTGCCAAGGTCTTTCTGCCGACGTGGAGTACTGCCAGCTCATGAAATCCAGAGCCCGACACCTGAGGTTTCCAGCACAGATGAAGGCCATTTGGCCCATCTTGACTGCACCAGCCATCAAGGAGTCATCCAAGATAAACGCAAAATACTGCGGATGCTGGAATCTGAAACAAAAACAGAAAAATGCTGGAAAAGTGCTGAGAGTGCAGAAGGTTTAGGGGGGATATGAGGAAAAACTTTTTTACCCAGAGGGTGGTGACGGTCTGGAATGCGCTGCCTGGGAGGGTGGTGGAGGCGGAATGCCTCACACCCTTTAAAACGTACCTGGATGAGCACTTGGCATGACATAACATTCAAGGCTATGGGCCAAATGCCCATTAGGTGGGAGTTCAGGTGTTTCTTGTGTGTCAGCACAGACTCGATGGGCCGAAGAGCCTCTTCTACCTCGATTCTATGATTCTATTTATGATTGAACACGTGATCTATGCACCATCTCACTGCTATTTGTGGGAGCTTGCTGTGTACATATTGGCTGCTGCATTTCCACCATGACAACAGTAACCACACATCATAAATTACTCCATTGGCAGCAAAACACTTGGACCATCCTGAGCTCTACACAAACGCCTGTTCTTTTCCTCAGCAGCTGGCGATAATCGAGTTTGCTGCTGCATTGAGTGTTTAGAACACAAGTATTATATTTTTTTTCAGGACAATGGATGTTACCTAGTGCCGTGCGAATTTACCTTTCAAAGCTGAGCCTGTCAAATCAGGGACAAATTATTCTGAATTTGTTCCCAGACTCGAATCAGAATAAGGCTGTAAAACTTTTATTTCCACTCTCAAGCCACCAGCCATGAGCGCTCAGGGACATTTCTCATTATGCCTGTATATAAAATAGATGGAGATGTACTTCGTAAAAAACTTTGCGAAATAAAAACTAATGTTACGTTTATGAAAACGTAAATGGTTCAGGAGAATAACTGCTGTCACATTTGTTTGTGTGCGTGTGCCAATTAATAATGAAAATGGCTGCAATGTAGAAATATTACCATTTGTATGGTTCTCTATCTTATTATCAAAATGCCACCAGGTATCTCCTGCAGAGGATTCTCTTTGTCAGCACCTGAGACGGCCAATTTGTGCATAGCAAGATCCCAGGAGATGCAGATGATCAGTTACATACCTAGAAACATACATAGAAACCAGAAGCAGGAGGAGGCCATTCAGCCCTTCGAGCCTGCTCCGCCATTCATTTTGATCATGGCTGATCATCAAATTCAATATCCTGATCCCACCTTCCCCCCCCAAAAAGAATCATAGAATCTACAATGCAGAAGGAGGCCATTTGGTCCATCAAGCCTGAACCGACAACAATCCCACCCAGGTCCCATCTCTGTCACCCACATATTTACAGTTCTAATCCTCCTGACACTAAGGGGCAATTTAGCATGGCCAATCAACCTAACCAGCACATCTTTGGACTGTGGGAGTAAACCGGAGCACCCGGAGGAAACCCACGTGGACACGGGGAGAACGTGCAAACTTCACATAGTGACCCAAGGTTGGAATTGAACCCAGGTCCCTGGTGCCGTGAGGCAACAGTTCTAATCATTGTGCTATCGTGCCGCCCCTCCTTTGATCACTTTAGCCCCAAAAGCTATATCTAATTCCTTCTTGAAATCATAATATGTTTTGGCCTCAACTACTTTCTATGGCAGTTCTTTGGTGTTGGACTGTTAACCTCTGAGATGTGCTTAGGTCTTGGTACTGGGCAGAGAACCAAAATCCTATGGTGCAGCAACAATTTGGGTGGCACGATGGTACAGTGGTTAGCACTGCTGCCTCACAGCGCCAGGGACCTGGGTTTGATTCCCGGCTTGGTTCACTGTCTGTGTGGAATTTGCACATTCTCCCCGTGTCTGCGTGGGTTCCCTCCGGGTGTTCCAGTTTCTTCCCACAGTCCAAAGATGTGTGGGTTAGGTAGATTGGCCATGCTGAGTTGCCCTTGGTGTCAGGGGGGCTGGCTAGGGTAGATGCATGGGGTTGTAGGGATAGGGTCTGGGTGGGATTGTGATCAGTGCAGACTCGATGGGCCAAATGGCCTCCTTCTGCACCGTAGGACCCTATAAATCTATGAATTCCCAATTGACCTGAGCTGACAGAAAATACGCAAAAACAAAGGCCGGAATTTTACCCGCTCACCTGCCACGGGAATCGGAGCGAGTGAGGGGTGGACCATGGAAAGGTCCATTGGCCTTGGGCGGGATTTTACAGTTTCAGGATAAGAGAGGCTGCCCACATCTTCTGATTCAACCAACAAGGTACCATATAGGCACTACCTTTTTCCTTAGGTATTGAGTTTAGGAGTCGGGAGATAATGCTGCAGCTTTATAGGACCCTGGTTAGACCCCACTTGGAGTACTGCGCGCAGTTCTGGTCACCTCATTACAGGAAAGATGTTGAAGCCATTGAAAGGGTGCAGAGGAGATTTACAAGGATGTTGCCTGGATTGGGGGGCATGCCTTATGAGGATAGGTTGAGGGAGCTTGGTCTCTTCTCCCTGGAGAGACGAAGGATGAGAGGTGACCTGATAGAGGTTTACAAGATGTTGAGAGGTCTGGATAGGGTAGACTCTCAGAGGCTATTTCCAAGGGCTGAAATGGTTGCTACGAGAGGACACAGGTTTAAGGTGCTGGGGGGTAGGTACAGAGGAGATGTCAGGGGTAAGTTTTTCACTCAGAGGGTGGTGGGTGAGTGGAATCGGCTGACGTCGGTGGTGGTGGAGGCAAACTCGTTGGGGTCTTTTAAGAGACTTCTGGATGAGTACATGGGATTTAATGGGATTGAGGGCTATAGATAGGCCTAGAGGTGGGGATGTGATTGGCGCAACTTGTGGGCCGAAGGGCCTGTTTGTGCTGTGGCTTTCTATGTTCTATGTTCTCTTGTCCTTAACATATTGGTAAAACATCTTCGGATTTTCTCTGATTTTACCTGTTGTTGGAGGGAATGAACGAACTGAATCTTCAGAGACCATGCAGAACTTCAACATGTGACTGTAATTCCAGCTTGTTTTTGACCTTCTCTACTAATTACCAGTCCTTCCACATTCTTATATCCTTCTTGTCCATTAGAAAGCACTATATTTACATTAGGTCATCATATTGTTACTTTGAATTGACTACAATTTTGTTTTTGATCATATTATATGGATCCATTGTCCTGTGTGCTTTAGCTTTAATTGTTTTCTGGACATCTCCTGTCTATCTGTTTACAATATCACAGCGTTGTGTTTGTCAAACTGATTTTGATGGTGTGTTAATTGTCCTATCTGCCTGATACTTGATTAATTTTCTAGAGGCACAATGGCTCCTCTAGACATTGTGGAGCCTTGATAAGTGACATCAATTCTCTCATTGTTGCTGTAACCTCGGAAGGATCTCACCGGGAATGTGACTGTTTGTGCCGTCTGAGATGTAGTTGTTTGTCATTTGTCATGTGTGTGCCTGCAGTGAGTGTGGATACTGCAGACTGTCTGTTTAACCCTTTCCATTCATTCCTCTTCTGCTGCAGCCCACACTCCCTGGGTTTCACCTACTACATTGCCAATATTTCTTCATATCCTCTCTTTGCTTTCCTAACTTCCATTTTTACCTCACCCTTGTACATTTTATACTCCTCAAGGCTTTCCACAGTATTGAGACATTTGTGAGTGTCATAAGCCTTGCTTCCCCCACACTCTCAGGAAGTCCATTCCAGTTCCTAACCGCTCGCCACATGAAACGGTTTGTCCTTCAGTCGCTCTTTGAGGAAGCGGAGGGATGGGTTGGTAAGTTTGCCGACGACACGAAGGTTGGTGGGGTTGTGGATAGTCTGGAGGGATGTCAGAAGTTACAGAGGGACATAGATAGGATGCAAGACTGGGCGGACAAGTGGCAGATGGACTTCAACCCAGATAAATGCGTCGTGGTCCATTTTGGTAGGTCAAATTGGATGAAGGAGTACAATATAAAGGGAAAGACTCTTAGTTCTGTAGAGGTTCAGAAGGACCTTGGGGTCTGGGTCCATAGGACTCTAAAATCGGCCCCGCAGGTGGAGGAGGTGTTAAGAAGGCGTATGGTGTGCTGGCCTTTATCAATCGAGGGATTGAGTTTAGGAGTCCGGGGATAATGATGCAGCTATATAAGACCCTCGTCAGACGCCACTTGGAGTACTGTGCTCAGTTCTGGTCGCCTCACTATAGGAAGGATGTGGAAAAGATTGAAAGGATGCAGAGGAGATTTACAAGGATGTTGCCTGGATTGAGTGGCATGCCTTATGAGGATAGGCTGAGGGAGCTCGGTCTTTTCTCCTTGGAGAGACGAAGGATGAGAGGAGACCTAATAGAGGTGTATAAGATGTTGAGAGGCATAGACCGGGTGGACTCTCAGAGGCTTTTTCCCAGGGTGGAAATGTCTGCTATGAAAGGACACAGGTTTAAGGTGCTGGGGGGTAGGTACAGGGGAAATGTTAGGGGTAAGTTTTTCACACAGAGGGTGGTGGGCGAGTGGAATCGGCTGCCGTCAGTGGTGATGGAGGCGAACTCAATAGGGTCTTTTAAGAGACTCCTGGATGAGTACATGGAGCGTAATAGGATGGAAGGTTATAGGTAGGTCTAGAAGGTAGGGACGTGTTCGGCACAACTTGTGGGCCGAAGGGCCTGTTTGTGCTGTAGTTTTTCTATGTTTCTATGTTTTGATTCTTTTGCCAATCACCTTAAACCTTTAAACTCCTTTGTCATCTGGAAATCTCCTGCTGCAAATGCCCGATCAGTCTCCTTGATGTTTGATTTGAACCCAACTACCTGGCAGGGGTGAAACCAAGATCATTCCGGGGACGAGGCTAGCCCATTGAGGTATGCTGACACCTGCGATGGTGGTTTGCCTAAGCTAGAGTACAGTAAAGTATCAGACTAGCCACTGAGGTAAAACCGAGGCTTTACCTTCTTCAAACCCATCTGGGCCTTTGGGCTAAGATGAAGGGTTAGATCCAGCCCAGGAGGGAGTGCAATGCCTCATCCTGTCAGCTTGGATCTTGTTTGATGGAGCCCAAGATGGGATGCAATGTCTTGTCTTGTCAGCTTGGATCTGGTTTGTCCCTCATGTGGTGTTGTGGGAAATTCTTTTCGGTGGCCTGATTAATTTAAAGATTGAATCTTTTCATTAAACATTTCATATCACAAAGGCAAAAAAAGGTTTATTCAGTTCAATTAAATTCTTCAATTAAACTAGTTTTTATTAAAACATTGAAATGTTAGAATCAAAAACAATACAAATTTTGATTTGATTTTGATTTGATTTATTATTGTCACATGTATTAACATACAGTGAAGAGCATTGTTTCTTGCACGCTATACAGACAAAACATACCATTCATAGAGAAGGAAATGAGAGAGTGCAGAATGTAGTGTTACAGTCATAGCTAGGGTGTAGAGAAAGATCAACCTAATGCAAGGTAGGTCCATTCAAAAGTCTGACGGCAGCAGGGAAGAAACTGTCCTTGAGTCAGTTGGTTAGTGACCTCAGACTTTTGAATCTTTTTCCCAAAGGAAGAAGGTGGAAGAGAGAATGTCCAGGGTGCATGGGGTCCTTAATTATGCTGGCTGCTTTGCCGAGGCAACGGGAAGTGTAGACAGAGTCAATGGATGGGAGGCTGGTTTGCGTGATGGAATGGGCTACATTCACGACCTTTTGTAGTTCCTTGCGGTCTTGGGCAGAGCAGGAGCCATACCAAGCTGTGATACAACCAGAAAGAATGCTTTGTATGGTGCATCTGTAAAAGTTGGTGAGAGTCGTAGCTGACATGCCAAATTTCTTTAGTCTTCTGAGAAAGTAGAAGGGTTGGTGGGCTTTCTTAACTATAGTGTCAGCATAGGGGGGACCAGGACAGGTTGTTGGTGAATTAACAATATTCAGACAAACATACAATTCAGACAAGACAAATCTCATTTTGGCCAAAATGGGAGATCAATGGTTTCACCTACACAGCTAATGAGCTAGCAAGCTTTCACAAAAGATCTCAGATTTCATGCCTAAAAGGTCGAATAGTTATATGTTTTTTTATCAGTTTAATCTGCCCAGCATTTAAGTAACAGCAATTTTATTCATTCACTGATCTGTCAATCTACTGATGACATGTCTTTCAATCAATAATTCTCTGACACCTTCAAATATAACTCTGTTATTCGTCAGTCGGGTTTTACGAAAGTTCTCTCCCAAAAAGTGGCTTCTTCTGATTTAACATTTTCTCTAGCCAATTTATTGAAGGCATCTTTATCGATCGACTTATTTTCCCCGGCTTAGATATGCATCGATAATTTACTTGGTTGCATTATTTGTGCCTGACTTGTGCTGGTATCTTTCATGAATACATCATTCATTTTAATGGCGTGATAAAAACATTTCTTAAAGACATTAAGATATTACTTACATATTTTGTATTATTCTCAAACCACACATTAAAACATTAGCTACTAATTATCCTCATGTTGGGTATTTAGAATTAATCAGAATTCTCAACTACATGCGGGGACCAGGATTGGACTTAATTTAAATTGGCTTTTTTGATTATAAATTAAGTACCGAAAGGCACCAAAGAAAAATCTTCCCATCTTAATGGTTTGCCTTTGTTGATTTACATTTTTCTTGGCAAGGATTGGCTTCCAATCCACCTGTGCGAGGTCTTATCTCAAATTAACCCTTTTCACTTGTGACTTTTACTGGTTCCTTTATGTAAGTACCTCAACCCTAACTACCCACCATTTATTAACCAGGTGTTTTCCTCATTGCAATACATCCCATTTGCCCCATTTCTTTCCAAATAAATTGAGTCAACAGTGCTTCTTTCCTCATTGGGCTAGAAACACAGATGCACCTTTTTTAGAAATTTTCATTCACCGCTCCTTTGTTCCTTTCTATTTGGCTCAGTGATGCATAACGGCATGTATAAGCTTAAGGAGCACCACACCCATCTTGCAAGGCTGCCATAACATCAATAATGAGCTAGTTCAGTCACATTCTTTGGCCATCCAGTTCTGGGTGGGGCTACTTCTTATATTCATTCATAGCATTTATTACCCAGGTGGCTTGCAAGGCCGTCAACTGGAATAAATTGTAGGCTAGACCAGGTAAGAATGGCAGATAAAGAACATTAGTGAAACAGATGGACTTTCACATGACAATAGTTTCATGGTCATCATTATCATACAATCCCTACAGTGCAGAAAGAGGCCATTCAGCCCATGGAGCCTTCACCAACAGCAATTCCACCCTGGCCCTTTCCCCATAACACCACTTATTTACCCTGCAAATCCTCCTGACACTAAGGGGCAACTTAGCATGGCCAATCAACCTAACTCACACATCTTTGGACTGTGGGAGAAAACCGGAGCACCCGGAGGAAACCAGGCACGCAGACACGGGGAGAAGGTGCAAACTCCACACAGACAGTCAGCTGAGAGCGGAATCGAACCTGGATCTCTCAGCCAGTAGTGCTTCCGTGCCGCCCACTGCATTTGATTTGATTTGATCTGATTTATCATTGTCACATGTATTAACATACAGTGAAAAGTATTATTTCTTGCGCGCTATACAGACAAAGCATACCGCTCATAGAGAAGGAGAGGAGAGAGTGCAGAATGTAGTGTTACAGTCATAGCTAGGGTACAGAGAAAGATCAGCTTAATGCAAGGTAAGTCCATTCAAAAGTCTGATAGCAGCAGGGAAGAAGCTGCTCTTTAGTCGGTTGGTACGTGACCTCGGACTTTTGTACCTTTTGCCTGACGGAAAAAGTTGGAAGAGAGAATGTCTGGGGTGCGTGGGGTCCTTGATTATGCTGTCTGCTTTTCCAAGGCAGCTGGAAGTGTAGACAGAGTTAATGGATGGGAAGCTGGTTTGTGTGATGGATTGGGCTACATTCATGACCTTTCGTAGTTCCTTGCAGTCTTGGGCAGAGCAGGAGCCCATACCAAGCTGTGATACAACCAGAAAGAATGCTTTCTATGGTGCATCTGTAAAAGTGGTGAGAGTGGTAGCTGACATGCCAAATTTCCTTAGTCTTCTGAGAAATTAGAGGCGTTGGTGGGCTTTCTTAACTATAGTGTCAGGAGGAATAGCAGGGTAAATAAGTGGTGTTATGGGGAAAAGGCCAGGGTGGAGTTGCTGTTGGTGAAGGCTCCATGGGCTGAATGGCCTCCTTCTGCACTGTAGGGATTGTATGATAATGATGACCATGAAACTATTGTCATGTGAAAACCCATCTGTTTCACTAATGTTCTTTATCTGCCATCCTTACCTGGTCTAGCCTCCAGTTAGCCTTTTTTTTAGACACACATTGGACTGTTTCAATTTTAGATTTCTATGGAATTCAAATTTCACCATCTGCCAATGGGTCTTCAAAGGATTACCCTGGATCTCTGGATTATTAATCCAGTGAAATTACCACTCCACCGCCTCTGGTCCAGAAGCAGGGACACTATCCACTGCGTCTTAAACCTTCATTCCTTACTGTAACTGCTCCATTATTTTTGCCGATAGATTTGATATTCCATCTCATTCTCACTCCTGGATTTTAATTTTCTTCTTGCATGATTAAAAGAACATCGGACCGAATCTTTTGCACCCAGAACTGAAATATAACCTCATCTCAGCATCTGAAAGGAAAAGCTCACTTTTGTCAGGCAGCTTTCATGATATTGTTTCCCAAGGAACTTTAGAGCCTATGAAGTATTCCGATGTTGAAATGTATGAAATATGGAAAGCTTTTTGTGCACAGTAAGGTGATACAAACACAAACAAAATGGCATGCGCCTGTCTACACCAATGGGGATGAAGTGGAAATGGTTGAGAGCTTCAAGTTTCTAGGTGCCCAGATCACCAACAACTTGTTCTGGTCCCTCCACGCCGATGCTATAGTTAAGAAAGCCCACCGATGACTACTTTCTCAGGAGGGTACAGGAATTTGACATGTCAGCTACGACTCTCACCAATTTATACAGATACACCATAGAAAACATTCCTTCTGGTCGTATCACAGCTTGGTATGGCTCCTGCTCTGACCAAAACTGCAAGAAACTACACAACAAGAGTTGTGAATGAAGCCCAGTCCATCACCCAAACCAGCTTCCCATCCACTGAATCTGTTTACACTTCCCACTACCTCGGAAAAGCAGCCAGCATTATCAAGGACCTCACGCACCCTGGACATACTCTCTTCCACCTTCTTCCATCAGGAAAAAGATACAAAAGTCTGAGGTCACGTACCAACCTGCTTAAGAACAGCTTCTTCCCTGGTGCCATCAAACTTTTGAATAGACCTACTTTATATTAAGTTGATCTTTCTCTACACCCTAGCTGTGACTGTAACATTACATTCTGCACCCTTTCCTTCTCAGTGAATGGTGTGCTTTGTCTGTCTAGTGCGCAAGAAACAATACTTTTCACTGCATACCAATACGTGTGACAATAATAAATCAAATCAAATCAAATCAAAAGACCAGATTTTGAGTGTTGGTTGTTAGATGAATATTGATCAGAGTTCACTCCCTTCCTTTTGTTGGCAATGATCCCATGAGATTTTAACATCTATCTGTGAGGGTAGATGGAGCCTGGGTGTAATCTCTCAACCCGAAAAATGGTACCTCTGACAGTGCTCCCTCGCTGCTGCACTGAAGTACCAGCCTAGATTATGTGCTCAAGCTTTTGGAGTTGGCCTAAAACCCACAATCTACGAACTCAAAGGCCGGTGGTGTTGCCACTAAACAATGATAAACACCTTAAAGGATACGTCTGTATTTCCAGCAGTGAAGCCTAGCTCAAACAGTGAAGGTCTGAAGTTAGTGCACAATTCCCCAAAGGACTATCCTTGCTGCCCAGGGAAATACACTTACATTTACTTCTTGACTTGGTGCAGGCCAGTTGTTAATCAATTTATTTTAAATGGTAATTAGCGTGCCGCGGGAGGATAATAAGGGTAAGTGTTTGTAAGAACAAAGTTAAATCCACTTTTGTCGTGTAATACATGTTGGATTTTTTTTTTAAGTAACTCCCCCAGTTCATCACTTGTGTGTATTTCCCATGTCAGTGTGTGTCGCTGCCAAGAAGGAAATCCCATTAGCAGAACCGAAGAAAGAGATTCAGTCGACTATCTCGGGCTAGAAACGGCCACTTAGTTACAGAGCTATGGCAAGAATTCAGCTCCAGAATGTTTTTTTTTAAAAAATGAAAAGACTACAGACAATTGGAGTGTGCCGGCCATACTCAATCCTGAGTAGCGCTGGTGTCTCGTAACCTTTTAAAGCAGCAATGCTGAGCAGCCTTGTCTCATTTTCTGATTGATACAAGGAGTGAAAACCTCATCCAACCTCAGAGGGTCTGCCCAACATTGGAAAAGAGCAGGAGGCCACACCATGTCTGTCCTGCCTTCGGATCAAGATCATGGCTGATTTACATCTCAGTTCCATTTACCCAATATGGGGAGGCAATGGCCTAGTGGCATTATCGCTAGCCTATTAATCCAGAAACTCAGCTAATGTTCTCGGGACCCGGGTTTGAATCCTGCCACACCAGATGGTGGAACTTGAATTCAATAAAAAAAATGTGGTATTAAGAATCTACTGATGACCATGAAACCATTGTTGATTGCCACAAAAATCCATCTGGTTCACTAATGTCCTTTAGGGAAGGAAATCTGCCGTCTTTACTCGGTCTGGCTTACATGTAGCTGTGGCTCTGGAGTCACAACTGCCCTCGGGCAACTAGGGATGGGCAATAAATGCTGGCCAGCCAGGGACACCCATGTCCCACGAATGAATTTTAAAAATATAATAACTCCAGGATTTGGCTGTAAAGGAACAGTGTTTTATTGTACACAATAAAGTAAAGCAACATCACAAGCCTGCAGTGAATACAAACAGGTCCCAACCAGGATAATACACTAACGGACCCATTCAGGGGCCTCCTTTATCAAGGGCTTGGTCTACAAGTTCCACCTGGTGAGGTAATTAATAATGTTGTAAGTCTGGATGACCTAGCTCGAATGAAAGATCATCCTGATTCGAAGCGTTGGCTCTATTCTCTCTCCACGGATGCTGTCAGACCTGCTGAGATTTTCCAGCATCTCTGTTTTTGTTTAGCAATGCATGTTCTTCCTGATGTATTGCTGAATGATTGGGTAGATTTTTTGCAGCAACATGAATCACATCAGGGAGGAGAACAAACAAAAACAGAAGAATCGGACAAAATGTTGAGACATCCTTCAAACCTACACCAAATATTTAACAACATAAGAACCATCAGGGATGAGAGAACACATCTCCACACAAATTAACTCTTTTGCTATCCTATTTATTTTAAATCATGGAAACATAAAATCTCTACAATGCAGAAGGAGGCTATTTGGCCCATCTAGTTTGCACCAACCACTATCCCAACCAGGCCCTATTCCCTATTCCACACATTTATCCTGCTAATCTCCATTTAGCATGGCCAATCCACCTAACCTGCACAACTTTGGACAGTGGGAGGAAACCGGAGCACCTGGAGGAAACCCATGCAGACACGGGGAGAACGTGCAAACTCCACACAGACAGTGACCCGAGGCCGGAATTGAACTCTGGTCCCTGGCGCTGTGAGGCAGCAGTGCTTACCACTGTGCCACCGTGCCGCTCCAGTTCTTCCAGCCTCTAATATTGCACTTCTTGGTATTTGAGTCAATTATCTTTTCCTGATCTCCTACTTAAACCTATTAATTTTCCTTGAATCTTTATAAATTTGTTTTTGGGATGTGGGTGCTATAGGCAAGGCGACATTTATTGGACAGCACTATTTATCCTTGTAAGATGGTGGGGCATTTTTTAAATGACTATTTATGAACTGAATGCTTCATTAGGCCATGCAGAGTTCACAAAGCACAAACCACATAGGGTACGATAACCTGGTGCTTTTGGCACCGGACTAGCAAACCAAAGACCGATAGTTCACAATCTCAACTTCGGCAAGTATTTTTTTATTCATTCATGGGATGTGGGTATCATTGGCTGGGCCAACATTCATTGCCCATCCCTCAGGACATTAAAACTTTGTGATGAATCTGGAGTCACATGTTGGCCAGACCAGGTAAGGACAACAGATTTCCTTCCCTAAAGGACATTAGTGAACCGGATTGGTTTTCACGGCAATCGGCATGGTGGCACAGTGGTTAGCACTGCTGCCTCCCAGGGACCCGGGTTCGATTCCCGGGTTGGCTCACTGACTGTGTGGAGTTTGCACATTCTCCCCGTGTCTGCGTGAGTTCCCTTCGGGTTCTCTGGTTTCCTCCCACAGTCCAAAGATGTGCGGGTTAGGTGGATTGGCCATGCTAAATTGCCCCTTAGTGTCAGGGGGACTAGCTTGGGTAAATGCATGGAGTTATGAGGATAGGACCTAGATGGGATTGTGGTAGGTGGGGACTTAATGGGCTGAATGGCTTCCTTCTGCACTGTAGGATTCTATGATCGAACAATGGTTTCATGGTCATCATTAGACTTTTAATTCTAGATTTTTATTGAATTCAAATGTCACCATCTGCCTTGGTGGGATTTGAACCTGGGTCCCTGGAGCATTACCCTGGGTCTCTGGATTACTAGTCCATTGACACCACCTCCCCAATTCAACTCCAGAAACTTGATCTGGCATCAGAAAAATGACCAAGAAAGGCACATAGCCAGGCCACTAATAGCTTTTACGTGGCTGTTAATGACACTTATCATCCGCACTACTGTAGGGATGGGCAATAGATGTTATCTTCTCAATGTTGTCCACACCATAAGTGTAAACTCAACAAAGAAAATGGGAGTGGCCCGGTGTCACAGTGATTAGCACTGCTGCCTCACAGCACCAGGGCCCTGGGTTCATTCCCAGCTTAGGTCACTGTCTGTGCGGAGTCTGCATGTTCCCCCCGTGTCTGACATTTCGAGACCAGATGACCTTTTGTCAAAGCTTTGACAAAGGATCATCTGGACTCGAAACATCAGCTCTTTTCTCTCCTTACAGATGCTGCCAGACCTGCTGAGATTTTCCAGTATTTTCCCTTTTGAATTCAGATTGCAGCATCCGCAGTAATTTGATTTTCTCCCCGTGTCTGCGTGGGTTTCCTCCGGGTGCTCCGGTTTCTTCCCACCGTCCAAAATACATGCTGGTTAGATGCATTGGCCATGCTAAATTCTCCCTCAGTGTACCTGAACAGGCGCCGGGGTGTGGTGACTCGGGAGTTTTCACAGTAACTTCATTGCAGTGTTAATGTAAGCCTACTTGTGACACTAATAAATAAATTTAAACTGAATGATTGCCCCCTGATCCTGAGACTGTGCCCCCATGTTCTAGATTCCCTGACTAATGGACTTTAAACTGTTTAAAAAATGCTCCAGGGATCAATTTCCTTGGGACTTCTTCCTCTCACTTTGCCACTGGACGCCATTCCAGTCGGGTTTCTGCAAATCTCCTGGCAAAATGACAGTCGGGGAATATCAGAAAAACCTCAGCAATTCCATCCCGACGGCGTGGGAGTGAAATCATATTCAGGGACAGAGCAAGCCACCCTCTTACAACTAACCGGCAATTTTCAGGGCAGCTATTGCTGTGGCTCAGTTAATGGCACTTTTACCTCTGAGTCAGGAAGTCAAAGATTCAAGCCCCAAGCCGGGGACGTGACTCCATTATCAAGACTGACACCTCGGGGGAGTGTTATATTTTCAGTGCAAATCAAGCACTGGGTTAAACTTCTAGAGGAAGGGAGATTATGTTAAAATTGTATTGAAAATTGGCTAGACCACACATGGAGCACTGTGCACAGTTCTCGTGGTCATGTTATTAAAAAGAAGATAGGGACACTGAGGAGGGTGTTAAAAGGATTGACAGGGTGACTCCCGGGAAAGGACAAACAGGCTTTTTTCACTTTTCTCTTGAAAAGACCGAATAAAGAGCTTTAAAATTATGAAAGGTTGGGGCAGCACGGTGGTTAGCACTGCTCCTTCAGAGCGCCAGGGACCCGGGTTCGATTCCCAGCTTGGGTCAGTCTGTGCAGAGTCTGCACATTCTCCCCGTGTCTGTGTGGGTTTCCTCCGAGTGCTCCGGCTTCCACCCACGTCTGAAAGACTGGCTGATTAGGTGCATTGGCCATGTTAAATTCTCCCTCAGTGTAGCTGAACAGGCGCCGGAGTGTGGCGATGAGGGGATTTTCACAGTAATTTCATTGCTGTGTTAATGTAAGCCTACTTGTGGCACTGATAAATAAACTTAAACTTAGAGTGGGAAATAGGGCAGATGTTTCCTCTTGCGGGGAAGAGCATTAACCAGGGGCCGTCAATATAAGATAGTCTCCAAGAAATTCAATAGGGAATTCAGAAGAAATTTCTTTACCCAGAGAGTGGTGAGAATGTGGAACTCACAGGGAGTGGAACTCACAGGGAGTGGCTGAGACAGCTACGATAAATGCCTTTACGTGGAGGCTAGACCAGTATATGGGGGAGAAGCAAAGCAGAGAGTTTGACTGATGTTAAACGAGGAAGCTGGGAGGAGGCTCAAGTGGTGCATAAATACTATGAAGAACTGCTTGAGCTGAGTGTATATTCTGCGCAATTCCACATGCAGCACTTTTTCACGGGTGAGATCTCTATCTGATGGCTGAGGAAGAAATACTGGCCAGAGCACCAGAGAGAATGTCCATCCATCCTTGCCCTGTTGCAATGTTCCAGTGAAGCCCAACGCAAACTGGGGGAACATCACCTCATCTTCCGACTGGGTGCTTTACAGCCTTCCGGTCTCAACATCGACTTCAACCACTTCAGAGCATGAACTCTCCCCTCCACCTTCACCCCATTTCCATTTACTTTATTTCATTTAATTTCTTTTTATCTGATTAATCCATTTTTGTTACTTTCTATTCTTATTATATATGTTTAATTTTAATTTCTTCCATCATTTCATTTGTCTACTTCTAAATCTTGCTTTCCATTTTGTTCCCCCAATCCCCACCACTTCCCATCCCACTACAGCCAGCTGCATATATCTCAGGTTGTCCTTTGACAACTCTGCACCTTTGCCCTGACATTTGCACATTCCAAACTCTTAATGGAAGCTATTAGCACCATTCTCAGCCTTTATCACCACCATTTACATTCCCTTTGTCTTTTTGTCGATGATATCTTGGTCAATTACACAACCCCACACCCCAACCCCCCCACCCACCCACCCACCCCGCCTCCCCCCCACCCGCCTCCCCCCCCCACCCCCTCCCCACCTCCCTTACAGTATAAATCGTGTCCTATTTCCTTTGCCTTCAGCTCTGATGAAAGATCACTCAGAATCAAAATGTTGGCTCGACTCTCTCTCCACAGATCCACTGAGATTTTCCAGCATTTTCTGTTTTTGTTTCAGATTTCCACCATCTGCTGTAATTTGCTTTGATGTGGAGATGCCGGCGTTGGACTGGGGTAGATATCCACTCCATCTGATGAAGGAGCAGCGCTCCGAAAGCTAATGGTATTTGCTACCAAATAAACCTGTTGGACTTTAACCTGGTGTTGTTAAAACGCTTACTGTAATTTGCTTTTACCAGGGAGAATTCCCTTGTAGGCCAGATTCTCTGACCTCGCCTGCAACTGGGATTCTCCAGTCCCGCTGCAGTGAATGAAGATTTGGCTGAGCGCCAAATTCTCCGTTCTCGCTGGCAGTGGCAGCAGGGCATGAACAGCTGGAGAATTCCAACCATTCAGTTTAAAGTCAATGGAATTTAAGCACTGAGGAAATAAATGGATATTGCATACAGCAGGAAAGTGAAGCTCATGCAGAAGACCTACCGTCATCTTATTGAATGGTGGAGCAGGCTCAAGAGGCCTCATATGTTAGTGGTTGGTTGATTATGTTGTTAATGATACACAAATAATGGGCATTGTTTGATTAAGGATTGAGAGCACATATAAACAGAGTCAGGAGGCAGAGATCTGTAATCCTGTGAGTAAACCTACCATCAAAGAAAAGGTCTGTGTGTTGTTACATACCTTGCCATCTGGCTCATTTACAACACGTTCTGCTCCCACTCTTGGATCTATAATCATAAATTCTTAATATTCTGAGACTGCCCTCTCGGTTAAAAGATCACAAGGCACTACCTCAAAGAAGTGCCGGAGAGGCCTCTGTATCCTGGCCAATATTAACCTCAACTAATATCACTAAGAAGTAACAGAATATCTGGTCATTATCACATTCTTGTTTGTGGGATCTTTCTGTGCACAGGTTGTCTGCTCTGTCTCCTCCATTAAAAAAAAATTGGCTTCGTTACTGAAAGTACTCCCCGCGTTTTGCTCTCAAACCAGTCCCAGAGTGACAGGATAAACATTCTGCCTGCCTTATCCTCAGTTACACAGGTTTTGAGTTGCCTCAGCCCAGTTCTCAGCGGATACCCAGCTCAATGGCAGAAAGCGCCTCTGAATTTGACACTAATTGGACACGTCTTGGTCCTGGAAGTCAATCGTATGGAAAATGGATATGTCTGACTTTCCCCCACTCCCCGCCCCCACCTCCCAACACAAGAGCGTGTTTTTGAGGTTACAGCTGAGGCAAATTGTTGACAGATCAGTAAGCAACATGGGAGCGTTTAGCACTGTCATTCAGTGAAGGGAGCAGGGAACATTTCATTCTCTGGCACTGTCACCCCCACTGGGTTAGTTGATGTCAGTCGGGAGGCAATGAAGGATAGAAATTAAATCTTCACAAGACTCGAAACAAAGAAGGCAAGCGGAGTGAAGAGTGGGGTTTGCCGACAAAGGGAAGGTTTGTAAGGGCTGCTGAGTTTGTTTCTTGTTTGAAAAATTACCTGACCAATTTATGCAGTGATATCTTCTTTTGCACACAGCTGTCTCCAGTCATACTGCTGATAGCTAGAATTTGAATATGCGCTGAAATTGTGCGCGTATTGCCAGCAATAACCAAGCAATTATGTGCTTGTTTTTATAATGGTCTCACTCTAGCAATGCATTTGATTGTCTCTTCTGCCGATATGTTACTCTGAATGTCAGGAGACACACAGCAACTTAACTCAGTAATTCAACTAATAAGTGCGCTGAAGGATGGGTTTTACAAATCAGTAGTGTGGGCATGGAGCCTCATGATGGCACAAGTCAGGAATACACCCTCACTTGCTCCAACGAGATTCAAGAAGCTCGACACCATCCAGCACAAAGCAGCCCGCTTGATTGGCACCACATCCACCCATTCCCTCCACCACCGACGCTCAGTAGCAGCAGTGTGTACTATCTACAAGATGCACTGCAGAAATTCACAAAAGATCCTTAGACAGCACCTTCCAAACCCACGACTACTTGCATCTAGAAGGACAAGGGCAGCAGATACATGGGGACACCACCACCAGCAAGTTCCCCTCCAAGCCACTCACCATCCTGACTTGGAAATATATCGCCGCTCCTTCACAGTCGCTGGGTCAAAATCCTGGAATTCCCTCCCTAATGGGTCAACCCAGAGAACATGGACTGCAGCGGGTTCAAGAAGGCAGCTCATCACCACCTTCTCAAGGGCAACTAGGGATGGGCAATAAATGCTGGTCAGCCAGCGACGTCCATGTCCCACGAATGAATTTTAAAAATTGGGAATTAATTTTGTCACATGTCACTTCCCACCCACTGGGGCTAGAATGGGCTCTCCCATTGGAGATGTTAAACTGAGGTCCTGTCTTCCCGTGCATGGTGTCCTCACCAACATCTACCACTCAGCCAATATCACCAGAAACAGATTGCGTGTTCATAAGGGCGGCACGGTGGCACAGTGGTTAGCACTGCTGCCTCACAGCGCCAGGGACCCGGCTTCGATTCCTGGCTTGGGTCACTGTCTGTGCGGAGTCTGCACATTCTCCCCATGTCTGCGTGGGTTTCCTCCGGGTGCTCCGGATTCCTCCCACAGTCCAAAGGATGTGCTGATTAGATGCGTTGGCCGTGGTAGATTCTCCCCATGTGTACCCAAACAGGAGCCGAAGTGTAGCGACTAGGGGATTTTCACAGTAACTTCATTGCAGTGTTAATGTAAACCTGTGACGCAAATAAATAACCTTATGAAACTTATATTGTTGTTTGTCTAATTTGCAGTCTGTGGATTGGCTTCCACATTTTTGCACATTACGAAGGCCCAAAATTTAAAAGCATAAGATTGGGTGCAAAGCACTATTGGACGCCTGGCAGTCAGGAGTTACTGGGGGTGTCTGCAGTGGAGAGTGTGAGATTACGAGCAGGAATTGTATATCTGTCAATACCCATTCTATGGCTCCGCAGTTCCGCAGTCAGCACTTTGCTACCAGTCATTTTTAGATTTGCGGAATTCTGTCACATTCAGGGTTACGTTGGGTTAATTTTCAAACAGTGACGGAGCTGTGATTCATGCCCTAACCTTTCCAGATTCAAAGCAGCACCATTCCGGAATAAAAGAATGATTTCCATGATTCTCCATTCTGCATCTCAATGCAGTGCCGCCATGCTGAGATGCAGCTCCATAGGAACTGAGCACCAGCCAGGATCTCTGACCATCAATGGCCATCATCACCACCTCCGTGTTAATTCATTCTTGGGATATGGGCGTTACTTGCAAGGCCGGCATATATCACCCATTTCTTGCTGCCCTTGAGAAGTTGGCAGTAGTTGTTGTAATGCAAGTTCTTAAGATGACCCAATGAGGAGATCTTGAGATTTGTACTTTCAAATGTGAACCCTTCCGTGGGACATAGGGACATAGGAATTAGGAGCAGAAGTAAGCTTTAATGTGCCTTTCTGGACACATTACAGCCATCCAGACTGAACATTGAGTTCAACAACTTCAGAGCATGAACTCTCCCCTCCACCTTCACCCCATTTCCAATTATTTTATTTCATTCATCCATTTTTATCATCCTTCTTTCTCACTTCCATGTTTCCACTTCTCCATTCCCGCTCTCCTTCTTGCCTCCCCCCCCCCTCCTCACCCCCCCCCCCTCCTCCCCCCCCCCCCCCCCCACCCCCCCTCACCCCCCTTCAGGGCAACTGCCTTAACCGTCCATACCTCTGTTCTGCCATTCACACATTCTGATCTCTTAATGGACACTTTTAGCGCCTCTCCCAGCCTTCCTCATCCTCATTTACATTCCCTTTGTCCCATTGCAGCTCACCCCTCACCCTCATAATATAAATCTTTTCTGATTTGCTCTTAGCTCTGACAAAGGGTCATCCAGACTCGAAACATTGGCTCCATCCTCTCCCCACAGATGCTGTCAGACCTGCTGAGACTTTCCAGCATTTTCACCGGCCAAGCGCTGGCAAGTGGGATTAGGTGGGCAGCTCAGGGGCCTTTCATGTGTCGGTGCAGACTCGATGGGCTGAAGGGCCTCTTCTGCATTGTCGTATTCTGTGATTCTGTTTTTGTTTCAGATTCCAGCACCGCAGTATTTTGCTTTTAACTTTTATTATATGTGATGCGCTATCAATAAGGCGAAAGACTACCGGTGTGCCAATACAAGTGTAGGCTTTTATTCACAACAGAATCAGGAGCAGATCCCAACAAATAACCAGCCTGGACTGAACAAGGGGGAGGAGACAGCCACCTTTATACTAGGTGCTGAGGGGAGGAACCAAACTGGAAGGGGATGTGTCCAGGTATGACAAACACACACAACGGTGGTCCATATAGGACAAAGGCACAACTGAGGTCCACCACATTCACCCCTTCCTTTAAAAAAACAACACGGGGGTGAAGCGGAAACAATATCACAAGTCCAGATGAACCGGTGGCTTGATCCGCCGTCGCGATCATCGTAGTGCAGGTTGCAGAGTTGGTCCGAGCAGGGAGCGATGTCGGCCCAGGCTCCGCACAGTGAGCGTCGAGAGAAGGCGCCAGATGGTGTGAAGCGGACCGATCCGTCGTCCCGTCCAGTCGTCGGGTACTGCGTGGCGACGGCTCCGGCGACTCAAGCGAGCTGTACACAGGGGTGAGAGGAGTGAGCAGTGGCCCTGGTGGCGTATGGGGAACAGTGGGAACCGGAGCTAGGGGGTGGGGGGCCGCAACAGGCTCTGGGCGCACTACATTGGGGACAGGGACTGAGGGAGGAAGAGGCGCAGCAATCCCCGAGTGGACAACACCAGGGACCGTGGGGCGGAAGGACGTGGTGACCTCAGGGGCACCCGCGGGTGCCAAGTCATGGACAGAAACCGTGTCCTCCCGCCCATCAGGGTACGCTACGTAAGCATATTGGGGATTAGCGTGGAGCAATTGGACCTCCTCGACCAAGGGATCTGCCTTATGGGTCCGGACATGCTTCCGAAGCAGGACGGGTCCCGGGGACATCAGCCAATCCGGGAGCAAAGTACCCGAGGAGGACTTCCAGGGAAACGAAAACATCCGCTCGTGAGGGGTCGTATTGGTCGCTGTGCACAAGAGTGACCTAATGGAATGTAATGCATCCGGAAGGACGTCTTGCCAACGGCTGACTGGAAGGCCCCTAGACTGTAGCGCTAATAGAACGGACTTCCAGACGGTTGCGTTCTCCCGCTCTACTTGACCATTGCCCCTGGGGTTATAACTGATGCGCAATTAAATCACTCGGGAGGCTAGATTGTACCCGGGAAATAAAGGCTTTTATTACTGACAAGAATGGAGCACACTATATACAATACAATCCCAAACTAAAGGGTCTCCAGGCAGTGCAGTGACCTTTATACTTCCCCTGGTAGGCAGAGCCAACTGGAGTGTACCACAGAACAATATCAACAGGTAGAACAGCCCAAACCTAACACCAACAGTAACTACAGTAACATATCTACAAACCCCATAGTGCTGACCATCCATGGCTCAGCACTCATAGTGGTAACCAACTATGGTTCACCACAATAGCTAGTGGTGCGGCTGGAAGCAACGCCTTTGGCGAGCAGGTACTGCCTCAGCTCATCACTCATGAAAGAGGACCCACGATCGCTATGAACATAGGCTGGGAAGCCGAACAGGGTGAAGAGCTTGTTCAGGGTCTGAATCACTGTAGCCGTGGTCATGTCCGAGCAGGGGAAGGCAAAAGGGAAACGTGAGTATTCATCAATGATATTCAGGAAATAAACATTGCGGTTAGAGGAGGGGAGGGGGCCTTTAAAATCAATGCTAAGGCGCTCAAACGCGCGAGTGGCCTTTACAAGGTGCGCCCTACCTGGTCGGTAGAACTGCGGTTTGCACTCTGCGCAGACCCTGCATTGCCTGGTAATCGTCCGGACTTCCTCGAGGGAGAAGGGCAGGTTACGGGACTTGACAAAATGGAAAAATCTGGTGACACCCGGATGACAGAGGTCGTTATGGAGGGACTGTAGCTGGTCTAGTTGGGCGCTGGCACATGATCCACGGGACAGGGCATCTGGGGGCTCATTGAGCTTCCCGGGCCGGTACATGATGTCATATCTGTAGATGGAGAGCTCAATCCTCCACCGCAAGATCTTGTCATTCTTAATCTTGCCCTTTTGCCTGGTGTTAAACAGGAAGGCAACTGACCGCTGGTCCGTAATTAAGGTGAATCGTTGGCCCGCAAGATAATGGCGCCAGTGCCGGACGGCTTCCACGATGGCCTGGGCCTCCTTCTCGACCGAGGAGTGTCGAATCTCAGGGCCTTGTAAGGTCCGGGAAAAGAAGGCCACCGGACGGCCCCTCTGGTTAAGGGTGGCGGCTAGGGCAAAGTCAGACGCATGACTTTCCACTTGGAATGGGATGGATTCGTCCATAGCATGCATCGCGGCCTTCGCGATGTCCGCTTTGATGTCGTCGAAGGCCCGACGGGCCCCCTCCGCCAGGGGAAAAGAGGTCGATTTTAGGAGCGGACGGGCTTTTTCCGCATAACGGGGAACCCACTGGGCATAATAGGAGAAGAAGCCCAGGCATCTCCTCAGTGCTTTGAGAGTAGTAGGAAGGGGAAGCTGCATAAGGGGACGCATACGGGCTGGGTCGGGGCCAAGGACACTATTTTCTATCACGTACCCAAGGAAGGCGAGGCGGCGTGTCCGGAAAACACACTTCGCCTCATTATATGTGAGGTTCAGGAGAGTGGCCGTACGAAGGAATTTTTGTAGGTTGGCATCATGATCCTGCAGGTCATGGCCGCAGATGGTGACATTATCCAGATACGGGAAAGTGGCCCGTAGCCCGTGCTGGTCTACCATTTGATCTATGGCCCGCTGGAAGACTGAGACCCCATTGGTGACACCAAAGGGGACTCAGAGGAACTGGTAGAGGCGGCCATCCGCCTCAAAGGCAGTATATGGGCGATCCTCCGAGCAGATAGGGAGCTGGTGGTAAGCCGATTTCAAATCAATTGTCGAGAAAACCCTATAGTGCGCGATGCGGTTGACTATGTCCGCGATACGGGGAAGAGGATACGCATTTGGTTGGGTATACCTGTTTATGGTCTGGCTGTAGTCAATCACCATGCGGTGTTTCTCCCCCGATTTAACTACGACCACTTGCGCCCTCCAGGGGCTGGTGCTGGCCTGGATAATCCCTTCCCGGAGCAACCGTTGTACCTCGGACCGAATGAAGGCCCGGTCATCCGCACTATAGCGCCTACTCTTGGTGGCTATAGGCCTACAATCCGGGGTGAGGTTATCAAATAAGGGGGGTGGGGGGGGGGGTGATCTTGAGGGTCGTGAGACTGCAGGTGGTGCGCGAGGGGAGCTGCAGTGACGGCGCCTTGCAGACGGAGAGCGGGGGATAAGGGCCATCATACTGCAGGGTGACGCTCCTATGATGGCTGAGGAAATCTAACCCCAGCAGTACAGCTGCGCAGAGTCGCGGCAGCACAAGGAGCCGAAAACACTCGTAGACTGTGCCCTGTACCGTCAGCGTCACCAAGCAGCACCCGAGGACCTCCACTGAGTGGGAATTCGAGGCCATGGAGATGGTCTGGCTCCAGGGTCGCACGGGAAGGGCATATTGACGCACTGTGCGAGGGTGTATAAAACGTTCTGTGCTCCCACAGTCGAACAGGCAGTTTTCTGCATGACCATTTACCTTGATCTCCATTATTGACTTGGAGAGTTGATGAGGCTGCGACTGGTCCAGGCAAATCGATGCCACCGTCGAATCAAAGAAGAATCCGTCTTCATCGCCGTCTGATGACGTCACGGATAAAGCTTCCTGCTCAGCACGTCTTGATGCCAGTCTCAAAGATGGCGATTCCCGCGCTTCCGGTGACCGCATCAAAGATGGTGATTCCCGCACTTCCGGTGACCGCATCAAAGATGGCGATTCCCGCACTTCCGGTGACCGCATTAAAGATGGCGATTCGCGCGCAGCCGCCGCCTGCCTTAAAGATGGCTGCGCCCACGGAACACACGTGGCACCACGAGGCTTTGGAAGCGGCTTTGACCGGCAGACTTTAGCGAAGTGGCCTAGCTTACCGCATCCGGAGCAAATCACGTCCTTCGCCGGGCAGCGACGCCGAGGGTGCTTGGGTAGGCCGCAAAAGTAACATTTGGGCCCCGCCGGAACAGCCGTCGCGGTGGAGCCGTCAGTAGAACGGGATGCATGGTAAGACCCGAGATTGTGAGAGGCCGCTTCTAATGTTTCAGCCATCGTGGCTGTTCTTCGGAGATTAGGTCATCTTGTTCCAGCAGGTGCTGCCGGATGTATGTAGACTCAATGCCCGCAACGTAGGCGTCGCGGATCAGGTCCTCCATGTTCTGAGCTGCTGTAACAGCCTTACAGTCACAAGCTCGAGCTAGGACCCACAGGGCGCGCAGAAATTGGGCGCACGATTCTCCTGGCTGCTGCTTGCGGGTAGTTAGGAGATGTCTGGCGTAAACCACGTTAGGGCTCTTTCGGAACTGCCCTTTTAGGAGTTCGATAGCGTCCGCGTATGTAGCAGCGTCCCGGAAGATTCCATAGACAGCTTCGCTTACCCGGGCGCGGAGCACGTGGAGTTTAGCGTCGTCGGAGTCGATGGCCGTAGCGGTGTCGACGAATGCTTCGAAGCAGTCCAGCCAATGATCGAATTTATCAGAGGCTCCAACCACTTGAGGGTCTAATGCTAACTTGTCGGGTTTTAGAAACTGCTCCATGCTGGTCAACTGTTGTGAATAAAATTGATGCGCTATCAATAAGGCGAAAGACTACCGGTATGCCAATATAAGTGTAGGCTTTTATTCACAACAGAATCAGGAGCAGATCCCAACAAGTAACCGACTGGACTAAACAAGGGGGAGGAGACAGCCACCTTTATACGAGGTGCCGAGGGGAGGAACCAAACTGGAAGGGGATGTGTCCAGGTATAACAAGCACACGCAACGGTGGTCCATATAGGACAAAGGCACAACTGAGGTCCACCACAATATGCTGGCTAAAAAAGAGTTCTCTTGAAAGCAGTTTAAGAATGCTATGCCCTGTGTGCCCTTCACACTATTTGTGTCCCAGTTAATATTTGGGTAGTTGACGTCTCCAATGATTAATACCCTATCGTTTTTGCACTCAGGAATCTGACGACGTATTTTGTTCTTCTATCTCCCTCTCACTATTTGGGGGTCTATAGTACACTCACAGCAATGCGACTGCCCCTTTTGGAGAAGCCTTAGGAAAGTTGCTGTCTTGGATGGTATACACTGTAGCCACAGTAGATATGCGATGGAGGGAATGGATATTTCACGTGGTGGATGGGTTGCCGATGCAGTGAACTGTTTTAGCCTGAATGGCGCCGAGCTTCTTGAGTGTGACAGCAGCTGCTCCCATCAAAGCTGGAGGGACGTATTACAGAATCATAGAATCCTATAGTGCAGAAGGAGACCATTCAGCCCATCGAGTCTGTGCCAACCACAATCCCATCCAGGCCCTATCCCCATAACCCCAGGCATTCGCCCTAGCTAGTCCCCCTGACACTAAGGGGCAATTTAGCATGGCCAATCCACCTACCCCGCACATTCTGTAGGGGAATTTCACAGTAACTTCATTGCAGTGTTAATGTAAGCCTACTTGTGACAAATAAATAAACTTTATATTTGGACTGTGGGAGGAAACCGGAGCACACGAAGGAAACCCACGCAGACACGGGGAGAATGTGCAAACTCCACGCAGACAGTGACCCGAGGCTGGAATTGAACCCAGATCCCTGGCGCTGTGAGGTAGCAGTGCTAACCACCATGCCATCGTAGCTCACTCGAATTCATTGCGGAGCTAACTTTGGCAGCTATCTGACTTTGGACACCGTCACTGTCAGAGACCCAGGCCGGACTTCTTCCATCCCGCCCGCCACTGGAATGTTAGCGGGCGGATTGCAGAGAATATGAAATGCCGTTGACGGTGGGGGGCCGGGAATTTCCAGCTTTTAGACAAGCACGGCTGGGGAATTCCACCCCTAGTCCTTTCCCACACTCGAAACTGGCAACTCAGTATGAGCGATCACCCCATCAGTTTTACACTCCCAAGGCTGGGGGCGGGGGCGCAAGGAACCCAGTACACGTGACAATAAATCAAATTAAATCAAATAACCAGGCCATGGATAGAAAATGTACTATCCCAGAACAGCTAACTGGGAACTGACTAGATCAGTGGCTGAGCACATAGAAAACTCGCAGAGTACAGAGGCAGCCTGACAATGCAGCATTTTATTATAACAATCTGTTAATGTGCCAAAATTATAAAGTCTTTAATAAAGCCTGAGATTATTAAAATGGGACACCTTTTACTGAACAAGACATGTTATTTTCTGTCTAAAAGTGTTTGAATAGGCAATTTTAACAGTCACTTGAGATTAGACGGTTATTAGTTCCAACAATAATGATTCATTTATTTGATCTCCTCTTGTAACAAATTCAGATAATTGTGCGTATAGTTCTCATCCATCATTACCACAGGAGAGAGCGCACGGAGCCTAATACTTTATATTGTAAATAGTTTTAAAAGCTTTTTAATGGATCACTTGGCAAGTTTATATTTTTTTCACAACTCATTTCTTTGCAGAAAAATTAATGTCAGTGCAATTATATAGAGACCAAAAAGGTTGTGAAAGGAACGTGTGTCCATGTATAAATGTTAAATGCACACCACAAACAATGCCTAAAATAGATGCTCTTGTGATAAATTACACTGCCGTTTGTGGGAGCTTGCTGTGCACAAATTGGCCGCCACTTTTCCTCCATAATGTTGCCTGGTATGGAGCCTGGTATGGAGGGTCTTGGCTATGAGAAGAGATGGGGTAAACTGGGCTTGTTCTCCCTGGAAACACGGAGAATGAGGGGAGACCTAATAGAGGTATACAAAATTATGAAGGGGATAGATAGGGTGAACAGTGGGAAGCTTTTTCCCAGGTCGGAGGTGACGATCACGAGGGGTCACGGGCTCAAGGTGAGGGGGGCGAGGTATAACTCAGATATCAGAGGGACGTTTTTTACACAGAGAGTGGTGGGGGCCTGGAATGCGCTGCCAAGTAGGGTGGTGGAGGCAGGCACGCTGGCATCGTTTAAGGCTTACCTGGATAGTCACATGAGCAGTCCAGGAATGGAGGGATACAAACGAATGGTTTAGCTGGACCAATGAGCGGCACAGGCTTGGAGGGCCAAAGGGCCTGTTTCCTGTGTTGTACTGGTCTTTGTTCTTTGTTCTTATTACAGTGACTGCCCTTCACCAGTTCTGAGATATTCTGAAAGGTCCTAGGGTCATGGAAAGAATTTCCAAAATGCAAGTTCGCCTTCACATAGGTGGCACAGTGGTTAGCACTGCTGTCTCACAGTGCCAGGCACCCGGGTTCAAATTCCGGCTTGGGTCACTGCCTGCGTGGAGTTTGCACGTTCTCCCCGTGTCTACATGGGTTCCCTCCGGGTGCTCCAGTTTCCTCCCACAGTCTGAAAGACGCGCTGGTTAGGCGCATTGACCCGAACAGGCGCTGGAGTGTGACACCTAGGGGAATTTCACAGTAACTTCATTGCAGTGTTAATGCAAGCCTGACTTGTGACTAATAAATAATCTTTGAAACTTTACATGACAGGAAGTCAATTGAAACAAACCGTCAATATTCCCTCCCTGTTAGCTTGGCGATGGTGGTCATGTTATTGGAGTAATGATTCAGAATTGATTTGGAGATGCGCTTGCAAATCCCAGCATAGCAGCTGTGGAATCCAAGTTCAACTCAGTTAACCTGGAGTGAAAAGTTGGTATCTCTCAGAGTGAGCATACAAAGTTCTTCGGAGTAAGAAATCTTTTTAAGACCTAATGCAGCTGAGGCCAAAACGTTGTGTGATTTCATGAAGAAATTAGATATAGCTCTTGGGGCTAAAGGGATCAAAGAACAAAGAACAAAGAACAATACAGCACAGGAACAGGCCCTTTGGCCCTCCAAGCCCGCGCCGCTCCCTGGTCCAGGATTGAATCCTGAATCCAGGATCCCCGCCCAATTTTCCAGCCTATCTACATCCTAATATCCTATCCACCGAGCTGTCCCTCACAGCTACGATGCTTTGTTCATCACAACCTATTAACTCACCCCCACCCCCCCCCCCCCATTCCAGACCATGTGATCTCCAGGGAGAGGCGAAAACCCAGAGTGAAAACCCCAGGGCCAATATGGGGAAAAAAAAATCTGGGAAATTCCTCTCCGACCCCCTGAGGCGATGTGGGATCAAAGGATGTGGGAGGAAGAGGTGATCAGGATATTGAATTTGATGATCAGCCATGATCAAAATGAATGGCGGAGCAGGCTCGAGGGGCCGAATGGCCTCCTCCTGCTTCTAGTTTCTATGTTTCTATGTTTCTGTCTTTCCCTGATTTGGCCAATGTGAAACTTCAGACAAACAGCAATGTGGTTGACTCTTAACTGCCCTGGTAGAAGTTTCTGACTGTTCGCACCCTGCCATCACTGCAAGGGGGAGGCAGTGGTGTAGTGGTATTGTTGCTGGACTAGTAATCTAGAGACCCAGGGTAATGATCTGGGGACCCGGATTCGAATCCCACCATGGCAGATGGTAAATTTTAAATTCAGTAAAAACCTGGAATTAAAAGTCTACCAATAACCATGAAATCATTGTCGATTGTTGTAAAAACCCATCTGGTTCACTAATGTCCTTTAGGGAAGGAAATCTGCCGACCTTACCTGGTTTGGCCTACATGTGACTCCAGATCCTCAGGAATGCGGTTGGCTCTTAAATGCTTCTGAAACTCAGTTCAAGGGCAATTAGGGATGGGCAATAAATGCTGGGATGGCCAGCAACTCCCACATCCCATGAATGAATAGAAAAAAGCGAGGATGGAGAATCCGGAACTCAGCGAGACCAGAGAATCCCGCCATGGTCGGAAAGCTCTGGCCTTGATATCCAGCAGCGATCTGGTGCTATCACTATCGGACCATGATCTGAGCTGCAGGTGTTCACACAGCTGGGACTGACCAAGAATTCACAAAAATGGCAAGAGAGATCTGAGTGAGAAGACTCTGATTGCACCAAGAGACACTCAAAGCAAAGTCCAACAGCCAATGACTGGTTACAACTTTGTCAGGTGGCACAGTGTTTAGCACTACTGCCTCACAGTGCCAGGGACCCTGGTTCAATTCCGGCCTCTGTGTGGAGTTTGCACATTCTCCCAGGGTTGTGCGTGGGTTTCCTCCGGGTGCTCCGGTTTCCTCCTGCAGTCCAAAGATGTGCCAGTTAGGTTGATTGGCCATGTTAAAAGAAAAATGTCCTTTCGTGTCAGGGGGATTAGCAGGTAAAAAATGTGGGGTTACGGTGATAGGGCCTGGTTGGGATTGTTGTTGGTGCAGACTCCTTCTGAACTGTAGGGATTCTATGATGTATATCCAGATGTCCTTTGACACAGGGAATGCTGGCGGCAGGTACAAAGGGAACAAAAAGGCAATAGGTCTAACAGCAAAGATAAATGGCTCCATTGAAAACAAAGGCAGGGGAGGTTATCACAGACTGCAATAAACAGTTGGAGGGATGGTTGGAAAACTGTCTTGGGTTGTACTGTAGAGAGGACACTGTCACCCCCCCAAGGAAGCTCAAGAAACCACATAAAGCCTACTTGTAATGGCAGAGCTGGTTACTGAACCCACAGTGGAGGAGCTTAGCAAAGCCATTGGCTCACTTGCCATGGGTCAAACCCCAGGCGCTTACTCTGTTTTGCCAGAACCTTCCAAGCCCGGGAAACGAGCACTCTTGCAGCATCTATACAAACTGCTCTGTCTCTGCCAGAGGGAGGTTACACATGATACAAAGATACAAAGATTGTGATGCTGGACAATAACAAGGGCAACCACAGCGACTGCAACAACTCATGATGCATCTGCTGAGCACTGTGGGAAAAGTATTTGCCTGTGTTGCCCTTGTCAGACTGCAGATCCTGACTCAACGCATCAACCCTGAATCCCTGTCTGGTTTCAGGACTGGAAGGTCTACAATTGAAATGACCCTCTCAGCCCAGCAGCTTCAAGGGACACCAGCACCACCACTACCTGGAAGTTCCTCTCCAAGTCACTCACCATTTTGACTTGGAAATATATCACCGTTCCTTCACTGTGTCAAAATCCTGGAATTCACCCCCTAATGGCATTGTAGGTTCAACTTCACCACATGGACTGCAGCAGATCAAGAAGGCAGCTCGCCACCACCTTCTCAAGGGCTATTGGGGATGGGCAATAAATGCTGGCCTAACCAGTGATTCACACATCCGAGAAATGGATGAAAGAGAAATGCCACAAACAAAGGAGACCATTATATGTTGCCTTCTTTCATTTCACTGAGGTATTTGACTGTGTGAGCAGAGACGGTCTATTTAAGCTGCTGGAGAAAGCCGGCTGCCCACGGAATCTGCGCAATGTGATCTCCTCTGTCCTGGACAACATGATGGGTAAGGCCTGTTATAAGTCTAACAACACCAGGTTAAAGACCAATAGGTTTATTTGGTAGCAAAAGCCACTAGCTTTCGGAACAGGCTGTTCCTTCGTCAGATGGGTGGGAGTTCCCACCCACCTGACGAAGGAACAGCCTGTCCCGAAAGCTTGTGTGGCTTTTGCTACCAAATAAACCTGTTGGTCTTTAACCTAGTGTTGTTTGGCTTCTTACTGTGTTTACCCCAGTCCAACGCCGGCATCTCCACATCAAGGCCTGTTATGACAGGGCAACATCGGAACCCTTTGAGATCCACAATAGGAGGGGTTGGACAGGGTTGTATTGCAGCAGACAGTCTTTGGCATATTCTCTTTGCTGCTATAATTTGCCCTCAGGCCGTAAGTAGTGAATGTTCTTACACACCAGAACTGACAGAAATACTGCACAGTCTTGTTCATCTGAGATCCAAGACAAAGGTGTTTCAAGTCTCCATCAGTTACTTTGTGCTGATGATGCCACACTAACATGCCATACTGAGGAACACCTTCACTGGAAATGGAGACTCTCTCACACCTGTAAAGAGTTTGGTTTGAACATCAGTATCAGGGAGACAAATGTCATGGGCCAGCCATTTATCAGCATTGACAATATGATGCTGGAGACTGATGATAACTTCACATGTCTCGGCTTTACAATCACTTGCAACGTGTCACTTGATGCTGAATCAACACACGCAGCTTTTATGTCCAAGGTGAGTAAGAGAATGTGGAACAACAGCAACCTGACTGAGAACAACAGCAAACTGCGAGTCTACCAAACCTGCGTCCTCAGCGCACTCCTCTACAGAGGAGAAACCTGGACAACATAGGCATGAGAAAGGCTGGACAGTTTCGCTGTCTCAGACGCCATCCTCGTCACCCAGGACCTGATAATCAACTCGGAGATCCTTAGGGTGCTAATATCATCAGCATACACTCATTGCTAAGCCAATGGTGTCTGTACTGGCTCGGCAAGGTTCAATGGATGGAGGGCAGCCATAAACACAAAGGCTTTCTGTACAGTGAACTGGCTACTGGGTCACCACCTCCTGGACATCCACACCTCCGTTACATGAACGCCTAAAAGTGAGATATGAAGAGAGTGGGCACTGACACCTGGGAGACAGTGGTTGACAGCGATGGCCTCATGAAGCTGACTGTATGAAAGCATTGGGAGAGCAGGAAGCAAAAAGCTCAGTCGGCCGAGAGGGTCCAGACAAAACAGAGGCCAATGGTGGGGCGTAGGATTAGTAAGTTTCAGAATTTAGCATGGCCAATCCCCCGAACCAGCACATCTTTCGGACTGTGGGAGGAAACCGGAGCATCCGGAGGAAACCCACACAGACACGGGGAGAATGTGCAAACTCCACACAGACAGTGACCCGAGCCGAGAATCGAACCCATTCCCTGGCCTGGCCAGTGAAGCCCATTTCCTGTAAAATGAATTTTAAAAACATGGTCACAGTGTACATGCTTCCATCCCCCACTCTCCATCAGAGCCACCAGCTGTTACTCAAATTATTCCAAGGATTTATCTCCACTATCCAAGATGCAAGATGATGAAGGTGTGTGTGAGGAACTGAACTCTGTCACCATCGGAACAATGTGATAACCATTAATCAACCCTGTTACTTAATTCCACAATCATAACGGGTGGATCATTTTGCATCTCTTTGAACAGAGACCTTCCTGAGACCCATTTTGAATTTACTTCTCATCATTTTAAATTTATGGCCTGAGGTATATATATTCTGGTCTCACTTTACCTCTGTCAGTTAATACTTTTTTAATGCTTCCCTTAACTTTGCTTCATTCGCTGTTAAGGATATTTTATTCATGGTGAGCTAGGCAGTTGCCTCTTCGAGCTTAACCTGATATGGGTACTGGACACGATTTCAGGTTGTAATATATATCATGGCGGACTCAAGGCCTCAGTTAACACTCACAATGGGGTGTCATCATTAGACTATTCATCTAGAAACTCAGCGACTGTTCTGGGGGACCAGGGTTCGAATCCCTCCACAGCAGATGGTGAAATTTGAATTCAAGTTTTTAAAAATCTGGAATTAAGAACCTACTGATGACCATGAAACCATTGTCGATTGTTGGAAAAATCCATCTGGTTTACTCATGTCCTTTAGGGAAGGAAATCTGCCGTCCTTACCTGGTCTGGCCTACATGTGATGCCAGTGCCACAGCAATGAGGTTGACTCTCAACTGCCCTCCAAGGGGCAACTGGGGATGGGCAATAAATGCTGGCCCAGCCAGCGACGCCCATGTCCCACGAATGAATAAAAAAATATCTTTGAGCAATACATTCCTATTTCAGAATCTCAAAGATTCCCAAATGCTGAAGAAAGGATGATTTTTAAAAATTGATTCGTGGAATATGGGCGTCGCTGGCTGGGCCAGCATTTATTGCCCATCCCTAGTTGCTCAAGAGCTGTTGGGAGTCAATCACATTGCTGTGGCTCTGGAGTCATATGGAGGCCAGACTGGATAAGGACGGCAGATTTCCTTCCCTAACTCTCCATGACTCTCAACTGTCCTCTGAAGGCAATTAGGAATGGACAATAAGTACTGGCCAGCCAATAAAAGCTCTCACAGCCAGCAATGTGACAATGAGCAGGTCATGCAAGCTACCGAGGTTGATGGAGAGGTCAGTTCAGGAATCCCCCTATTCCCCTTCAAAAATATTGCCATGCAATCTTGTCTAAATATTTGTGAGGTCTTTGATTTGACACCTCTTCTATGAGATGATAATGTGGCACTACTTAGTGCACATGAAAGTGGGAGCTGAGATTTTTGTGCCCAGGGCCTGGAGTGGGGTTTGAACTTGTATTGTGAGGTCCTTTGAGGTCAGAACTAACGCCAACCAACAACGCACCATTTAGACAGCAGCTTATCACTGCAAATGTCCTGCTGAATGACATATGAGCCTCAGAGTATGCACAGCTCTAGGCTAATCTCTGAGGAACAAGGTTCAATCAATGTACTCACAGTCACACAACAAAAGTTTTATTGTTATATTACATCCAATTCATAACTCAGAAGAATTTTATGTCCCTCTTTATTCCACTGATGGGTGATTGTAGGTATATTTAACTGTCACCGTGCTGATAATGTTACCGTTTCATTTTCTAAATTGCTGTAAAAAAAACTGGATTCACACAGCAACAACAACTTTCATTTACGTACCACCTCTCACAGTGTAAACTGTCACATAGAAAAGAGGAGAGAGACAGGTGGGTGGCACAGTGATTTGCACTGCTACCTCACTGCGCCAGGAATCTGGGTTTGAATCCAGCTTTGGGGGCTGTGTGGAGTTTGCATGTTCTTCGCATGTCTGCGTGGGTTTCCTCCAGTTGGTCTGGTTTCTTTCTACAGTCCAAAGATGTGCAGGGTAGGTCGATTGACCATGCTAAATTGCCCCAAAGATGTGTAGGTTAGGTGGATTGGCCATGCTAAATTGCCCCTTAGTGTCCAAAAATGTGCAGGATTAACCATGGTAAATGTATGGGATTGGAGTGGAGGGGAGGGCCTGGGTGGGATGCTCCAACAGCGCATTACCAAGGCCCTATCCCCATTGCCCCATGTATTTATTCCACTAATCCCCCTAACCTACACAACTTTGGACAGTAAGGGGCAATTTAACATGGCCAATTCACCTAACCTACACATCTTTGAGGCAATTTAGTATGGTCTTCCACCTAACCTGCACATCTTTGGACTGTGGAAGGAAACCGGAGCACCCGAAGGAAACCCACGCAGACACAGGGAGAATGTGTAAACTCCACACAGACCCAAGGCCGGAATTGAACCCAGGTCCCTGGCGCTGTGAAGCAGCAGTGCTAACCACTATACCACTGGGGTGCCCATGCTCTTCCTACCAAAATGAATCCCTTCACATTTCTCTGCATTGAACTCCACCACCTGCCCGCCCATTCCACCAACATGTTTGTGTCCTTTAGAATTTCTACACTACCCTCCTTGCAGTTCACAATCCATCCAAGTTTCGTATCATCCAATAACTTTGATAGTCACTAATAAATCCAATAGGAGTTTTAGAAGAATCTTCTTCACCTTTGGGAGTGTTTAGAATGCTTAAGTCAGTACTACAAGGATTAGTTGGGATAATTATTGGGACAATTGGTTAGGACAGTGTGGGCGGCACGGTGGCACAGTGGTCAGCACTGCTGCCACACAGCACCAGGGACCCAGGTTCGATTTCCTTCTTTGGTCACTGTCTGAGCGGAGTCTGCACGTTCTCCCCGTGTCTGCATGAGTTTCCTCCGGGTGCTCCGGTTTCCCCCCGCATTCTGAAAGACATGCTGGTTAGGTGCATTGACCCAAAACAGGCACCGGAGTATGGCGACAAGGGGAATTTCACAGTAACTTCTTTGCAGTGTTAATGTAAGCCTTACCTGTGACTAATAAATAAACTTAACAAACGTATTAATTAGCACAGTTTGGCACTTTTTGGGAAATTGAATAAACGCATAAAGGATAAAAGCAAAATACTGAAAATGCCGGAGGTCTGAAACAAAAATGTAAAGTGCTGGAAATAGTTAACGGGTCTTGCAGCATCTGGGGAGAGAGAAACAGAGTTAACTTTTCTTCAGAACTGAAGAAGGAGGTAACATCGAGCCCTTATTGGACTGAAGATCAAAGGGGCATGAGCAAGAGATTCACAAAGCATTAAAAGTAACAACAAAGGTCAGTGAGAATGCAAACATGGGGGTTGATTTAGAGACAGAGGGATCTGGCATCTCTGAAGAAGAGTCATATTCAACTCAAAACAATAGCTGTTTCTCTCTCTGTAGATGCTGCCCGTCATGCTGTGAATTTTCCGGCATTTTTTATGACAAGGATTTGTTGCAAGGATTAGATGAAGGCAGGTGGAAGAGGCATATGTGAAGCATAAGTAGTAGGAAGGACCTTTCAGGCTGAAGGAGCTACTTCTGTGCTGTAAACATTAGCTTATGTTCCGAGGCAACCGTCATAGTGGGAGTACTCGTGCAGGACCTCAAAGGTGTAGCGACTGCTGTGGGGTGGATTTCAGCTTTCCTGGTGTTAGTTTGAATCAGGTGACAAGTCCAGGCAATATCCAGCTGTCCAGCAACAATGAAATCTTCCAGCAATGTAAGCAGCCAATCACAGTAACGTATTCTCATAGACAGCAAACCTGGAAGCAAAATGCACTTTCACTTTAAACATTTTTTTTGCAGAGAATTAACTAGTTGACCGACACATGCACTTTGCAAACTGGGAGATCACAAACAAACTTAACTTGGAATTTTTATCACTTTTTTCAAAGTTGACTTTACAGAAATATGAAATTAGTTTGACAGTTTACTTAGCATTGATTGTGGCTTCGTACATTGTTAAAAAGCTCGTCACATCTAATTAATAATGGTCAGGACTACCTCCCCCGCCACATCCGCACATTCCTACCCCCCCACCCCACCCCCGCCCCCCACGGTGTGTGTTTTGCAGCCGTCGCGACAACCTGCCATTAGCTGGTGGTGGGGTCTTCCAGTCCTGCCGCTGTCCTGGTTTTCCTGTTGTTCTCACCCTTCACCACCAGGGAACCCGTGGCGGGTTTGCCATCGACAGGACCGAAAGATCCCACTGTCTATGAGAATACGTTAATGTGATTGGCTGCTTACATTGCTGGAAGATGTCATTGTTACTGGACAGCTGGATATTGCCTGATTCAAACTAACACCAGTCAATGAACGGCTGAACAATTTTGGCCAAGGTATAATTTTTTGAGCATTGCTATTAAAGCATAAAGGGAGAAGTCTTCATTAGCTCAGCGCTTTTCACTTGAGCACTCTCTGTGGGGACCTCAACAGCGCACCCTTTGGGGAAGTGTGGTATCGCTGGCAGAAGCTTCTGGATCACTGCGTTCGATTGCAAATTAAGAGCAGACTCCAGAAGTTGTCGACTGTTCCAGAGGACATGACCATGAACTCGGAAAATTCTGGGCCATGATATAACAATGTGACAATGGGGAGCAGTCTCGCCTTTGAACCAAAGATTGTTCAGGGTTGTAGGAGAGAAATAGAATGAATTGAGCCTTGGAGACCATGTCGAACTTCAAGAAAAGTTTTATTCCCCATGCATGAGGGAGAGCTAGTCTCCGGCCTGAAATCCCAGGTTTCCTGCGAGCCCTCTCTGCCTCTGTTAGATTGGTACAGGTTGTTATACTTCTTCGAGTCACAAAGGTTTACATTAGCACGTTAATTCCTCGAGTTGGATACAAGATGGTTCTTCTAATCTCGTTATGCAGACAGCATTGTTCAGTTCAACTTTGTTAATCAGTTCTTGGACAGTTCCGTTTACCCGATTATTATGTCAAAGCGTTGTATTTGCCCAACCGATTTACAACGATGTGTTAATCGTTCCCCCTCTCTGCTAGATGATTGTGTTTTACAGAAGATTATACCCTCCCGAGACTATATGGAGCCTGGCTGACTTAATGCCAGTTCTCCCATTGTCATGATAATTTGGAACGATCTCCTGCACATCAGAAGTTGATAGCATGCATTAATCATTATCTGTTGACAGAGCAGGCCTCTCGCTGTCTTCATTAACCTTTTCCTTCCTGCTGGTGAGGCCTGGGCTCTCTGGGCTTGCTCTATGTAGCCATGCATGTATTGCACTGAAATTGAATAAAATATGAATGGACATATAACTTAAAATATAAAAGACACAATCCTTGATATTGCCCTACAACAAGGGTCCAGTCCAGAAACTTGTACACAAAATATCTAGGCTGGCACTGCAGTGAAGTAGTGAGGGGCAGTTGTACTCTCAGAAGTGTTGTGTTTTGGATAATATTAAACCAGGGCCCTGTCAGCCTTTGCAGATCATAGAATCCATAGAATTCTTATAGTGCAGAATGAGGCCATTAGGCCCATCGGGTCTGCACTGACAATAATCCCACCCAGGTCCTGTCCTTATAACCCTACATAATCCGCCTGACACTAAGGGACAATCCCACCCAGGCCTGTTCCCCATAACCCCAAGTATTTACTAATCCCCATAACCTACACATCTTGGGACACTAAGGGGCAATTTAGCATGGCCAATCCACCTAACCCGCACATCTTTGGACTGTGGGAGGAAACCGGAGCACCCGGAGGAAACCCACGCAGGTGGACATGGAAATCTGACTGCGCTATTTTGTAAACAAGCAGACAAGCCCTCTCCTCCTGTTCTGAACAATATTTATTCCCTCTTTGCAACTTTACTAAAATCAGATTATCTTCTCATTTCCATCTTATTTATTGTGGGATCTTGCTGTGCGCTATTTGGCAGTCATTTTTCCTACGTTGCAGCAGTGACTATGGGGGGTGGCACAGTGGCTAGCACTGCTGTCTCACAGTGCCAGGAACCAGGGTTCGATTCCTGGCTTGGGTAACTGTCTGTGCAGAGTCTGCATGTTCTCCCCATGTCTGCATGGGTTTTTCCCGGACGCTCCAGTTTCCTTCCACAGTCCGAAAGACATACAGGTTAGGTGCATTGGCCATGCTAAATTTTCCCTCAGTGTACCCGAACAGGCACTGGAGTGTGGCGACTAGGGGATTTTCATTTTAACTTCATTTAAGTGTTAATGTAAGCCTACTTGTGACAATAATAAATAAACTTTAAACTTGCACTGCCTTCCCGTCGAGTGTTTCCCGTGGTATGAGGTGGTGCCCCTTTCGCCGAAGATGGAATCTTCCGGTCCCGTCGCTGTCAATGGAGTGAATGCATCCCATGCCACCAGGTAATTCGCCAGTGGGACGGCGGGGGGGGGGGGGGGGGGTGGGTGTTGGGTGCGCCATTGGCAGCACCAGAAGATCCCTCTGGCGTAGATGGTTGGAATGTTCTGGCCTCCGTTCCGAAAGTATTTGATTGGCTGAAAATCACTCTGGGCAGTGACAGGTGCTGCAAAAATGCAAGTTATTTTTAGCATCCTGCCTGCATTCCGTATGCAAAGCCATTGCAGCCATAAGACCATAAGACCATGAGTCATGGGAGCAGAATTAGGCCACTCGGCCCATCGAGTCTGCTCCGCCATTCAATCAGGGATGATATTTTCCTCATCAAAGACTATTTCCTCGGGTGGATGGAGCTATTACAAGGGGACATAACTATAGGGTTCGTGGTGGGAGATACAGGAAGGATATCAGAGGTAGGTTCTTTACGCAGAGAGTGGTTGGGGTGTGGAATGGACTGCCTGCAGTGATAGTGGAGTCAGACACTTTAGGAACATTTAAGTGGTTATTGGATAGGCACATGGAGCACACCAGGATGATAGGGAGTGGGATAGCTTGATCTTGGTTTCAGATAAAGCTCGGCACAACATCGTGGGCCGAAGGGCCTGTTCTGTGCTGTACTGTTCAATGTTCTATGTTCTATCCCCATTCTCCTTCCTTTTCCCCATAACCCCTGATCCCCTTATTAATCAAGAGCCTATCTATCTCTGTCTTAAAGACACTCAATGACCTGGCCTCCACAGCCTTCTGCGGCAAAGAGTTCCAAAGATTCACCACTCTCTGGCTGAAGAAATTCCTCCTCATCTCTGTTTTAAAGGATCATCCCTTTAGCCTGAGGTTGTGCTCTCTGATTCTAGTTTTTCCTGCTAGTGGAAACATCCTCTCCACGTCCACTCTATCCAAGCCTCTCAGTATCCTGTAAGTTTCAATAAGATCCCCCCTCATCCTTCTAAACTCCAACGAGTACAGACCCAAAGTCCTCAACCGTTCCTCATACGACAAGCTCTTCATTCCAGGGATCATTCTTGTGAACGTCCTCTGGACCCTTTCCAAGGCCAGCACATCCTACTTTAGATATGGGGCCCAAAACTGCTCACAATACTCCAAATGGGGTCTGACCACAGCCTTATACAACCTCAGAAATACATCCCTGCTCTTGTATTCTAGCCTACTCAATATGAATGCTAACATTTGCCTTCCTAACTGCCGACTGAACCTGCACGTTAACCTTAAGAGAATCTTGAACAATGACTCCAAAGTCCCTTTGTGTTTCTGATTTCCTAAGCATTTTCTCATTTAGAAAATAGACTATGCCTCTATTCTTCCTTCCAAAGTGCCTAACCTCACACTTTTCCACATTGTATTCCATCTGCCACTTCTTTGTCCACTCCCCTAACCTGTCCAAGTCCTTCTGCAGCCCCCCCGCTTCCTCAATACTACCTGCCCTGCCGAGTCACCCAACCTGAAGTAGCTGAGGTGAGACTCCGGCGTGTGATGGTGTGGGCAAATGTGGGCGGCAGTCGGTCAAGTTACAAACGTAGATACATAGGAACAGAAGTAGGCCATTCAGCCCCTCGAGGCTGTTGTGCTACAAAGTGGATCGAGAGGAGGTGGATCAAGAGGAGAGAGGCACAGTGGCACTGCTGCCCCACAGCTCCAGAGACCTGGGTTCGATTCCCGGCTTGAGTCACTGTCTGTGTGGAGTTTGCACGCTCTCCCTGTGTCTGCGTGGGTTTCCTCCGGGTGCTCTGGTTTCCTCCCACAGGGAGGAGGGGCAGTGAGGGGGGTTGGGTGGCTGTACCAAGGTTTGCGGGTCAGGTGCATTGGCTGTGTTAAATTGCCCCTTAGTTTCCCGGATGCATCAGTTAGAGGGATTAGCGGGGTAAATGTGTGGGATTGCGGGGATAGGGCCTGGGTGGGATTGTTGACGGTGCAGACTCGATGGGCCGAATGACCTCCTTCTGCACTGTAGGGATTCTATGGGATTCTATGATGTGCAAATGCAGAGGGTAAGAGGGTGTGAGGGAGGGGTGGACACGGGGAATATCGGCAGGGCAGGAAGGTTTGCTGCAGCCTGGGAATGTGATAGACACAAGATCCCAGATAGGCAGACCAGCCCACTTGCCGTGCGAGGGTGGACAATCCCCACCCCAAGCAACAGCTGACACCTCCTCCACTCAGAGTAGTCATGTACAGCCACCCGACCCCCCCCTCACTGCCCCTCCACCCCCTCAACACCAGCCCCTGCTGCCTGAGAGAACATTATGATTATGCTCTTAAAACTAAAAGGACTCATGTGTTTTCCCTTCAGATGCTTTGCTTTTCGAACTTCTTGTCGCAATTTCTTTCGCCTAGCGTCGCTATCTGTCCTGCTGTGACAAAAAATTGGCTTTTAAACCGTACACATCTTCAAACATCATTGCTTTTATAAATTAGCAGCAAGTACAGAAACTTTTACTGTATGTTGCTCAGCATGCCAGCTTCACCTGCGGGCGTGCTATTTCGAAAAAGCGATGTAGCGTTCTTTTGAAACCAAACTGGCAAATTCTAATCATTTTCTGACAGGCCACAGGAGTAGCTTGCAAGTGGTTAATCAACATAAGGAAGTCAAGAGGTCCGCTTAAAATGTGCAATGAATTCCCAGGCAATGGCAACCTTTCACGACTGCTATTCACTTCTTGGGACAACTGTGGTAAGGCTGGCAATTTTTGGCCCTTTCCCTTGCAATTGCCCTGAAGGAAGCAATACAACAAACAACAAAGAACAGTACAGCACAGGATCAGGCCCTTCGGCCCCCCATGCCCGTGCCAGTCATGATGCCTGCCTAAACCAAAAAAAAACCTTCTGCCTTTACTCGGTCCGTAACACGCTATTCCCTCCCTATTCATGCACCCATCCAGATGCCTCTTAAATGTCGCTAATGTGCCTGCTTCCACCACTTCCACTGGCAGCGCGTTCCAGGCACCCACCACTCTCTGCGTGAAAAACCTTCCCCGCAGCTGGACCTTCATCTTCAACCTATGCAGTAAAGGTTCCCTCAGAGTGCAGTTACGTAAGGAATTCCAGGATTTCAATTCCCAATGATGAAGGAACTTGCTGCAGTGCACCTTGTAGATGGTGGACAGGCTTTGGGGAGTCAGCAGGTGAGTTACTCACCACAGAACTTTCTGTGTCTGGCCTGCTCGTGTAGCTGCAGTGTCCATGTGGCTGTTCCAGTTCAGCTTCTGGTCAATGGCAACCCTCTGGATCTTGATATTGGGGGATTCAACAATGGCAATGTCATGGATTGTCAAGGGGAGATAGTTGGGCTCTCTCTGGTTGGCGATGGTCATTGCCTGACACTTCTGTGATGCCAGTGTCACTTGCCATTTATCCAAGCCTTAATGTTGTTCATCTCTTGCTGCACATTGAGATGAACTGCTTGAGTATCAGAAGCGTTGCGAATAGTATTGAACATTGAGCAATCGTCAGCAAACATACCCACCTTTCACCTTATAATGGATGAAAGGTCATTGATGAAGCAGCTGAAGATGGTTGGGCCTTGGTCATTAATCCTGAGGAACTCCTGCAGTGACATCCCTGAACTGATTCTGATTTTAAGGTGCCCCATAAAAGGCTGCTGAAGAAGATTAGGGCACACGGAGTTGGGGGTAGTGTGTTAAAGTGGATTGGGGACTGGCTATCTGACAGGAAGCAAAGAGTCGGAATAAATGGGTGTTTTTCCGGTTGGAGGAAGGTAACTAGTGGCGTGTCGCAGGGATCGGTACTCGGGCCGCAACTATTTACCATTTATATAGATGATCTGGAGGAGGGGACGGAGTGTAGGGTAACGAAGTTTGCAGACGACACAAAGATAAGTGGAAAAGTGAATCGTGTGGAGGACGGAGAAGATCTGCAGAGAGATTTGGACAGGCTGAGTGAGTGGGCGAGGATATGGCAAATGGAGTATAACGTTGATAAATGCGAGGTTATACACTTTGGAGGAAATAATAACAAATGGGATTACTATCTCAATGGAAACAAATTAAAACATGCTACCGTGCAAAGGGACCTGGGGGTCCTTGTGCATGAGACGCAAAAGCCCAGTCTGCAGGTACAACAGGTGATCAAGAAGGCAAATGGGATGTTGGCCTATATCGCGAGGGGGATAGAATATAAAAGCAGGGATGTCTTGATGCACCTGTACAGGGCATTGGTGAGGCCGCAGCTGGAATACTGTGTGCAGTATTGGTCCCCTTATATGAGGAAGGATATATTGGCATTGGAGGGAGTGCAGAGAAGGTTCACCAGGTTGATACCGGAGATGAGGGGTTTGGATTATGAGGAGAGGCTGAGGAGATTGGGTTTGTACTCGTTGGAGTTTAGAAGGATGAGGGGGGATCTTATGGAGACTTATAAGATAATGCGGGGGCTGGATAGGGTGGAGGCGGAGAGATTCTTTCCACTTAGTAAGGAAGTTAAAACTAGAGGACACAGCCTCAAAATAAAGGGGGGTCGGTTTAAGACAGAGTTGAGGAGGAACTTCTTCTCCCAGAGGGTGGTGAATCTCTGGAATTCTCTGCCCACTGAGGTGGTGGAGGCTACCTCGCTGAATATGTTTAAAGCGCGGATGGATGGATTCCTGATCGGTAAGGGAATTAAGGGTTATGGGGATCAGGCGGGTAAGTGGTACTGATCCACGTCAGATCAGCCATGATCTTATTGAATGGCGGGGCAGGCTTGAGGGGCTAGATGGCCTACTCCTGCTCCTATTTCTTATGTTCTTATGTTCTTATGATTTTTTGATTTGATTTATTATTGTCACATGTATTAACATACAGTGAAAAGTATTGTTTCTTGCATGTTGTATAGACAAAGCATACTGTTCACAGAGAAGGAAAGGAAAGGGTGCAGAATGTAGTGTTACAGTCATAGCTAGGGTGTAGAGCAAGATCAGCTTAATATGAGGTATGCGCATTCAAAAGTCTGACGGCAGCAGGGAAGAAGCTGTTCTTGGGTCGTTTGGTACGCAACCTCAGACTTTTGTATCTTTTTCCTGATGGAAGAAGATGGAAGAGAGAATGTCCAGGATGCATGGGGTCCTTAATTATGCTGGCTGCTTTTCTTATGGAAAGGGAGGCTGGTTTGCATGATGGACTGGGCTATGTTCATAGCCCTTTGAAGCTTTTTGCAGTCTTGGACAGAACAGAAGCCATGCCAAGCTGTGATACATCTGGAAAGGATGCTTTCTATGGTGCGTCTGTAAAAGTTGGTGAGAGTCGTAGCTGACACGCCAAATTTCCTTAGTCTTCAGAGAAAGTAGAGGTGATTTACCTCCAACAACAGCAACAATCTTCTTTTGTGCCAGGTATGATTTCCACCAGTTAGATAGACTTCCAGTCAAGCTCCTTCCAGGTTAGCAATGGGAACAATAGGTTAGTTTGCATGAAAGAGATATTGATACATTATTAAATAGGACCAAAACCGTTATCACACTCGCCACTGACCAGAATAAGAGGTTCGCTTGTGTAGGAGGGAATGAATGAATTGAGTCTTGTTGTAGAACTTCAACAACAATGGCTTTATTCGACATGCATGAGGGAGAGCGGAACTCGTGGTTGTAACTCCAGTTTACTTCCGAGATACTCTGCTAATCATCGGTTCTTACATATTCTTATACTTTTTTGAGTTTCAAAGTGCTACATTTCGATTAGGTCATCAGAGTGTTACTTTGAATTGGTTATAGTTTTGTTTTTGATCACATTGTACAGATCTATTGTCCTGTGTGCTTTAGCTTTAATCATTTTCTGCACATGTCCTGTCTACCTGTTCACAATATCAAAGCGCTGTGTTTGTTGAACCAATTTCGATTGTTGTGTTAATTGTCCACATCTCCCTGATACTTGATTAGTTTTCCAGAAGCACAATGACTCCTCGAGACATCCTGGAATCTTGTTAAGCTGTATCATAGAGGTCATAAAGGTCATAGAGGTCATAGAGGCTGCTGTGCAGAGAGACATGGGTGTCCTTGTGCATAGAGTCATAGAGGTTTACAGCATGGAAACAGGCCATTCGGCCCAACTTGTCCATGCCGCCCCTTTTTTAACCCCTAAGGTAGTCCCAATTGCCCGCGTTTGGCCCATATCCCTCTATACCCATCTTATCATGTAACTGTCCAAATGCTTCTTAAAAGACAAAATTGTACTCACTCTACCACTACCTCTGGCAGCTTGTTCCAGACACTCACCACCCTCTGTGTGAAAAGGTTGCCCCTCTGGACCCTTTTGTATCTCTCCCCTCTCACCTTAAACTATGCCCTCTAATTTTAGACTCCCCTACCTTTGGGAAAAGATGTTGACTACCTAGCTGATCTATGCCCCTCATGATTGTATAGACCTCTATAAGATCACCCTTCAGCCTTCTACACTCCAGAGAAAAAAGTCCCAGTCTATCCAGCCTCCCTTATAACTCAAAACATCAAGTCCCGGTAACATCCTAGTAAATGTCTTCTGCACTCTTTCTAGTTTAATAATATCCTTTCTATAATACGGTGACCAGAACTGTACACAGTGTTCCAAGTGTGGCCATACCAATGTCTTGTACAACTTCAACAAGACATCCCAACTCCTGTATCCGATGTTCTGACCGATGAAACCAAGCATGCCAAATGCCTTCTTCACCACTCTGTGCACTGGTGACTTCACTTTCAAGGAGCAATGAACCTGTACCCCAAGGTAGGTCCATTCAAAATTCTGACAGCAGCAGGGAAGAAGCTGTTCTTGAGTCAGTTGGTACGTGACCTCAGACTTTTGTATCTTTTTCCCAAAGGAAGAAGGTGGAAGAGAGAATGTCCGGGATGCATAGGGTCCTTAATCATGCTGGCTGCTTTGCCGAGGCAGCGGGAAGTGTAGACAGAGTCAATGGATGGGAGGCTGGTTTGCGTGATGGATTGGGCTACATTCACGACATTTTGTAGTTCCTTGCGGTCTTGGGCAGAGCAGGAGCCATACCAAGCTGTGATACAACCAGAAAGAATGCTTTCTATGATGCATCTGTAAAAGTTGGAGAGAGTCGTAGCTGACATGGCAAATTTCCTTGGTCTTCTGAGAAAGTAGAGGCGCTGATGGCGCACAGTGAGTGTGGATACTACAGTCAGGCTGTCCATTTAACCTTATCCATTCATTCCTCTCCTGCTGCAGCCCACGCTCCCTGGGTTTATCCTACTACAGCTTGAGCCTCTACCAACCTGCTGATTCAGATCATTGGTTACTCCACTTGTATCCCATGCACAGTGCTTTGGTCAACATGTATCAAAGGGGCTTTTTCTCTACCACTGCAGCTGTGCTGTGACCATTGGCACAAAGTCATTCCCAAGCTACCCTGGCCTCCTCCAACACTTTCACTTTCAGCCAATCAGCTATGAAGCGATGGTCTTCACAGTGAGGAAGTGCGAAGGCTTTCCCCACCACCTGGTCTAAGGATAGAGTGGAGTCTCTTAGTTCTGTAACTACCGAGGAGGTAGCTTCAAAGAAGCCACACCAGAGGCAAGCTGCAGGAACAATAGGTTTATCTGAAGATCTGTACAACTCACGCTCCAGCCCTCGAGTGGTTGTAGGGGCAGTTTCTCGGGGCAGGTCACTTCGCCCCTCTGGGACATGTTTTTTATTAGTCACAAGTAAGGCTTACATTAACACTGCAATGAAGTTACTGTGAAATTCCCCTCATTGCCACACTCTGGCGCCTGATCGGTCAATGCACCTAACCAGCACGTCTTTCAGACTGTGGGAGGAAACTAGAGCATCCGGAGGAAACCCATGCAGACACGGGGAGAACGTGCAAACTCCACACAGACAGCGTCCCAAGCTGGGAATCGAACCCAGGTCCCTGGCGCTGTGAAGCAGCAGTGCTAACCACTGTGACACCGAGCCACCCATGTGACCCGTTCTCTTAAAGGGGCTATGCCCCACATACATGCACAGTGGCACATTGGTTAGCATTGTTGCCTCACAGCGCCAGAGACCCTGGTTCAATTCCAGCCGCGGGTCACTGCCTGTGTGGAGCACGTTCTCTCCGTGTCTGCGTGGGTTTCCTCCGGGTGCTCCGGTTTCCTCCCACACTCCAAAGATGTGCAGGTTAGGTTGATTGGCCATGCTAAATTGACTCTAGTGTCAGGGGGATTAGCAGGGTAAATATGTGGGGTTATAGGAATAGGGCCTGGGTGGGAATGTGGTCGGTACAGGCTCGATGGGCCGAGTAGCCTCGTTCTGTGCTGTGGGGATTCTATAACAGAGTCATGGACCGGAGTCTTCCAGTCCTGACCACCACAGGACTGAAATTCCCCACCCAAAGTCAACAGGCCATTTGCTGGCCTGTCAAAGTTTATCTCCCACTCAGCAGGTCTGGAAAATCCCACACTGCGGCGGGCAGGACTGGAAAATCCCACACTGCGGCGGGCAGGACTGGAAAATCCCACCCAGTGAGGCTTCCATCACAGAAAGAGGCCATTCAGCCCATCATGCTCATGCCAGCTCTCTGAAAGACCTATCCGGTTAGTTCAACTCCCCTGCTGTTGCCCCAGAGCCCTGAATTTTTTTTCCCTTTGCAAGTTCATATCCTATTCCCTTCTAAGATTTACTGAAGTATTTTCTTCCACCATCCTGCCAAGTCGCTGCATTAAAAATATTCTCATCATCTTACCCTGGCCTTTTTAGCCAATTCCCTAAATCTGTCCTTTGATTACTGACTTCGTTTCTCCTGGGTGGGTGGAGAAAGTTCTCCTTACTCAAATCAAATTTGAGCACCTCCACTAAGTCTCCCCTTAACCTTCTCAGCAATAAGCAGAACAATGCCTCAGAACTGGGTGGCACGGTGGCACAGTGGTTAGCAATGCTGCCTCACTGTGCCAGGGACCCGGGTTCGATTCCCGGCTTGGATCACTTTCTGTGCAGAGTCTGCACGTTCTCCCCGTGTCTGCGTGGGTTTCCTCCGGGTGCTCCAATTTCCTCCCACAATCCAAAGATGTGAGGGTTAGGTTGATTGACCATGCTAAATTAACTCTAGTGTCAGGGGGACTAGCGGGGGAAATATGAGGGGTTATGGAAATAGGGCTCTGGTGGGATTGTGATTGGTGCAGACTCGATGGGCCGAATGGCCCCCTTCTGCACTGTAGGGATTCTATGATTCTATGAATATTTGCGGGTTAGGTTGGTTGGCCATGCTAAATTGCCCCTGAGTGTCAGGGGGATTAACAGGGTAAAGATGTGGGTTAGGGTCTGGGTGGGATTGGTGTTGGTGCAGGCTGGATGGGCCGAATGGCCTCTTTCTGCAGTGTAGGGATTCTATGATGCTATAACTGGAACCCCTCGCTCTTGTCATTCTGAAGCCTGAACAAAGCAGATATCAAATTCAGGCTGCAGCAGCGTTATGTACAGATCTCAAATCAGTGAATCGGGGGGTGCCTGCAGATCAGGGAGGGTGACAGGGTGAATTGTCACGCAGGCACACCCAGGTTCTCAGAGAGTTTTACTCGCCGGTGGGGGATATCTCTCTGCGAATCAGCAATATTGAGGATCCAACACTCTCGGACGCTGAAACCGCACAGAGGGTGAAGGAGTATAGGTGGCAAGGAGACACTGAGACTACACTGCAACCCAGAGCACTGGCGAGCCAATAGCTGTGGCAAATCAAATAAACTAAATCAAATAAACTGAGGGACAAAGTGAAAGGGGCAGCCCCTTAAAGAGAGGGACCGCCCGGAACAAAAGAAGGCAAAGCCTAAAGGAAACTTAAAACATAGAATAGAATCCTAAAGTGCAGAAAGAGGCCATTTGGCCCATCGGGTCTGCACCGACCACAATTCCATCCTATCCCCATAACCCCATGCATTTACCCAAGCTAATCTACCTGACACTAAGGGGCAAACCAAAATGCGATTAAAGGGGGGTCAATAATACACCCCAGCGAGGGCTGGCGAGCCAGCGGTGGATAGTTTAGTAATCCCTCGAACAATGGGATGATCCAATTGTGTGATTAAAATGGTTCTGATAGAGGAGCTGCCGGTGGGGTGGGCAAGGGGTGAGAGGTCGCACGACACCAGGTTATAGTCGAACAGGTTTATTAGAAATCACGAGCTTTCAGAGCGCTGCTCCTTCACCTTCACCCGACAAAGGAGCAGTGCTCCGAAAGCTCGTGATCTCAAATGAACCTGGACATGACACCATGGCACTCTCACCTGGTGTCATGTAACCTCTCATCTGGTTCTGATAGGGTAAAGAAACGATTCCCTCTGGTGGAGGGATCCCAGAATGGCAACGCAGAACCTGGAAATCTTTCCTTACAGACCACGAAACTGAAGTAATGTCAGGAATGACTTCTTCATACAGGGGGAGTGAAAATCTAGAACACTCACCCCCAACTCTCACTCACAATAAACCGCTGAGTCTCGGGAGCAGTTGAGAATTTGGACACCAAGGTTGGTGGCTTTCTGTTGAACATGGGGAGTAAGCCAAGGCGAGTCCATGGATTTCGTTCTCCCCGTGTCTGCGTGGGTTTCCTCAGGGTGCTCCAGTTTACGCCCACAGTCCAAAGATGTGCGGGTTAGGGGGATTGGCCATGCTAAATTGACCCTCAGTGTCAAGGGGACTAGCTAGGGTAAATGCATGGTGTTATGGGGATCGGGCCTGGGTGGGATTGTGGTCGGTGCAGACTCGATGGGCCGAATGGCCTCCTTCTGCACTGTAGGGATTCTATGATTCTATGATTCATGTCCCCTAATCAAACTGACCAATAGAACAGGTTTGAGGGGCTGAATGGCCGGCATCTGCTTCTGTCTGCTTCATATCAGTCACATTATTCCATTTCTGAAACCTCTTGCATGTGTCTACAAAATAAATTACCCTAAAAAAACATCTCCTGCAGTTGCCACGCAGCTCACTGGCTTTCTGAGTTATTTGAAACAATTATTGCACAGTGTTCAAATCAACTGCAGTATTTCAACCCACAGTGTAGTGTGCGAGTGTTACTGGCTGCCTCACTGCTCCCCCCTCGGTTTTCCTGGTTTGAGTCTGTCGCACAGACCCTCCCTCCTCATTTTACCAAACAAACCCTCCCATGGAAGGGGGCAACTTAGGGCAGCACAGTGGCACAGTGGTTAGCACTGCTGCCTCACAGCGCCAGGGACCCGAATTCAATTCCCAGCTTGGGTCACTGTCTGCGTGGAGTTTGTACATTCTTCCCGTGTCTGTGTGGGTTTCCTCCGGGTGCACCAATTTCCTCCCACAGTCCAAAGGTTAGGTTGATTGGCCTTGCTAAATTGCTCCTTAGTGTTCCACGATTAGCGGGGTATATATGTGGGGTTAGGGCGATAGGGCCTGGGTGGGATTGTTGTCAGTGCAAACTCGATGGGCCGAATGGCCTCCTTCGACACTGTAAGGATTCTATGAACATGATGGCTGATTGGTTGACTGTCAGGCTGTTTGGTGATTTTTGTGGTTTATGGTCTTACAGTCCTGTCATATTTGGTCACATCTGTGTTGACATAAGAATGTAAGGAAGAGGAGTAGGAGTTCAACCATCCAACCCCCAAATCACGTCTGCTCCGCCATTCAATAAGATCATGGCTGATCTTTTCGTGGACTCAGCTCCACTTACCCACCCGCTCCCCATAACCCTTAATTCCTTTACTCTTCAAAAATTTATCTATCCTTGCATTAAAAACATTCAATGAGGTAGCCTCAACTGCTTCACTGGGCAGGGAATCCCACAGATTTACAACCCTTTGTGTGAAGAAGTTCCTCCTCAACTCAGTCCTAAATCTGCTTCCCCTTATTTTGAGGCCATGCCCTTAGTTCTAGTTTCACCCGCCAGTGGAAACAACTTCCCTGCTTCTATCTTATCTATTCTTATATGTTTCGATGAGATAGAATTATAGAATCCCGACAGCACAGAAGGCGACCATTTGGCCCATCGAGTCTACACCGACCACAATCCCACTCAGGCCCTATCCCCATATTTACCCTGTAATCTCCCTGTCACTAAGGGACAAGAGGGGAAATTGGGCATGGCCAATTCACCTACTCCACACATCTTTGGACTGATCATGGCTGACTTTCTTGAATTTTGTTTGGTACCCCCCTTCCCCCCATCCCCATACTCTGCAATTCCTTTAGGATCTGGAAATCTATGGATCTCAGTCCTGAACTGAATATTTGCAACACTCTGCAGTAGAGAATGCCAAAGATTCACAAGCTTCTGAGTGAAGAAAGTTTTCAGTCGATAACCTACCTGCTCTTAAGGTTAAAGTTTTCCTCTACTCATTTTTAAATGAATGTCCCCTAATCCTGAGACTAGTGTTCCAGACTCTCCATCCAGGAGAAACAGCCTCTCAGCATTTCCCCTGTCAAGTGCTTTCAGAATTATATCAGTTTCAATGAGATCACCGTTCATTCTCTCAGAGAATACTGGTGCGGCTTTTCCCACAGGAAATGGCTGCCATTCACTTCAGAGAATTATAGAATCCCTACAGTGCAGAAGAAGGCCATTTGGCCCATCGAGGCTGCACTGACCACAATCCCCCCAGCCCCATAACCCCACATATTTCATAGAATCATAGAAACCCTACAGTGCAGAAAGAGGCCATTTGGCCCATCGAGTCTGCACCGACCACAATCCCACCCAGGCCCTACCCCCATATCCCTACATATTTACCCGCCAATCCCTCTAACCAACGCATCTCAGGACACTAAGGGGCAATTTTAGCATGGCCAATCAACCTAACCCGCACATCTTTGGACTGTGGGAGGAAACCGGAGCACCCAGAGGAAACCCACGCAGACACAAGGAGAATGTGCAAACTCCACACAGACAGGGACCCAAGCCAGGAATCGAACCCAGGTCCCTGGAGCTGTGAAGCAGCAGTGCTAACCACTGCGCCACCGTGCCGCCCACGGGGAGAACGTACAAACTCCACACAGATAGTCAGCCAAGGACAGAATCAAACCTGGGTCTCCAGCGCTGTGAGGCAGCAGTGCTAACCACTGTGCCGCCCCACACTGTGCCACCATGCCACCCTGATCAGTTCCCTCAATCCCATTTACCCGCCTTGGCTCTCCAGCAACACAAAACCCTCTTACCCGCTCCCTCGACTGACTGAGAAAACAAACATTGAACGACCTGAGTATGAAGGCTTGAACTGACCCCAGGCAGTCACTGTCCTTCTCTTTCCAGGGAGAACAACCCCAGTTTACCCAATCTCTCCTCATAACTAAGCCCCTCCATACCAGGTAACATCCTGGTAAACCTCCTCTGTACTCTCTCCAAAGCCTCCATTACCAGAAGGACGTGGAGGCTTTGGAGAGAGTACAGAGGAGGTTTACCAGGATGTTACCTGGTATGGAGGGGCTTAGTTATGAGGAGAGATTGGGTAAACTGGGGTTGTTCTCCCCGGAAAGACGGAGGATGAGGGGAGACTTAATAGAGGTGCATAAAATTATGAAAGGCATAGATAGGGTGAACGGTGGGGAGCTTTTCCCCAGGTCGGTGGTGACGTTCACGAGGGGTCATAGGTTCAAGGTGAAGTGGGGGAGGTTTAACACAGATATCAGACGGACATATTTTACACAGAGGGTGGTGGGGGCCTGGAATGCGCTGCCGGGCAAGGTGGTGGAGGCGGACACACTGGGAACGTTTAAGACTTATGTAGACAGCCATATGAACGGAGTGGGAATGGAGGGATACAAAAGAATGGTCTAGTTTGGACCAGGGAGCGGCGCGGGCTTGGAGGGCCGAAGGGCCTGTTCCTGTGCTGTATTGTTCTTTGTTCTTTGTTCTTGTCTTCAGGAGGGGAGAGTTGGAGGCTTCTGCAACCCTTTAGAATGAAGAAGTGCTTCCTGATTCAACCCCTGAATGGCCAAGTATTAATGATGTACATGAGGAACAAAAACTGGCTATTTTTCAGTGCAAAAGATGCACTTTTGTCCATGTTACAAATGACCCAAACCTGCCAATGGCTGAGCAGGGAAATTTGATATTTTTCCTATTTGCAAAACATTTCAAATTATTGCTTTCATTGTTAATGTTCTATTAGCCAGTTCTCAAACAGCGTTAGGATTACGAAACCTGTCATTCCTGTTCTCAGCTTTATTTATTGAATAGACGCACACTCTGCCCCCATTACCAATTGCATTGTCGCCATCTAGTGGGTGGAGAGATGTGGAACAGCTACAGACCCACAGGATCCGGACAGGGACAAGAATTCTGTGGTTTGGTTCTCAACTGCATTCCGGCAAAGATGTCCAACTCTGAAGGTTCAGAACACGGGCTGTTAGCGAGGGGAATTGTGAGGCATCAATATCTGATTGCGGTGTTTGTCTTGCTTTGGTTAATTTTATTTATTCGTGTCACAAGTAGGCTTACATTAACACTGCAATGAAGTTACTGTGAAAATCCCCCAGTCGCCACACTCCAGCGCCTGTTCGGGTAACACTGAGGGAGAATTTAGCACGGCCCAATGCACCCTAACCAGCACGTCTTTCAGACTGTGGGAGGAAACAGGAGCACCCGGAGGAAACCCACGCAGACACGGGGAGAATGTGCAGACTCTGCACAGACAGTGATCCCAACCCGGGAACCGAACCTGGGTTCCCGGCACTGTGAGGGAGCAGTGCTAACCCACTGTGCCACCGTGCCGCCCTCTGGGATATTCTAGGAACAAATCCTGTGGACTGCTGAGGACCTGAGCTTAGGAAACCCGTGTTTGCTCTGAAGTTAAAGTAATGGTGAGTCTCGGGTGCTGTTTTTGGGGTGTCTTGTTGAGAGATCGCAATTGAGGAAAAGTGAATTTTCAAAAGTCTGCCGGGTAAAAATTACTCGAAATTGACGGACCGTCTTTTGGAGTGTGGGAGGAAACCCAAGCAGACATGTGGAGAATGCGCAGGCTCCTCACAAACAGTGACCCAAGCCGGGAATCGAACTCAGTCCCTGGGGCTGTGAGGCAGCAGCGCTAACCACTGTGCCACCGTCCTATCCTTTGGGTGGGCTGATTGCCAGCACTTAGCAGCTGTAACCTTCCTACTTGTGTTTGCAATTGGACTTTCCCAATCTGGGGAATGTTGTCCTATCCCTAACCCTGCCCCCTCCCCTTCGCCCCCACCCACCCGCCTTCCCCCTCCCCGCACCCTTACCTTTGGGTGAGACGTTAAGCTGAGGCACCCTCTACCCTCTCAGGTGGTGGCATCATTCTGAAGAAGAGCAGGGAAGTTCTTCCCCAGTATTCCTCAACCAATAGCAACTCTCACCCAGAGGGAGTTGAGCGTGTAGAACACCCTGGGCGGGATTTTCCAACCCCGTCTCCCCAAGACCGGAAAATCCCACCCGAAGTCAACGGACCTTTGCATGCTCCATGTCCCGCCCACTACGGTTCCAGTGGCGGGCAGGACGGGAAAATTCCACCCTCTGTCTCAAAGGTTGGCAGTGGCAGAGGCCCTCGTAACAATTAAATAGTACCTGGATGTTCGAAGGGTTGTAACCAAGAACTCTGTGGGGGGAGCTGGGATTAGGTTGGGTGGCTCTTTGCCAATCGATGTGGATACAATGGGCCAGTTGGCCTGCGTGCATGCTGTAAATTTCTGTGATTCTATCACCAAAAGAGACCATCTAGTCATTTGTCCCATGCTGTTTGTGGGAGCTTGCTGTGTACAAATTTCTCCACATTACAAATTAGCCACCATTCTTCCTACATTACAACAGGGCCTACGCTTCAGTTACTTGAATGTCTCGAGATCCCTTTCGTTGGGAGAGCATGAGCTTGTGCAGAGCTCTGTATAAAAGCACATACACCTTCACTTTCTTCTTTCAACCTGGGATTGGTACTTAAATGCTGACCTTGCCTATCGCCCGAGGATGAATTTTTAAAAATACCCAAGTTATGGTCATTTATTTATACGGAGCAAATACAGGCCCCTGCACTCAGTAATACTTACATCTTTGAATACTGAGCTTCCAGAGAATGCAATACCTGGCAACAGTGCCCAAACGAGGAAAGAATAGCGTATTACTTTAGTACCTCAGGAGATGTTACATGAACTTGTGTTGTACTTCACTTCCTCAGCCTGAAGTTGGAAAGCCCAGTGGATTGTCCTTTCATTATATGTGTCCAGTTTCAATGCAGCCTAACCCAGATAATGGTCCCCTCTCTTTGCCAGCTTCAGGTTCCTACATGAAATAAATGCACGTAACTTCAACCCAATTCGCATCAAGCATAATACTGGTCTTGTATTGCTATTAAATTAAGGACTGTTCAGATAAGCTGCAAGGTGGACTGGTGGAGTGAATGCTAAAGGAGTACCAGAGCTGTCTGCTGTTTGTCAATCTTACAAACTTTCTCGATGGCTGTCGAGGAAGTTTTCTTTCTGTCTTCGTCAAAAAGTCAGCAGGACATCAATTCACCTCTGAGGTAGCATCATTTTCCAGCCTCGCTCACCCCGGAACCAGAAAATCCCACCCAAGGTCAGCGGACCTTTCCATGGTCCGCCCCTCATCCCGCTCCGATTCCCGTGGTGGGCGGGACGGTTAAATTTGCCCTCCTCTGTCTGTTCAGGTGGAGGTAGCCAACCCTTGATCGCCATGAATTCCCTGTGCTCCCACTCTCTGTCTATAGCTGGTGGTCATCTTGTCCCTGAGCCCGGAGGTAAATAAACTGAGTGTATAATCCAAGCTGACGCTCCAGTGTGTCGGATTGAGGGAGTGCTGAATTGCTGGCGGTGCTGTGTTTCACGTGAGATGGTAAACCAAGGCCCTATATGTTATGATCCCGGTTGATGTTATAAGTGGATGGGAAGATCCCAGAATGGAACCTGGAGTATTGTGCACCGTTTTGGTCCCCTTATTTGAGGAAAGATGTAGTGGCATTGGAGGCAGTTCAGAGGAGGTTCACTAGATTGATTCCAGAGATGAGAGGTTTGTCGTATGCAGAGATTGAATGGTTTAGGCCTATGGTCTCTGGAATTTAGAAGAACGAGGGGAGATCAAATTGAGGTATATAAGGTGATAAAAGCCATGGATAAAGTAGACGTGGAACGGATGCTTCCTCTTATGGGGCATTCTAGGACGAGAGGTCATAGCCTTAGGATAAGGGGTAATAAATTTAAAACAGAGTTGAGGAGAAATGACTTCTCCCAAAGGATTGTGAATCTGTGGAAATCACTACCCCAAATTGTGGTGGATGCTGGGAGAGGGAGTAAATTTAAGGAGGAGTTAGACAGATTTTTAATTGGCAATGGGTTGAAAGGTTATGGGGGGAAGGCAGGAAAATGGGGATGATGAGTATATCAGCCATGATCGAATGGCGGAGCGGACTTGATGGGCCGAATGGCCTAATTCTGCTCCTATATCTTATGAAGTTATGAACCCTGACTCAAAAGGCTGTAACTTTTACTTTATTTTAACAGACATGGAGGAACAGAGTCACAGGACCGTTACTTAGTTTTAACAACAAGGAAAACCATTTATTAAACATGAAAAAAATGGATTATAATACAATACTCCTTTATTCCCTCTTTAGTTTAATAACTAGACACCGGTTTTAAGATTAACACAGATTACAAAGTACATATGAAGCTACAATGGTCCCTTTGACACACACAAGATGACTGTGGTCAAATGCACCCTCCACTCTGAACTGTTTGTGGATTTCTCCTCAGAATCCTCCCCAGATGATTGCCATATGAGAGTTTCCTAATTCCACTCCCAAAAAACACACTTTAAAAGCTTCCATAATAATAATACTTTCCCTCAGAAGATTTGCATTCTGAATTCCAGTTCAGGTTTTCCAAATTGTACTCTCAAACAAAACTTCCACTCCACATTCAACAGTGAATCTAGTCCCCAATTTTACACCAACCCCTTTAGGATTTGTTTGTCTAGACAGAGATCAACAGAGGGTGGCAGAGAGATTTCACTGAGGACCATTCTGGGAGAAGTCCATGGCAGGGTAGCAGTAGAGGGATGCTTTCCTGAATGGAAGGCTGTGACTAGCGGTGTTCCACAGGGATCAGTTCTGGGACCTTTGTTGTTCATAGTATATATAAATGGTTTGGAGGAAATTGTAGCTGGTCTGATTGGTAAGTTCGCAGACGACACAAAAATTGATGGAGTTGCGGACAATGAAGAAGATTGTCAGAGGATACAGCAAGATATAGACCGGTTGGAGAATTGGACAGAGAAACGGCAGATGGAGTTTAATTCAGACAAATGTGAGGTAATGGATTTTGGAAGGTCCAATGCATGTAGGAATTATACAGTAAATGGTAGAACCCTTAGAAGTATTGACAGGCAGAGAGGTCTGGGCACACATGTCCACCGTTCGCTGAAAGTGGCAACGTAGGTGGATAAGGTAGTCAAGAAAGCATACGGCATCCTTGCCTTCATTGGTCGGGTCATTGAGTATAAAAATTGGCAAGGTCATGCTGCAGCTGTACAGAGCCTTAGTTAGGCCTCATTTAGAACATTGTGTACAATTCTGGTCGCCACACTATCAGAAGGATGTGGATGCTTTGGAGAAGGTACAGAAGAGGTTTACCAGGATGTTGTCCGGTCTGGAGGATATTAGCAATGAGGAGAGATTGGATAAACTTGGTTTGTTCTCACTGGAATGACGGAGGTTGAGGGGCGACCTGATAGAAGTCTACAAGGCCATGAGTGGCATGGACAGAGTAGACAGTCAGATGCTCTTTCCTCGGGTGGAAAAGTCAAGTACTAGGAGACATAGGTTTAAGGTGCGTGGGGACAAGTTTAGAGGAGATGTGTGAGGCAAGTTTTTTACACAGAGGGTGGTGAATGTCTGGAACGCGCAGCCCGGGGAGGTGGTGGGAACAGGTACGATAGTGACATTTAAGGGGCATCTAGACAAGTACATGAAAACGATGGGAACGGAAGGATACGGACTCTGTAAGTGCCACGGTTTTAGTTTAGGCAGGCATCGTGATCGGCGCAGGCTTGGAGGGCCGAAGGGCCTGTTCCTGTGCTGTACTGTTCTTTGTTCTTTGTTTGTTCTTTGTAAGTCGGTGCAGTCACCTCGACTGAACAGCGGGTTGTGGAGGAACACCCACCCCCTGGTAAATAGGAGGATGAGCATCAACAGAGGGCGGCAGAGAGACTTCACTGAGGAGCATTCTGGGAGAAGTCAGCACAATCACCATGACTGAACTGCGGGTTGTGGAAGAACTGGTGTCAAGGATTGACACCTTCCCGGGCATGAGGCTGATCTTGCTGGAAATTCAGGTCCACTAAGATCACAAGAGGTGAGAAATCAAGTGCGGACCCGATTTTTCGTCTTTCTCGCGAGTTTACCGGCTCGCCCTGCCCATCATCGTGCGGGACGAGAAGGTAACATCGTCCCCTTAATGTTTTGAGTCAAATATGAGCTGTTCAGTGAAGACTCTTTCTCGCTCCACAGACGCTTTCAGGCCTGCTGAGTAATTCCAGCTCTTTCTGTTTTGATTTCAGATTTCCAGAATCCGCAGTTTTTCGCTTGTTTCCTCTGACAGTGATTTCATTTTCACCTCCAAAGGATCATTTTCATACTCTATTTATAATACATCCTGGTGTTTAATATATTATTCATTGCCATTCTCATTGAAGCTATCCCAATGGTATCGCACTTTCATGGTACCAGAATGATCTTGGTAAAGGAAGATGTTTAGCCCATTTGATTTTTGACTGCACGGAACAGCAACCCTGGCACCAACCTTTCCAGCTAAGCAATCTCATTTTGCAACGCAGTGCTGAACCATAGCGTCCACATCTCTTATACATGGCGGAGTGATGTATTTAGTTCCCTTGCTACTGAACACACCGATTATAGAAATCATAGAATCCCTACAGTGCAGAAGGAGATCATTCGGCCCATCGAGACTGCACCAACCCCAGGCTCTATCCCCACAACCCCAGACATTTACCCCACTAATCCCTCTAACCTACACATCCCAGGACACTATGGACAATTTAGCATGGCCAATCAACCTAACCCGCATAGAGTGTGGGAGGAAACCGGAGCACCCGAAGGAAACCCACGCAGACACGGGGACAATATGCAGACTCCACACAGACAATGACCCAAGCCGGGAATTGAACCTGGGTCCCTGGTGCTGTGAGGTACCAGTGCTAACCACTGTGCCACCGTGCCGCCCAATGGAATTGTTAACCCCAAATGTGGGTTCTTCATTCATGAAAATTAAGTAACACATGTGCAACCTTAAATATCTCTTGATAACACATCTTTTTAAAAATTCATTTTATGGGATCTGAGTGCCTCTGGCTTGACCAGCACACTGGGAGTGTGTCAATATTTACAGGGGTCACTGAAATTGTGTCAATATTTGCAGAGGGTGTCGAAGGGAATTTTAAATGAGCTACTGAAATTCACAGACAGATGGCGTCTTTTTGGTGACAGGATAGCGAGAAGGGGTTAAATAATTCTTTCTGACAAGTTAATATGGATGGTTTGAATGAAGAACAACAAAAAAACAAAGAAAATTACAGCACAGCAACAGGCCCTCTGGCCCTCCAAGCCTGCACCGAGCATGCTGTCTGCCTGAACTAAAACCCCCTACTCTTCCGGGGACCATATCCCTTTATTCCCATCTATTCACATACTTTTACAGATGCACCATAAAAAACATTCTTTCTGGTTGCATCACAGCTTGGTATGGCTCCTGCTCTGCCCAAGACCGCAAGAATGTAGTCCAGTCCATCACGCAAACCAGCCTCCCATCCATTGACTCTGTCTACACTTCCTGCTGCCTCGGCAAAGCAGCCAGCATAATTAAGGACCCCACGTACCCCGGACATTCTCTCTTCCACCTTTTTCCATCAGGAAAAAGATACAAAGATCTGAGGTCATGTACCAACCCACTCAAGAACAGCTAGGGTGGCACGGTAGCACAGTGGTTAGCACTGCTGCTTCACAGCTCCAGGGTCCCGGGTTCGATTCCCGGCTCGGGTCACTGTCTGTGTGGAGTTTGCACATTCTCCTCATGTCTGCGTGGGTTTCCTCCGGGTGCTCCGGTTTCCTCCCACAATCCAAAGATGTGTGGGTTAGGTTGATTGGCCAGGTTAAAAATTGCTCCTGAGATGCATATGTTAGAGGGATTAGCGGGTAAAATATGTGGGGGTAGGGCCTGGGTGGGATTGTGGTCGGTGCAGACTCGATGGGCCGAATGGCCTCCTTCTGCACTGTAGGGTTTCTATGATTTCTTCCCTGCTGCCATCAGACATTTGAATGGACCTACCTTGCATTAAGTTGATCTTTCTCTACACCCTAGCTATGACTGTAACACTACATTCTGCACTCTCTCCTTTCCTTCTCTATGAATTTGTCTGTATAGCGTGCAAGAAACAATACTTTTCACTTTATGTTAATACATGTGACAATAGTAAATCAAATCAAATCAAATAAAAATATTTGTCAAGACACCCCTTAAAAGTCATTATCGTTTCTGCTTCCGCCACCTCTCCCGACAGCGGGTTCCAGGCACCCACCACCCTCTTTGTCAAAAACTTGTCTCGTACATTTCTTTTAGACATTGCCCCTCGCACCTTAAACCTATGCCACCTCGTAATTGACTCTGCCAAACTGGGAAAAAGCTTCTGACTATCCACTCCATCCATGCCCCTCATAATCTTGTAGACTTCTCTCACGTTGCCCCTCAACCTCCTCATTCCAGTGAGAACAAGTCTGCTCATATGTGAATGCAATAACAGTATTAAAAACAAATGTATGTGATTTTAAAGTATGTATATATCAAAGTATTGAATGTATTTTCATATATAAAACGTATTGTTTGTCTCAGTCAAAGGAGCAGATACTGCAAAGTGTAATGGTCAGGTCAAAAGGTTAGAGCTATAAGCTGGGAATCCATTAGTCAGCAAAAGTAAGCACTAGAAGTTTCACGTTTTTGAGACAAATGTTGTAACATTATAATGGTATACATTGTCCAGACATAAGATAATGCATTTCTCGGGCGCAGAAAGCACGTATCTTTCTGTCTTGACAATGTGCCTGTGGGAAAGGTTCATCAATGGAAAGGTTTATTATTTATTATTTATTTATTAGTGTCACAAGTCAGCTTGACACTGCAATGAAGTTACTGTGAAAATCCCTTGGTCGCCACACTCCTGCGCCTGTTTGGGTAACACTGAGGGAGAATTTAGCACGGCCAATGCACCTAACCAGCACTTCTTTCGGACTGTGGGAAGATACCGGAGCACCCGGAGGAAACCCACCCAGACACGGGGAGAACATTCAGACTCCACACAGACAGTGACCCAAACTGGGAGTCGAACCCGGGTCCCTGGGGCTGTGAGGCAGCGGTGCTAATCACCGTGCCACCCTCGTGGCTTCCATAGTTACATAGCAACCAGGAAGTGGGGTTAGCCAAAATGGGGAGATGTGCAGATTGAATGGACCAATGAGATACCATTTTACTGAGTGGTAGATTGCAATTGACTGAGACACTCGTCAAAAAACTGGACTGACACATGAACTCTAAATGAAACTGACGAACGGTATAATTGTTCTGTATTTTGGCTGAGTGCCTCAGATCTTTGGAGAGGTTTCACAAACCCTGAGCTGTCTGAACCTTTGGAGGCCATAAATTAATGTATTGTTTGTCTTGTTTGATTTTTGTGTTTAAATAAATTTTGGTTATGTCTTTTTTTGAACCGAGACTTTGCATTTTGCGAGTTTTTGAATAGACATTGGCCGCCTTTTTAAAAAGAAATTCCCCACAACAGAGGCCATTGGGAGTATGTCAATATTTGCAAGGGGTCCCTGAGATTTTTTTTATTAATTCGTGGGACATGGGCATCGCTGGCTGGGCCAGAATTTATTGCCCATCCCTAGTTGCCCTTGGAGGGCAGTTGAGAGTCAACCACATTGCGATGGCTCTGGAGTCACATGTAGGCCAGACTGGGTAAGGACGGCAGATTTCCTTCCCTAAAGGACATTAGTGAACCAGATGGGTTTTTCTGACAATCGACAATGGTTTCATGGTCATCAGTAGATTCTTAATTCCAGATTTATTTTGTTGAATTCAGATTCTGCTGCCTGCCATAGCAGGATTCGAACCCGAGTCCCCAGAACGTTAACTGAGTTTCTGGATTAATCGTCCAGTGATAATACCACCAGGCCATTGCCTCCCCGATGTGGAATTATCAACATAGTGCCCTAACACATCACAATCTGAGGGATGATATGAGAAAAAAATGATGAAGTGGAAATGGTCGAAAGCTTCAAGTTTCTAGGTGTCCAGATCATCAACAACCAGTCCTCATAGAAATCATAGAAACCCTACAGTGCAGAAAGAGGCCATTCGGCCCATTGAGCCTGCACCAACCACAATCCCACCCAGGCCCTACCCCCATGTCCCTACATATAATCCCGCTAATCCCTCTAATCTACGCATCTCAGGGCACTAAGGGGCAATTTTAGCATGGCCAACCAACCTAACCCGCACATCTTTGGACTGTGGGAGGAAACCGGAGCACCCGGAGGAAACCCACACAGACACGAGGAGAATGTGCAAACTCCACACAGACAGCGACCCAAGCCGAGAATCGAACCCAGGTCCCTGGAGCTGTGAAGCAGCAGTGCTAACCACTGTGCCACCATGCCGCCCTGGTCCCTCCAGGCCAACAGTATAGTTAAGAAAACCACTAATGCCTCTACTTTCTCAGGATGCGAATGAAGTTCAGCATGTCCGCTACGACTGTCACCAACTTTTACAGATGCACCATAGAAATCATCACTTCTGGTTTTATCACAGCTTGGTATGACTCCTGCTCTGCCCAAGACCGCAAGGAACTACAAACGGTCATGAACAAAGCCCAGTCTATCATGCAAACCAGCCTCCCATCCATTGACTCTGTCTACACTTCCTGCTGCCTCAGAAAAGCAGCCAGCATAATTAAGGACCCCACGTACCCCGGACATTCCCTCTTCCACCTTCTTTCTTCGGGAAAAAGATACAGAAGTCTGAGATCACGTACCAAGCGAATCAAGAATGGCTTCTTCCCTGCTGTTATCAGACTTTTGAACGGACCTACCTTATATTAAGCTGATTTTTCTCTACACCCTAGCTACGACTATAACACTATATTCTGCCCCCTATCCTTTCCTTCTCCCCTATGTATTCTATGAACAGTATGCTTTGTCTGTGTAGCACGCAAGAAACAATACTTTTCACTGTATGCTAATGCATGTGACAATAATCAGTCAAATCAAATCAAATCAAAAACTTAAAGCAGATAAATCCTGGAATTGAAATGTAGTCTAAAGGTTTGTGGTGTTACTCTTCAACTACACTACTTTTACTTTCTGGTTCACATTTTTGAAGATCAGTTTATTTTTGTCATTCCAATACTTATTATTTTGATCTCCCTCAGGGCATATGCATCAGAAAATAGACAATCATATATTAAAAAAAAGTCATGAGATATGCAACTACTTGCAACATTTCAAAAATTCTATCATGGACCTAAGATTTCTCAAATAATATTCTATGAGAAGACTATTTTTGATCATTTCCCATGAGATAATAAGTGATGCGTTGCTTCCTGTCTTCATTTGAATTTCAATAGCTTTGTGTAAAATTGTATTTCCTTGCTTGCAGTATACTGGGAAGACTGGTCGTAGATTTGACTTTATCTCTGCTATGGAAAATACAACGGCAGCAAGGGCACTCATAGAGTCATAGAGGTCTACAGCACAGAACAAGGCCCTTCAGCCCATCGCGTCTGCGCTGGTCAAATACAAACCACCTATCCATTCTACTCCCATTTTCCAGCACTTGGCCTTGTATGCCTCCCCTGAGGGTGGTAGAAAAATCTGCATCATTGCTGAGCTTAACACATTCACACAAGGACATCAAGGGTTGATTTTGGGGGAGCCGGTGGTGTAGTGGTAGTGTCACTGGGCTCATAATCCAATGGCCCGGGATAATAGAAACATAGAAACCCTACAGTGCAGAAAGAGGCCATTCGGCCCATCGAGTCTGCACCAACCACAATCCCACCCAGGCCCCACTCCCATATCCCTACACATTTACCTGCTAATCCCTCTACGCATCTCAGGACACTAAGGGGCAATTTTAGCATGGCCAATCAACCTAACCTGCACATCTTTGAACTGTGGGAGGAAACCAGAGCACCCGGAGGAAACCCACGCAGACACGAGGAGAATGTGCAAACTCCACACAGACAGTGACCCAAGCCGGGAATCGAACCCAGGTCCCTGGAGCTGTGAAGCAGCAGTGCTAACCACTGTGCTACCGTGCCGCCCCTAGGTTCAAATGCCAATAATGCCCTAGGTTCAAATCCCCCCATGGCAGCTGGTGGAATTTGAATTCAATCAATAAAACCTGGGATTGAAAGCCAGCCTCGGGAGTGATGACCATGAAATGTTTAACAATTGCTGTTAAAACCCATCTGCTTTCACTAAAGGAGCAGAGTTTAACAGTAGGGAAGTGTTGCTGCAACTGTGCAAGGCATTGGTGAGACTGCATCTGGAGTATTGTGCATTGTTTTGGTCCTCTTACTTAAGGAGGGATGTAGTTGCATTAGAGGAGGCTCATTGGATTGATTCCAAAGATAAGAGGTTAGCCTGATGAAGACAGATTGGGCAGTTTAGGTCCATATTCCCTGGAGTTTAGAAGAATGGGGGGAGATCTAATTGAGGTATATAAGATAATAAAGGGGATTGACAGGGTAGATGTAGAGAGGATGTTTCCTCTTGTGGGGCAATCTAGAACAAGAGGTCATAGTTTTAGGATAAGGGGTAGCAGATTTAAAACAGAGATGAGGAGAAATTATTTCTCTCAAAGGGTCATGAATTTGTGGAATTCACTACCCCAGAGTGCGGTGGATGCTGGGACATTGAGTAATTTTGAGTAGGGATAAAGGGGGGTCAGTTTAGGACAGAGTTGAGGAGGAACTTCTTCTCTCAGAGGGTGGTGAAGCTCTGGAATTCTCTGCTCACTGAAGAGGTGGAGGCTACCTCATTGAATATGTTTAAATCACGGATAGATGGATTCCTGATCGGTAAGGGAATTAGGGGTTATCGGGATCAGGCGGGTAAGTGGAACTGATCCACTTCAGATCAGTCATGATCTTATTGAATGCCGGGGCAGGCTCGGGGGGCTAGATGGCCTACTCCTGCTCCTATTTCTTATGTTCTTATCTTCTTAGATGGACAAATTTTTAATGAGTAATGGGTTGAAGGGTTATGGAGAATGGGCAGGAAATGAGATCTGAGATGAGATGAGATCAGCCACGATCATATTGAATGGCGGAGCAGGCTCGAGGGGCTGAATGACCCACTCTTGTTCCTCGTTTTTATGTTCTTATGAAATAAATCTGCCATCCTTACCCGGTCTGGCCTACATGTGACTGCAGTTCCACAGCAATGTGGTCGACTTTTAACTGCCCCCTGAAATGGCCTAGCAAGCCCCTCGGGGGCAATTAGAGATGGGCAACAATTGCTGGCCTTGTTAGTGATGCCCACATCCCATGAAAAAATAAAGAAATGAAAGATCTGGTTGTGAGGCTAAAATTATTAAAGGGTTCAACCGGGTAGATGCAGAGAAGCTGATTCCTCTGTCACTTTTAATTCAAACGTGGGGTGTGGCAGCTCTCCGCCGTCCCCATCGCCCCCCACTCCCCCTGACCCCGGCTTCCCCCGCTTCACTTCCTTAAGTCGCCTCATTACAGGAAGGATGTGGAAGCCATAGCAAGGGTGCAGAGGAGATTCACAAGGATGTTGCCTGGATTGGGGAGCATGCCTTATGAGGATAGGTTGAGTGAGCTCGGCCTTTTCTCCTTGGAGAGACGAAGGATGAGGGGTGACCTGATAGAGGTGTATAAGATGTTGAGAAGTATTGATCGAGTGGACGGTCAGAGGCTTTTTCCTGGGGCTGAAATGGTTGCCACAAGAGGACACAGGTTTAAGGTGCTGGGGAGTAGGTACAGAGGAGATGTCAGGGGTAAGTTTTTCACTCAGAGGGTGGTGGGTGCGTGGAATGGGCTGCCATGAACAGTGGTGGAGGCGGATTCGATAGGGTCTTTTAAGAGACTTTTAGATAAGTACATGGAACTTAGTCAGATAGAGGGTTATAGGTAAGCCTAGTAATTGCTAAGGTAGGGACATGTTCGGCACAACTTTGTGCGCTGAAGGGCCTGTTATTTTGCTGTAGTTTTTCTATGTTTCTATGTTAAGTTGTCTCTCTTCACCTTTCCAGCAGATCAAAGGCAAATTGTTCAAATCTAAAAGAAGGAAAAAACAGAGGTGGGAGGAGATTGAATGTGGTGGGAAATCTCAGAGGTCGGAAGGGATCTGCCAAATAAAATCTTGGTTAGGCCGCGTTTAGAGTTTTGCGTGCAGTTCTGGTCACCACATTACTTGAAGGATGTAGAAGCTTTGGAGAGAGTGCAAAGAAGGTTCACCAGGATGTTGCCTGGTCTCGAGGGTGTCGGCTATGAGGAGAGGTTGAATAAACTGGGATTGTTTTCACTGGAAAGACTGAGGGGAGACCTGATAGAGGTCTACAAAATTATTAGAGGCACAGACAGGGTGGATAGTCAGAGGCCTTTTCCCAGGGTGGAAGTGTCAATGACAAGGGGGCACAGGTTCAAGGTGAGAAGGGAAAAGGGGAAAAGTTTAAGGGAGATGTGTGAAGGAAGTTTTTCATGCAGAGAGTGGTGGGTGCCTGGAACGCGCTGCCAGAGGAGGTGGTGGAAGCAGGCACATTAGCAATATTTAAGAGATTTCGGGATGGGAACATGAATAGGGAGGGAATAGAGGGATATGGACCAGGAAAGTGTTTTTTTAGTTTAGTTAGGGCATCATGCATTTGTTGCCCATCTCTGATTGCCCCCGAGTGGCTTGCGAGGCCGTTTCAGGGGGCAGTTAAAAGTCGACCACATTGCCGTGGAATTGGAGTCACATGGGCTTGGCGGGTGAAGGGACTTTATCCGTGCTGTACTTTTATTTGTTCTTTGTACTTTTAAACAGATGCTGGGACCAAACAGGAAATAAGAGAGACTGCATGAACTGTATGGACACAGAAAAAGACACTCAGTTAGATCTGCATTTGTATAGCACCTTTTACCCACTCAGGACCTTCAAAAGTAGTTGAAAGCCAAGGAATTATCTTTGAATTGTAACGACTGTTGTAACATGGGAACCACCGCTTCCAATTTGCTCATAAGAAGGTCTCAGAAGCGGCAACATGTTGATAACATGGATTATCCATGTTCTTTTTTGGGGGTGTTCATTGAGAAATAATTATTGGCCAGGATTTGTGGGCAGCACGGTGGCACAGTTGTGAGCACGGCATACTCACAGCACCAGGGACCCGGGTTCGATTCCGGCCTCGGTTTACTGTCTGTGTGGAGTTTGCGTGTTCTCCCCGTGTCTGCGTGGCTTTCCTTTGGGATGCTCAGGTTTCCTCCCACAGTCCAAAGATGTGCGGGTTAGGTTGATTGACCATGCTAAATTGACCGCAGTGTCAGGGGGATCAGCAAGATAAATGCATAGGGTTACGGGGATAGGGATTGAGTGGGATCATTGTTGGTGCAGGCTTGATGGGCCAAATGGCCTCCTTCTGCACTATAGGAGTCTATGTTCTGTGATATCGGGGAGATTTTCCCTGTACTTCTTCAAACTGGAGCCTTGGGAGTTTATATCTCCAGCAGAGAGTGTAGATGGGGCCTCAGTTTAATCTGGCATCCCAAGGATGGCACCTCCAACAGTAAACACTCGGTGTAACAACCCGGATTAAATTCCCAATTTTCCACCGCCGATATTTCTCTTTTAAAGATAACATTGATGTCAATGTTGCGCAAACTGTAATATTTCTGACCATCTTATGCTGTCTGCAGGAATTGTAATTTCCATTGAGACATTGGAAAAGATTGGATATTCTACCCCATCGAGCAAATTGACCATTATAAATCTGGAATGGCAATTGCAAGTCATGTGGATGGAAGTGAGCAGACTCGGGTGGAAATGCCCTTGCATGCGGAATAACCCTGGGCCTGATTTTACCAAAACTTCGCGGCCGTTTGCGGGCGCAAAATCGCGGTAAATTTGGGCGTCGGGCCTATACCGCGATCTGCACCCGATTCCGAGCAGATCGCGGCTTTACCGACACCCGATCCAGGCGCGGGTCCGGCCCGCGCCCGAATCGGGCGGCCCGACGATTTAAATGCATTAGCATGCATTAGCATGCATTTAAATCGACTTAATGAACCGCACGCCCAACTCTACCGCCAAATCCCAGTTTACCGTCTTCTGGCCCGATCCAGATTCGCGCTTTTAACGACCTGATAAATAAAAGTCTGAAGTCGTCGCTGCAGCTTCCGAAGAGCGAGGTCAGAGACTCCAACGGCTCTCTGACCCAGGTCATCCTCTGGTCGGTGTGAGGGTTGGGAGGCGGGGGGGTGGGGGGGCGGGGGGGGGGGGGGGGAGGGTGGGGGGTGGGGGGTGGGGGGGGGGCTCCCTCCACTCACATTGTCTGTATCTTTAAGACCTGGTTGGCTGTTGAGATTTGCATTCTAATCAGTGTTCTGTAACTTGATTTTGTGTCTCTGTGCCCTGTTTGAGAGCACATTTCCACTCCATCTGACGAAGGAGTAGTGCTCCAAAAGCGCATGGCATTTGCTACCAAATAAACCTGTTGGACTTTAACCTGGTGTTGTTAAAATTCTTACTGTGTTTACCCCAGTCCAACGCCGGCATCTCCACATCCTGTAAAGAGATGCACTGTCACTGGTTCACTATCAGCCACAGATTACACTTCCATAGAACCATAGAACATTACAGCTCAGAAACAGGCCTTTTGGCCCTTCTTGTCTGTGCCGAACCATTTTATGCCTAGTCCCACTGAGCTGCACTTGGACCATATCCCTCCACACCCCTCTCATCCATGAACCCGTCCAAGTTTTTCTTAAATGTTAAAAGTGACCCCGCATTTACCACTTTATCCGGCAGCTCATTCCACACTCCCACCACTCTCTGCGTGAAGAAGCCCCCCCTAATATTCCCTTTAAACCTTTCTCCTTTCACCCTTAACCCATGCCCTCTGGTTTTTTTCTCCCCTAGCCCCTGCAGGGGCAAGAGAGCGGGAGAGATGGCTGTGGCTGGTAGTGTACCAGTGATGGTGGATCCCTTTACAGGCCCAGCCTGGTCCTTCTCCAGTGTCTCCTCTTGGACTTGTACTGATCTCGTAGCCGGTTTTCATGCGGATCCACTGTGCAATCTGCCGGTTCTGCTTCATCTTCTTCGCGAGGAATCGCTTCATCCTGAAGGTTTTGTGGGATTGCATGGCCGCACGTCCACTCCGGGAGGAGGGACCGGCCGCAGACTGGCAGCGGACCCCCCCCCCCCGCCCCCCACCCCCGACCAGAGGATGATCTGAGTCCTCCCCTTCCCACCCCCCACTTCCACCCAACCCTCCTCCCCTCCCCCCCCCACCCACCCATCACCCCCCCCCCGCCACCCCAAACCAGACGATGATCGTCAGAGAGCCGCTCTCTCCGCTTTCTGCTTTTATTTTCGCGCCCGGGCGCGCTCTGTCAGATTTTTTTCGAACTGCGCACGACTATCAGTTCAGAGCTCCGATTGGTCCACCAGCGCTAAGCCCCGCCCACAGCACGAATCGGACCGGAGCCGGTAAAGCGCGTATGGGCGCGCTGGAAAGAGGATTCCAGGCACGGATCTATTTGATGCCCAGATTCGGCACTTAGACTCAAAATGGTAAAATTCCGCCCCCCTATCGCACAATCAGTAAGGGATCTGACTGCAGTGGTTTGCTAACTGTCTCTCACTGAAGATGGCTGTGTTACATAAGAACATAAGAAGTGGGAGCAGGAAGAGGCCTATTGCCCGCTGTAGCCTCCTCTGCCATTCAATAAGATCATTAAATCATGGAATCGTGGAGTTATAGAATGATGACAGCACAGAAGGAGGCCATTCTGTCCTACCTGTCTGTGCTGGCTCTCTGTAGAACCCCACATTTTCCCTGCAGCCTTGCAATTTGTGCTTTTCTTTCCTGATAGTCATCTAATTCTCTTTTGAAAGCCTCGATTGAATCGGCCTCCATCCTGCACTCAGGCAGTGCTTTCCATATCCTAACCACTCACTGCGTAAAAACGCTTTACCTTATGTTGTTTCTTTTACCATTGTTGGCCAGTCTAGGACTTTGTTCCTTGGAGCGTGGGAGAATGAGGGGTGACTTTATTGAGACGTATAAAATCATGAGGGGCCTCGATAGGACGAACGCACATAGCCTTTTCCCAGTGAAGGGGGAATTGAAAACTAGAGGGCATTGGTTTATGGTGAGAGGGGAAAGATTTAAAAGGGGCCTGAGGGGCAACTTTTTCACACAGAGGGTGGTGCGTATATGGAATGAGCTGCCAGAGAAAGTGGTTGAGGCAGGTACAATAGCAACGTTTAAAAACCATTTGGATAAGTACATGGTTGGAAAAGGATTAGAAGGATATGGGCTAAACACGGGACTAGCTGGCAAGGCACCATGGTCAGCATGGACTGGTTGGGCCGAAGGGCCTGTTTCCATACTGTATTGTTCTATGACTCGATAACACATGACTAAACATCAATAACCTCTCCACGTTTCCTACCCTATCCTGTTTGTTCACAACAATAGATAGGTTTCAGATGAATTAATATTTTGTGTTTGTGTGTTATGAAAGGGGAAAGCTGAGTCTAGTTTCATTTAGAGTTTTTTATGAGTTGGATGACAACATGTTTGGAGCCCTGTTTGTATACACAGATTTTTAATGAGATTTTACAACTATTGAAGTGAAGAAAAGGGTTACCAAGGGGTTAGTAGTTTAGTGATGTTAAATAAAAGCACAATGTAGAAACAAACTGCTGTTGCCTGGCAACAGGGATCCCGCCATGCAGAGAAAGAAGGATTGTTCAGTCAGTTGAGGTGTGGATGCTAGAGAATGCAAACAGGAAATTTGTTTTATGTTTATTTATTAGTGTCACAAGTAGGCTTACATTAACACCGCAGTGAAGTTACTGTGAAAATCCCCTAGTCGCCACACTCCGGCACCTGTTCAGGTACACTGAGGGAGAATTTAGCATGGCCAATGCATCTAAGCAGCATGTCCTTTGGACTGTCGGGGGAAACCGGAGCACCCGGAGGACCGCACAGACAGTGGCCCAAGGCCAGAATTGAACCCGGGTCCCTGGCGCTGTGAGGCAGCAGTGCTAATCATTGTGCCACCGTGCCACCCTCTGAAACCCAGAATCACAGTGCAGAAGAGGCTCTTTTGTCTATCGGGTCTGCACCGACGCATGAAAGGCCCTGACCTGCCCACCTAATCCCACTTGCCAGCACTTGGCCCATAGCCTTGAATGTTATGGCGTGCCAAGTATTCATTCAGGGACTTTTTAAAGGATGTGAAGCATCCGAACTCCACCACCCTCCCAGGCAGCGCATTCCAGACCGTCACCACCCTCTGGGTAAAAAGGATTTTCCTCAAATCCCCCCTAAACCTCACACCCCTCACTTTTAACTTGTGTCCCCTCGTAACCGACCCTTCAACTAAGGGAAACAGCTGCTCCCTATCCACCCTGTCCATGCTCCTCATAATATTAAACACGTCGATCAGGTCGCCCCTCAGTCTTCTCTGCTCCAGAGAAAACAACCCAAGCCTATCCAACCTCTCTTTTAACTTAAATGTTCCATCCCAGGCAGCATCCTGGTGAATCTCCTCTGCACCCCCTCCAGTGCAATCACATCCTTCCTATAACGTGGCGACCAGAACTGCACACAGTGCTCCAGCTGTGGCCTCACCAAAGTTCTATACAACTCCATCATGACCTCTCTGCTTTTGCAATCTATACTGGGATTGATGAAGGTGAGTGTGTTATATACCTTTCTCACCACCCTATTAACCTGACCAGACTGTCGGGACTGAAAGTTGACAAAGCCCCGGAACCATGAGCAAAGAACAAAGAAAATTACAGCACAGGAACAGGCCCTTCGGCCCTCCAAGCCTGCACCAACCATGCTGCCCGACTGAACTAAAACCCCCTACCCTTTCGGGGACCATAACCCTCTATTCCCATCCTATTCATGTATTTGTCAAGACGCCCCTTAAAAGTCACTACTGTATCCGCTTCTACTACCTCCCCCGGCAACGAGTTCCAGGCACCCATCACTCTCTGTAAAAAATCTGCCTCGTACATCTTCTTTAAACCTTTCCCCTCGCACCTTAAACCTGTGCCCCCTAGTAATTGACTCTTCCACCCTGGGAAAAAGCTTCTGACTATCCACTCTGTCCATGCCCCTCATAATCTTGTAGACTTCTATCAGGTCACCCCTGATTCTATGATTAGGAGAGAGCCAACGTGGATTTCTGAAGGGGAAATTGTGTCTAACTAACTTCTGGAGTTTTTTGAGGTGGGAACTGAAAGGGTCGATGAGGGTAATGCTGTTGATCTGGTGTACATGGACTTTCAGAAGACATTTAATACAGTGCCGCACAACAGACTTGTGAGAAAAGTTATAGCTCATGGAATTAAACGCACAGCAGAAGCGTGGATATAAAATTGGCTGAATAGTAAGAAGCAGAGAGTTATATTCAATGGATATTTTTCAGGCTGGAGGAAGATTTGCAGTGGTGTTTCCCAGGGATCTGTATTGGGACCTTTGCTTTACCTGATATATATTATTTTTGATTTGATTTGATTTGATTTATTATTGTCACACGTATTAACATACAGTGAAAGGTATCGTTTCTTGCGCACTATACAGACAAAGCATACCGTTCATAGGGAAGGAAAGGAGAAAGTGCAAAATGTCATGTTACAATCATAGCTAGGGTGCAGAGCAGTGATTCCCAAAGGGTGCGGGCGCGCCACACTGGTGCGGCGAGAGAGGGTGGCAAGTGTGGCGGGAAGATTCAAGGACAATCAAAGAAACATTTAAACATGGTTTAAACAAGCATTGTTTTATACTTTCTGGGTGTCCCATGATCATATTATAAAGTAGTTGTGTTCTATGTTATGAATCAAGCACTGCGAGGAATTGTTTTTTTTTTGTTTTTGAATGTATTTCTTATCCTCTTTTTGCCCTTCTAACTCCCCGTTTGAGTTCTTTCCTACTCTCTCTGTATTCCTCCAGAGCTCCATCTGTTTTCAGTTGCCTGGACTTAACGTACGCCTCCCTTTTCATTTTAATCAGATCCTCAATTTCCCTGGTTATCCACGGCTCTCGAATCCTACCTTTCCTATCTTTCCTTTTTACAGGCACATGCCTATCCTGCAGCCTTATCAATAGTTCCTTAAAAGACTCCCACATGCCAGACGCGGACTTACCCTCGAACATCCTCTCCCAATCAACATCCACCAATTCCTGCCTAATCCGGCTATAGTCAGCCTTCCCCCAATTTAGCACCCTGCTCGTAGGACAGCACTCATCCTTGTCCATAACTATCCTAAAGTTAACAGAGTTGTGGTCACTATTTGCCACATGTTCCCCAACCGAAACTTTGACGACCTGACCGGGCTCATTTCCCAGAACTAGGTCCAGTATAGCCCCCTCTCTCGTCAGGCTATCTACATACTGTTCCAAAGAACCTTCCAGTACGCATTTTACAAATTCTTCCCCGTCCGGACCCCCAGCTCTAAGCACTTTCCAGTCTGTGCCAGGGAAATTAAAGTCCCCCACTACAACAACCCTATGTTTTCTGCACCTATCCAGAATCTCCTGACATATCCTTTCCTCCACTTCCCGTGGGCTGTTGGGTGGTCTGTAGTACACCCCCAGCATAGTGACTGCACCCTTCCTGTTTCTGAGTTCCACCCACAGCGACTCAGTACATGACCCCTCTAAGTTGTCTACCCTCTGCACCGCGGTAATATGCTCCTTAACTAATATCGCTACTCCCCCACCTTTTTTAGCCCCTCCTCTGTCTCGCCTAAAACACTTATACCCCGGAATATTCAGCTGCCAGTCCTGTCCTTCTTTTAACCAAGTTTCCGTCACCGCAACCACATCCAAATTCCGCATAAGCATTAAGGCCCTAAGTTCGTCTGTTTTACCCGTTACACTCCTCGCATTGAAGCAGATGCACTCCAGACCTCCAGGCCCAGTCAGGTCCTCCTCCTCCAGAGTGCTCCTCTTCTTAGCTAGCCTTGCCCTGGCCCCCAGCTCAACCCCAGCCTCAGTATTTACTGACCTCCTGTTTTGTTCCCCACCCCCCTGCCACACTAGTTTAAATCCTGCCGAAACACTCTAGCAAAACTCCCAGCCAGGATATTTGCTCCCTTCCAGTTGAGGTGTAACCCATCCTTTCTGTACAGTTGCCATCCTGACTTGAAGATTTCCCAGTTATCTATGAATTTAAAACCCTCCCTCTTGCACCAGTCCTTTAGCCACGCGTTCAACTGTAGAATCTCCCTGTTCCGAGCCTCACTTGCACTAGACACCGGGAGCAGTCCAGAGATTGCTACCCTGGAGGTCCTACTTTTTAGCCTAGCACCCAACTCCCTGAATTTCTCTCGTATGACCCCCCTGCTCTTCCTACCTACATCATTTTCACCAATGTGTACAATCACATCAGTTTGACTACCTTCCTTTTTAAATATGCTTCCTACCCTCTCGGAGACATCCAGTACCCCAGCACCAGGGAGGCAGACTACCATCCTGGATTCTCGTTCAGTCCCACAGAAGCGCCTGTCCGTGCCTCTAACCATTGCGTTCCCCACAACTATCGCTCTCCTAAACCCCTTCTTTCCCTTCCGGACCCCTGAGCCTGTCTCCATGGAGGCGATCTGGTCCTCGTGGCTTACCCCTGGAGGGTCATCCCCCTCCACAGAATTCAAAACAATATACCTATTTTGGAGGGGGACAACCACAGGGGATCCCTCCACAGACTGCTCATTCCCTTCCCTTCTCCCATCTGTTGCCCATCCCTTTCTTTTATGGGAGACTGCCACTGGGGTACTTTCTGGCACATCACCCTTCTGACTATTACCCCTCCTAACTGTGACCCACGTGTCTTCCTTCCGAGACCCTGGTGTCACTACCTGACTATAACTTTTATCTATTAATCTCTCATTTTCCCTAACTAAACTGAGTTCATCGAGCCTCAGCTCCAGCTCCCTTACACGATCCTTCAGGAGTTGCAGTTCCACACATCTGGCACAGATATGGACTTCCGGGAGGCAAGTTGTCTCCAGGAACTCCCACATCCCACACCGAATGCAGTATACTGGCCTCCCACTCATACCAGCCATGTCCTTTTTAGTTTTTGGGAGATAAAACAAAAAGGGGGTGTAACCGAAGAAAAACAAACAAACAAACAAACAAACAAGAAGGTGGAAGAGAGAATGTCTGGGGTGCGTGAGGTCCTTAATTATGCTGGCTGCTTTTCCAAGGCAGCGGGAAGTGTAGACAGAGTCAATGGATGGGAGGCTGTTTGCGTGATGGATTGGGCTACATTCACAACCTTTTGTAGTTCTTTGCGATCTTGGGCAGAGCAGGAGCCATACCAGGCTGTGATACAACCAGAAAGAATGTTTTTTATGATGCATCTGTAAAAGTTGGTGAGAGTCGTAGCTGACATGCCAAATTTCCTTAGTCTTCTGAGAAAGTAGAGGCATTGATGGGCTTTCTTAACTATAGTGTCAGCATGGGGGGACCAGGACAGGTTGTTGGTGACCTGGACACCTAAAAACCTGAAGCTCTCGACATTTTCTACTTCGGCCCCATTGATGTAGACAGGGGCATGTTCTCCTTTACGCTTCCTGAAGTCGATGACAATCTCCTTCATTTTGTTGACATTGAGGGAGAGATTATTGTTGCCGCACCAGTTCACCAGATTCTCTATCTCATTCCTGTACTCTGTCTTGTCATTGTTTGAGATCCGACCCACTACGGTGGTGTCGTCAGCAAACTTGAGAATCGAATTGGACGGGAATTTGGCCACACAGTCATAGGTGTATAAGGAGTATAGCAGGGGGCTGAGAACACAGCCTTGTGGGGCACCGGTGTTGAGGATGATCGTGGAAGAGGTGTTGTTGCCTATCCTTACTGATTGTGGTCTGTGAGTTAGGAAGTTCAGGATCCAGTCGCAGAGAGAAGTGCCGAGGCCCAGGCCACGGAGTTTGGAGACGAGTTTCCCATGTCTGCATGTATTTCCTCCGGGTGCTCCGGTTTCCTCCCACACTCAAAAGATAAGTTGATTGGTCATGCTACATTGACCCTTAGTGTCAGGGGGATTAGCAGGGTAAATACATGGGGTTATGGGGTTACGGCCTGGGTGGGATTATTGTCGGTGCGGGCTCAATGGGCTGAATGGCCTCCTTCTGCACTGCAGAGATTCGATGATTCTAAATTCAAGTTTATTTATTAGTGTCGCAAATAGGCTTACGTTAACACTGCAGTGAAGTTACTGTGAAAATCCCCTAGTCGCCACACTCCAGCGCCTGTTCGGGTACAGTGAGGGAGAATTTAGCATGGCCAATGCACCCTGGCCATACTCTCCTCCACCTTCATCCATCGGGAAAAAGATAGAAAAGTCTGAGATCGTGTACCAACCAACTCAAGAGCAGCTTCTTCCCTGCTGCCATCAGATCTTTGAATGGACTGTGGGTGGCACGGTAGCACAGTGGTTAGCACTGCTGCTTCACAGCTACAGCGACCTGGGTTCGATTCCCGGCTTGGGTCACTGTCTGTGTGGAGTTTGCACATTCTCCACGTGTCTGCGTGGATTTCCTCCGGGTGCTCCGGTTTCCTCCCACAGTCCAAAGATGTGCGGGTTAGGTTGACTGGCCATGCTAAAATTGCCCCTTAATGTCCTGAGACGCGTAGGTTAGAGGGATTAGCGGGTAAATGTGTAGGGATATGGGGGTAGGGCCTGGGTGGGATTGTGGTCGGTGCAGACTCGATGGGCCAAATGGCCTCTTTCTGCACTGTAGGGTTTCTATGATCTTCTATGATCTACCTCACACTAAGTTGATCTTTCTCTACACCCTAGCTATGATTGTAACACTACATTCTGCACTCATTTCCTTCTCTATGAATGGTATGCTTTGTCTGTATAACTCGCAAGAAACAATTCTTTTCACTGTATACATGTAACAATAATAAATCAAATCAAATTAAATCAATGCAAGGACATGGAGGAAAGTTCCTGCAGATCAGCTAAGTCTACCTCTCACTCTCTCTTTCTCTCTCCTCCTTAAAACCTAGCTAAGATTGATATCACATGTTCCAATGTCTCTTTATGTAGCTTGGTGTTAAATTTTGTCTGGTTATATCCCCATAAAGAGCCTTTGAACAATTTACTGCATAAATGGTGATATATAAATGCAAGTTGTTGTTGTTTTTGTTGTGGAATTTCCATCGGCACGAGTGTCAATACCAAACCTAAAGCTTTCGAAAACAAGGGGAAAACTTTTCATCGTGCCATCTTTCAGGTGCTAAATTCTTGAGCTGGTGGAAATATTCCGGCAATTCCGCCTTTCCCCAGTGGATGACAGTGCAAGCTCAGCTAAACCACATTGCAAGGCAGTGGATCATCCAAAGAGGTTCCTCCCATCCCCTCGCACCCCCTAATGCTTTAGCAAAGTAACCACGGGCATCTCTCTCTCTTCTGCAAGTGCTGCGTTCGTAGTCAGCCCTCAAACACCTTCCCAGAACAGCTTCAGCTGGTTACGTGGAAATATTCCAAACAGGGGTTCCGATGTCCGAAAAGACCTAAAAACAGACTGAGCACCATCGGTTAAAAAGACAGAAGGTGCATTTAATTTCTTCTGAATGCAAGCTGCTTCCCATTTTCAGCAATTGTATTCATGAGCATTAAGAGAGTGTGTGATGGATCTGTAAATGTAATTGTCTGAAGCCAAGTTAGGTTTCATAGAATCATAGAATCCCTACAGTGCAGAGGGGGGCCATTCGGCCCATCGAGTCTGCACCGACCACAATCCCACCCAGGCCCTATCCCCATAATCCCACATATTTATCCTGCTAATCCTTCTGACACTAAGGGGCAATTTATCATGGCCAATCAACCTAACCCGCGCATCTTTGAACTGTGAGAGGAAACCGGAGCACCCGGAGGAAACCCAAGCAGACACGAGGAGAACGTGCAAACTCCACACAGACAGTGACCCAAGACCGGAATCGAACCTGGGTCCCTGGTGCTGTGAGGCAGCAGTGCTAACCACTGTGCCGCCGTGCCACCCCTTTGTCACTTTATAGATCTCTGGGCAGAGGCCAGTAAATGAGGAGCGAATCACACAACGTTACCGTACAGGTGACAACACGTGATTAAATATACCTCCCAAACCGCAGAAATGAAGCAAAGACAGGAGCCGGAACGTTACGGCTGCCCAGGCCGGTGGGATTTTCCCATCCCGCTGCAGTGAACGGAAATTTGACTGGATGCCAAAATTCTCCAACTTCGATGCAGGCGGAGCGTGGCACGAACGACCGGTAAGATCACACTCATGGTCATTGTTTGGTGCCAAAAATAGAAAATGCCGGAAAATCTCAGCAGGTCTGACAGCATCTGTGGAGAGAGAATAGAGCCAACGTTTCGAGTCTGGATGGCCCTTCGTCAGAGCTAAAGGGGGAGTGGGAGGGTGGGGTTTGTGTAATAGACCAAGATGTTAAAGACAAAAAGACAAAGCGAATGTAAATGGTGCTGATAAAGGTTAGGAATGGTGCTAACAGCAGCTGAGATTTTCCAGCATTTTCTGTTTTTGTTTCAGATTCCCGTATCCGCAGTATTTTGCTTTTATAATTGTTTGGCCAACTAACTGAGATTGGAAGCAGTCCCCGAATCTCAATTCATTGCACTCAGCCAATCCCACTGGCCACTTACTGACTTTGACTATCGCAACTCCCGCCTCTAGAAGAAAGTGAGGCTAACAAAGCATTCCATTCTCCACGGCCAATGTTCTCATGTCAGCCCCAGTGTTTGTTGAGCAGCCAGGGATCTCTGCTGACAGTCTGGTGTCAGTTCCTCTTGGGTCACCCAGCATAGGAGCCCCCTACATGCCCTGATGGGCAGGCCTTGAGGACAGAAGTCAGATGATGTGGCCAAGCCAGCTGAGCCGTCCTTTGCAAATGATGGACAAAGCTATTGGGCTATAAAACGTAGGAGCAGAAGTAGGCCATTCGGCCCATTGAGTCTGCTGCGTCATTCAGTGAGATCACTGTTTCCCTTGGTGGGGAATTCTAGAACTGGGGGGGCGGGGGACATAGATTCAAGTTAAGTGGGAGTGGGTGTAGAGGGGACATGAGGAAGAACCTTTTAACGCAGAGGGTGGTGGGTGTCTGGAATTCACTGCCTGAGTTGGTGGTGGAGGCAGAGACCCTAAACTCTTTTAAAAAGTACCTGGATCTGCACCTTAAGTGATGTAAGATGCAAGGCTATGGGCCGGCTGCAGGAAAGTGGGATTATAAAGGACACCTGGGTGTCCTCAAATTGGCATGGACAAAATGGGCCAAATGGCCTCCTTCTGTGCTGTGACGTTTCTATGGTGCTAAGACTGATCTGATGTAATAATCCACTTTCCCGCCTTATCGCCATAACCCTTGATTCCCTTACTGATTAAAAGTCTGTCTGTCTCAGACTTGAACATACTTAATGACCCAGCCTCCACAACCCTCTGCGGTGAAGAATTTTGCAGATTTCTGGAGAAAATGGATGCTGTTCTGAGCAAATTCCTACTTCAATATTGGATATAAAATCCTAGAATTGTTCAAAGACAATAGAAGCGCCCAAGGCGGCACAGTAGCACAGTGGTTAGCACTGCTGCTTCACAGTGTCAGGAACCCGGGTTCGATTCCCGGCTTGGGTCACTGTCTATGTGGAGTTTGCACATTTTCCCCGTGTCTGCGTGGATTTGCTCCGGGTGCTCCGGTTTCCTCGCACATTCTAAAAGATGTGTTGGTTAGGTGCATTGGCCCGAACAGGCGCCGGACTGTGGTGAGTAGAGGAATTTCACAGTAACTTCATTGCAGTGTTGATGTAAGCATTACTTGTGACTAATAAATTAACTTTGACTTTGAAGCACCCAGTTTCCCTGTTTGAGAGGTCTTCAGATTCCTAAATCTCACGACCAGGTAATCTGGAGAGCACACTTGCACCTTTATTTTCATGAAAAGAAGTTTTACTGTTCCAAATCTTCTGCAGTTGGTTGAAGTCTGGTGATACTGGAAGACATGATGTGGAGATGCCGGCGTTGGACTGGGGTGAATACAGTAAGATGTCTCACAACACCAGGTTAAAGTCCAACAGGTTTATTTGGTAGCAAATACCATAAGCTTTCGGAGCACTGCTCCTTCGTCAGATGGAGTGGACATCTGCTCTCAAACAGTGCACAGACACAGAAATCAAGTTACAGAATACTAATTAGAATGCAAATCTCTACAGCCAGCCAGGTCTTAAAGGTACAGACAATGTGGGTGGAGGGAGCATTCAACACAGGTTAAAGAGATGTGTATTGTCTCCAGACAGAACAGCTAGTGAGATTCTGCAAGATCAGGGGGAAAGCTGTGGGGGTTACTGATAATGTGACATAAATCCAACATCCCGGTTTAGGCCGTCCTCATGTGTGCGGAACTTGGCTATCAGTGCACTGTTTGAGAGCAGATATCCACTCCATCTGACGAAGGAGCAGTGCTCCGAAAGCTTATGGTATTTGCTACCAAATAAACCTGTTGGACTTTAACCTGGTGTTGTGAGACTTCTTACGATACTGGAAGAGCCACTGGTTAATTGACAACCCAAGCCAAGGCATCCGCAATCTCAGGTTACAGCCGGATAAGATCTTTTTTTAAATTCATTTATGGGATGTGGACGTCGCTGTCTAGGTCAGCATTTATTGTCCATCTCTAATTTCCCTTGAGAAGGTGGAGGTGAGCGGCCTTCGTCAACCACTGCAGCCCATGTGGTGTAGGTACACCCACAGTGCTGTTAGGCAGTTCCAGGATTTTGACCCAGCGACAGTGAAGGAATAGCGATGTATGTCCAAGTCAGGATGTTGAGTAACTTGGAGAGCAACTGCGAGTGGCTCATTCCTAATGCTCTTGTACCCCTAGATGGCACTGTTCATTCATTTGGAAGGTGCTGCCAAAGGAACCTTGATGGGTTCCTGCAGTGCATCTTGTGGATGGTACACACGGCTTCCACGGTTCACCGGTGGTGGAAGGATTGAATGTTTGTGGGAGGGGTAACAATCAAGTGGGCTGCTTTGTCCTGGATGGTGTCAAGCTTCTTTTGTGTTGTTGGAGCTGCACCCACCCAGGCAAGTGGAGAGTATTCCATCACACGACTTGTGTCTTCTAGATGGTGGACAGGCTTTGGGGAGTCAGGAGGTGAGTTACTCACCACATGATTCCTGGCCTTCGGTCTAGAGAGGTTTGAATGCATCTGTGGGAGCACTCAGAATCCACCAGACTCGGCAACTTAGGAAGTTACAATCTTCTAGGCAGGTTGGAGCTTGGTGGATTCCAGTCTGCATCCCTGTGGAATGGGCAAACTAAAATGATCTTTGACACTGACGCCAATGGCAACCACAGCCTCTCTTCCTCCTTAGGCGGGATGAGAGTCGGTGGCAGGCAGGGATTAACCCAACCTCCAGGGAGCAAAGAAATGAAAGGTAAAGGGACAAGCAAAAATTTCCAACACCATTGAAAAATTGCTGGAGTCTCTTAGCTTGGAGCTAAGAAAGTGGTGGTGGAGAGAGGGAGGCAATAGAAGCGGCACGGTGGCACAGTGGTGAAGCATTGCTGCCTCACAGCGCCAGGGACCCGGGTTCGATTCTCGGCTTGGGTCACTGTCTGTGTGGAGTCTACACGTTCTCCCCGTGTCTGCGTGGGTTTCCTCCGGGTGCTCCAGTTTCCTCCCACAGTCCAAAGATGTGTGGGTTAGGTTGATTGGCCTTGTTAAATTGACCCTCGTGTCAGGGGGATTAACAGGGTAAATATGTGGGGTTACGAGAATTGGGCTGAGGTGGGATTGCGGTCGGTGCAGACTCAACGGGCCGAATGGCCTCCTTCTGCACTGTAGAGATTCTATGAGAAGCAGAGAACTTTGCAGTATGTCTGAAATAATAGACGGAAAAAGACAAAGTCAGAACAGGATTCAGTAACACCAGTGCCTTGAACAACATTGTGTGATACTGACAACATTAACAACTGCGGCAACTCATCAAGGTTCCTGTGACAACACCTTCCAAACCTGCGACCTCTAACACCTGGAAGGACAATGGCAGCAGATGCATGGGAACATCCTGAATAATCCGGGATTGGCAACAAATGCTGTGACGCCCACATCCCATGAAAGACCAAAAATGGCAAAGAGGGCGAATCGGATCCTCTGCCGGGAAGGACAGATATTTTTGCTGAATTTTACCTGATGCAAGAGGGAGGGTATCGGGGGGGAGGGAGGATGTTGGGGGAGGGGATGTGGGGGGAGTGGCATTAACTCCAACAGCAGCAGAGTTTAGTTTAGTTTATTTATTAGTGTCACAAGTAGGCTTACATTAACACTGCAATGAGGTTACTGTGTAAATCCCCGAGTCGCCACACTCTGGCGCCTGTTTGGGTACACTGAGGGAGAATTTAGCATGGCCCAATGCACCTAACCAGCACGTCTTTCGGACTGTGGGAGGAAACCGGAGCACCCGGAGGAAACCCACACAGACACGGGGAGAACGTGTAGACTCCGCACAGACAGTGACCCAAGCCAGGAATTGAACCCGGGTCCCTGGCGCTGTGAGACAGCAGTACTAACCACTGTGCCACCGTGCCGCCCCAGGTCCTGGCAGCACTGTTCTGTGGTGAGGTCAGGGCTGCAGGTCGCCTTTGGGTGTGATCCACTGCCAGGATGGTGCCCCAGAGATTTCCACCACCTTCAATATCAGGCTCTTTAAATTGATTCGCGTCCGGCTCCCGCATTCTAAACATCAACGTTTGAACTGTTTGCAGTTACACAACACATTTAATAAATAGCAGCCCAACCATTTCAACAAACTGCGTCCTTTTAATCTCCCTGCCCACAATCCCCACAATCCACTGAAGAACAAACTACAAAGGTCTAAGTGACCTGAATCTTTAAAAAAAAGGATGATTATGGCAAAAGAGAATGATGCTGGAGAGCAGGGGCTGTTGAGGTTAATTTGGAAATGCTGATTTAGAAGCTTCTAGATGGCTCAGTGACGGACGGAATTGTGGTGCAGTGATTGGTGTCCCTGCCTCTAAGTCAACCAGGCTCTGCAAGGGCTGGCACCACTTGGAAAGAGAGGGCTGGCTCTTAAAATCAAAGCCTCTCTGAATTTCTACGCGAGTGACTCATTCCAGGGCAGCAGGGGTGATGGCACAAAATGACCTGTGTGGCATCTCGCAGTCGGACAAACACAAACACATCCAGGAGGTTACAGATGCCCTTTATGTGAGGGCTTACGTATATGTTAATTTGGACTGGTGCCTACTGACGCAATGTATTGTGATGACTGTGTGTTTTTGTGGAAGACACTCACATTCTATGCTGGGGTATTGGTTCCTTTTGGAACTAGATTTCACTAAGATTTGATTTCTGATCTTATAGAAGCATATAAGATTATGAAGTGATGTGGAGTTGCCGACATTGGACCGGGGTGGGCACAGTAAGTAGTCTCACAACACCAGGTTAAAGTCCAACAGGTTTACTTGGTAGCACAAGCTTTCGGAGCGTTGTCCCTTCAGTCACTTGTGACCTGCATTCACCCGATGAAGGGGCAACGCTCCGAAAGCTCGTGCTACCAAATAAACCCGTTGGACTTTAACCTGGTATTGTGAGACTACTTACTGTGCCAAGATTATAAAGGGAATAGATAAGATAGAAGCAAAGAGGTTGCTTCCACTGGCGGGTGAAACCAGAGCTAGGGGCATAGCCTCAAAATAAGGGGGAGCAGATTTAGGACTGAGTTGAGGAGGCACTTCTTCGCCCAAAGGGTTGTGAATCTGTGGAATTCTCTGCCCAGTGAAGCAGTTGAGGCTACCTCATTGAATGTTTTTAAGCAAAGATAGATAAATTTTTGAACAGTAAAGGAATGAAGGGTTATGGTGGTTAAGTGGAACTGACCCGCCATAACTAAAAGATCAGCCATGACCATACTGAATGGCGGTGCAGGTTCAAGTGGCTGAATGGCCTTCTCCTCCTCCTAATTCTAATGTTCTTATGTTCTTTTGAAGCACTTGGCTTCTCGTAAATGATCATGTGACCAAGTTGCTTGGGTGATAAACACTAGAATAGCCAACAGCCACCAAGATTTGTAGGGGTGGGTAGTTTATGGGTGTGGCTCTGGATGCAAGAAAAGATTTTAGCGTTTAATATGAGGACAACCTGATTGCATTGCAAAGACCATTTCTTTTAGAGCAGAGTTCATTTGAAATTTCTGGTCCTGGCTAAAAGGGTTTAAACCTCTTGCTAACTGAAGGGTCCCTAACAGTGAATTAGGCTTTTGGGGAAGCCATGTTGAGAAGCAAGAGGGAAAGAGAGAGAGAGAGAGCATTTTAGATACAAGACTGCAGAGTTAAAAAATATTGGAACCAGGAAAGCTCTGACCTGAAATAGTTACGCTTGGGAAGTTAGCTGTACCCGTGTCGAACTGCAAGGCAAAATCCGTGGGATGATTGAAATAGATTTGAAGGAACAGCCTGGCTATTGGCAAATGGAAGGCCCAAAAAAATCTCAACCTCCACATGGATCTTTGAAACATTCCTCAGACCAAGTGTTTAATCTTGCAAATGTTGATAAGTATTTGACTTGAGATTTGGGGATGCGTGTCAAATGAGTATAGAAGGAAATTCAAGATAAGGATTTTGGTTTAGGAAATAAGTAGGTGAACATAAAAGATCCCTAACCCTAACCCACGGCACTGTTTTATCGGAGAGGGGAGCTCTCCCCAGTTTCTTGGGGTTAATATTTACCACCCAAGATGGATTTTTGTGAACAAAAGATATTAAATGTGTCAATCTCAGATTTCAAAGTTGCAACTGAATCAACATGAATTGTAGAATTGCTGCCACCCTTTGTGTATAAAAGTGTTTTCTAATTTCACTTCTGAAAGGTGTGACCCCAATCTTTACAGTAAGAGTTTTAACAACACCAGGTTAAAGTCCAACAGGTTTATTTGGTAGCAAATACCATTAGCTTTCGGAGCGCTGCTCCTTCGTCAGATGGAGTGGAAATGTGCTCTTAAACAGGGCACAGAGACACAAAAATCAAGTTACAGAATACTGATTAGAATGCGAATCCCTACAGCCAGCCAGATCTTAAAGATACAGACAATGTGGGTGGAGGGAGCATTAAGCACAGGTTAAAGAGATGTGTATTGTCTCCAGACAGGACAGCCAGTGAGATTCTGCAAGTCCAGGAGGCAAGCTGCGGGGGTTCCTGATAATGTGACATAAATCCAACATTCCGGTTTAGGCCATCCTCATGTGTGCGGAACTTGGCGATCAGTTTCTGCTCAGCAACTCTGCGCTGTCGTGTGTCGTGAAGGCCGCCTTGGAGAACGCTTACCTGAAGATCAGAGGCTGAATGCCCGTGACTGCTGAAGTGCTCCCCCACAGGAAGAGAACAGTCTTGCCTGGTGATTGTCGAGCGGTGTTCATTCATCCGTTGTCGTAGCGTCTGCATGGTTTCCCCAATGTACCATGCCTCAGGACATCCTTTCCTGCAGCGTATCAGGTAGACAACATTGACCGAGTCACAAGAGTATGTACCGTGTACCTGGTGGATGGTGTTTTCACGTGAGATGATGGCATCCGTGTTGATGATCCGGCACGTCTTGCAGAGTTTGCTGTGGCAGGGTTGTGTGGTGTCTTGGTCACTGTTCTCCTGAAGGCTGGGTAGTTTGCTGCGGACAATGGTCTGTTTGAGGTTGCACGGTTGTTTGAAGGCAAGAAGTGGGGGTGTGGGGATGGCCTTGGCGAGATGTTCGTCTTCATCAATGACATGTTGAAGGCTCCGGAGGAGATGCCGTAGCTTCTCCAATCTTTACACCAGATTCTTGACTCCCAACCAGCTGAAATACTTTGTCTCAATCGACCCCTTCAGTTTCCTTTGATAGCTTGAAAGCTTCAATCAAATCGCCACTCAACCCAAGGGTCCCCAAATTATGGGTCACAACCCCCAGTGGTGGCATCTTGTGCTGCCCTTACTCCAGTGGGTCGGTCCTGGCATTGGTTCCAATGTCCGATGACAGGCATTTGCAATTCCTTTTTCCAAAGAGCCTGAAAAACACTGGGAGAAGAAACATTGCTGTGTGTTCTCCCCTCCCAACCGCCCCCCCCCCCTCCCCCGCAACCCCACCCCACACTCTCACTGCTCTAAACCCCCACTGCTCTGACCAAGACCGCGAGAAACTACAAAGGATCGGGAATATAGCCCAATCCATCACGCAAACCAGCCTCCCAACCATTAACTCTGTCTATACTTCCCGCTGCCTCGGAAAAGCAGCCAGCATAATCAAGGACCTCACACACTCTAGACATTCTCTCTTCCACCTTCTTCCGTTCGGGGAAAAAGACACAAAAGTCTGAGATCATGCACCGACTGACTCAAGGACAGCTTCTTACCTGCTGCTGTCAGACTTTTGAATGCAATTGAATCAACATGAATTGTAGAATTGCTGCCACCCTTTGTGTATAAAAGTGTTTTCTAATTTCACTTCTGAAAGGTTTGACCCCGATCTTTCGACTAGATTCTAGACTCCCAAACAACGGAAATACTTTGTCTTAATCGACCCCTTCAGTTTCCTTTGATAGCTTGAAAGCTTCAATCAAATCGCCACTCAACCCATGTTATATTAAGCTGACATTTCTCTACACCCTAGCTCCGACTGTAACACTACATTCTGCACTCTTTGCTTTCCTTCTCCCCTATGCATTCTATGAATGGTATGCTTTGTCTGTATAATGCACAAGAAACAATATTTTTCACTGTATCCCCAGGCATGTGGCAATAATTAATTAAATTGCCACCCACCCCACTCTCAGCTCTTGCCCACTCACTGTATGTACCGTGACCAACACCCACCCAGCCTTCTTTAACCCCCCCCCCCACAATCCCAGCTATCTAACCCTTCCTCTCCCCCTGCTGGCTGTCCAGCTCCCCTCCCCACCCCCCACCACCTCACCACTCCCTTCCCCACCCAGAATGCTGGAGCAATTCCCCCGCCCAAATTATAACTGCTTACCTGACAAATCTGCCATCTCCGTAGCTGGGACCTTTGAACCTACCTGATTTATGGCAGCTGGTGATGTAAAATGGGGGTGGGGGTGGTGATAGCGGCGGTGGCGTGACCTCCTTGCCTCTGACTCAGCAGCACTCGATCGTAAGCCTCGGGGACATACTGCCCCGCACCATTCCCACCCGCCCTGAATCGAGGAAGCTGGGCGAGGCAGGGTCGGAAAGGTTGCAAGGTAAAGATGTCAGAGTGGACTAGCAATCTGACTCCGATTGCCATTCTGAGGCCAGCACACAGAGGTTGTTTCCCCTTGTGGAAGAGTCTAGAACAGAGGGCATAATCTCAGAGTAAGGGGTCGTCCATTTTACACAGAGATGAGGAGAAATTTCTTCTCTCAGAGGGTAGTGAATCTGTGGAATTCTTTATCGCAGAGGGCTGGAGAGACTGGGTCATTAAGTACATTCAAGGCTGAGTGTTTTATAGCTTTAATTTAAACACCATCCAAGCATTCCTGTTTAATGAGACAAACAAGGACAGTAATTCAATTATTTCGTTATTTAACACTTCCAGTACCAACTCAAACATAAACAGTCGCAACTCATTAACTCTTGACTGAACTTTAACTCTTAAACTACACTTTAACTTTAACTGAACGTCAACTTTAACTGTTTAACTGAAAATAGATACCACCAAATTTAGTAAAACCTTGGCCAAGAAATATCCTCGATGTAGAATCTACCTTCCTGTTTTCTCTGAAGTCTCCTTCAGGGTACAAGGTCTTGTTGCGATGGTTATTCCCTTGGAGTTATCGCTGCCAAACAAAGAACCCACATGTCTTTTATCCACAACTCTCCACTTGCTTCCAGAAGATTCTCTGTCATCCAGCCAATTGCGTCACCAGAAACCGGTCACATGGCTCGAACATCCAGTGAAATTACTTTTGAATGATGCCACGATGCTTAGTTCATTTTACATGTCCCACACATAGCAGCCATAAATTGGAGCCACACTGTCTCAGTTAATGTTAACAACTTTCCTGATCTGACCAACACAGGAAGCTCCAGATCACAGCCCCCAGACCAGACCCTCTTTATGACTTGCATCTGGTTTTAAACTATAAGTTGACCAAAATTCCCAGCATGCTTCACTCTCAGTCAGAACAACCATTTTAAAGCCACTATTGCCATTATTGTTGTTAAATCATTGCTATAGCCGTTCTTTCTCCGTCCACACTGAGATAGACAGATGTTTAATCAGTCAGGGAATCAAGGGTTATGGGGATAAGGTGGGAAAGTGGAGTCAAGGATTATCACTTCAGATCAGTCTTGATCTCATTGAATGGTGGAACAGATTCGATGGGCTGAATGGCCTACTGCTGCTGCTACGTCTTATGGTCTTAACAGCAAAGAATAGATTAGACTGGTGGTTGAAGGAAAGATGAATAAAAGATTTTGAGAACAGGAGGGGACTTGTGGAATTAGGACTACTGCTTGTGTGGAGGTTCAACACCAACACAGACTGACTACATAACGTAGAGATGCAGGCGTTGGATGGGGTGGGCAAGGTAAGAAGTCTTATAACATCAGGTTAAAGTCCAACAGTTTTATTTGGAATCATGAGCTTTCGGAGCACTGCTCCTTCATCAGGTGGTGATGAAGGACTTTAACCTGGTGTTGTGGGACTTCTTACTGTGGCTACATAACCTAACAACAACATAGAGGCTCTTTCAGGCAAACGAAGACCATTATTCTATCTACCTCATTTAGCCACACTGTTCCCTCCAGGTAATCTGTTTCCACACTGACCACCTTTTATAAGCAGAAAAAAACCTTCCATTTTCTTTGCATTGCCTTGTGCTTAAATTCTGCAGATGACAGAGCTTATTCCTTGAATCTAATTTAACTAACCTTTTCATAATTCAGGCACTTCTGGCCCGACAACTCTTTTTATTCACTCGTGGGACATGGGTGTCGCTGGCTGGGCCAACATTTATTGCAAATCCCTAGTTGCTCTTGGAGGGCAGTTGAGAGTCAACCACATTGTTGTAGCTCTGGAGTCACATGTAGGCCAGACCAGGTAAGGACAACAGACTTCCTTCCCTAAAGGGACATTATGAACCTGATGGTTTTTTTCCTTACAATCGACAAGGGTTTCTTGAAATCATGATAGATTCTTAACTCCAGATATTTTTTTATTGGATTCAAATTCCCCCATCTGCGGTGGCAGGATTCAAACCCAGGTCCCTAGAACATTAGCTGAGTTTCTGGATTAATAGTCTAGTGGTTCAACCATTAGGCCATCGCCTTTCCTATTGACCTAGGTCTTTCTGCGTTGAACTATCCATGTTATCCTTTCATTGCGATCACTTATAAACAGCTGAGACAAAGGTGAGCGGTGCGACAGCTTTCCAAGCTGGGCGAGCTCAAACTCGGCTAAATTAGTAAAGCTTCCAGGATCACCCTTCAGGCTGAAGTCCATGGTGTTTGTTTGTTTTATTGAGTAACCCTCTCCATGATTTGTAATCTGAATGAACCATGACATTAAGTCACTACGACCTGCAACTGGAGTTTTGTAACATCAAGCCTGAGATACTCCAATGCTCCTGTTAGTTTAGGCCCCATGGTCAAAGGCCATGGATTCAAGCAGCACTCAGCAGCAGATATAAACTAGAGCGACATTTTATTCCATGGTATTTTATTCAAGAAATTTGTTTGCAACCCAAAGGCTGAATTCCAGTGTAATTTATACTGACAAATTCATACATAGACAAAGTGACCCAGTCCACATCCAACAAAGTGACCTCGTGATGGCGGAGGCTGCCCACACGTGTAGCTATCCACCTGTCCTTAAAACTAAACCCTCTCCCTACCTCCTCCCCCATACTGAGGCCTCCCTGACTGGCCTTGGTGAGGTCACCTCGCGTCCAGGCTCCATCGACAACCTTCAGCCCGGGCCTACTGCAGTACCGGCAGCAACCACCATTCCCAGTGGCACTGTTAGTATTGGGGAGCTGCCGGACTCTGATTAGCCAGTGGCACACTAGAAGGCAGGAAATTCTTCTTGACCACGATGTGAACCTCAGCGACAACCAGGTAATTAACGGTATATCGGACGGGGGAAGGGAGGCTCACAATGGCTGCAGTGGGTTGCTTTTATTCATTTATGGGATGTGGGTGTCGCTGGCTGGGCCAGTATTTATTGCCCATCTCTAACTGCTCTCCGTTTCAGAGAGCATTTGAGAATCAACCACATGGCTGTGGATCTGGAGTCATGTGTAGGCCAGACCGGGTAAGGACAGCAGATTTCCTTCCCTAAAAGACAATAGTGAACCAGATGGCTTTACAACAATTTCATGGTCATCATTAGACTTTTTAATCCCAGATTTTTATTGTACTCAAATTGAACCATCTCCCATGGTGGGATTCGAACTCAGCTTCCCCAGAGCATTACCCTGGGTCTATAGATTACTAGTCCAGTGACAATACCACTATGCGACAACAACCCCCACTGGTGTTCCAACTGGGGGATGGGCCCACAACCACAACAATCAAATTCTGCCTGTTAACTCTGCGTTCTTTTCCACAGATGTTGCTGTGTGTTCCCTGCTATTTCTGTTTGGATGATCACGCGGGCGGCACGGTGGCACAGTGGTTAGCACTGCTGCCTCACTGCTCGAGGGACCCAGGTTCGATTCACAGCTTGGGTCACTGTCAGTGTGGAGTTTGCATGTTCTCCGTGTCTGCGTGGGTTTCCTCTGGGTGCTCCGGTTTCCTCCCACACTCCAAAGATGTGTGGGTTAGGTTGACTGGTCATGCTAAATTGCCCCTTAATGTCCCAGGATGTGTAAATTAGAAGGATTAGCAGGGTAAATATGTGGGCTTTCGGGCATAGGGCCTGGGTGGGATTATTGTCAGTACAGACTCAATGGGTTGAATGACCTCCTTCTGCACTGTAGGGTTTCTATGGTTTCTACATTGCTGTTTGTGGGAGTTTGCTGTGGGCAAATTGACTGCCATGTTTCCTACATTATAGCAGTGACTAAGTAACGCCTGGTCTTTGAGTTGTCTTGAGGTTGTGAAGGGTGCTATTGAACTGCAAGTTCCTTCTAGTGAACAGCAGCGACTACACATTGAAAGTAATTTATTCTGGAAAGTACTCTGAGACATTTCCGTGTGATAATAATGTGCTAAATAAATATTGAGCAAAGTGAGAATTCATTGCACGCTGTGCAGGAATGGTGAAAAATTCTACTTAGCAGATTGAAATAAACAAACCCATATTTACAAAGCGGGCTGACTTTTCCCTGCCCGTCGGTTCCTGGGGAGCTGTGGAGCAGAAAATGTTTCTTTTCATTCATTTTCAGGATTCCTGTGTCACTAACATTTACTGCCCATCCCTTAGACTCATAGAGTCCTTGAGGTTTACAGCTTGGAAACAGGCCCTCCGGCCCAACTTTTCCATGCTGCCCAGTTTTTACCACTAAGCTAGTCCCAATTGTCTACACTTGGTCCATATCCCTCTATACCCATCTTACCCATATAACTGTCTAAATGCTTTTTAAAAGACAAAATTGTACCTGCCTCTACTACTGCCTCTGGGAGGTCGTTCCAGATACTCACCACCCTCTGAGTGAAGAAACTACCCCTCTGGCCCCTTTTACATCACTCCCCTCTCACCTTAAACCTATGCCCTCTAGTTTTAGACTCCCCTACCTTTAGGAAAAGATGTTGACTATCTAGCTGATCTGTGCCCCTCATTATTTTATAGACATCTATAAGATCACCCCTCAGCTTCTACGCTCCAGAGAAAAAGTCCCAGCCTCTCCTTATAACTCAAACCATCAAGTCTCGGTCGCATCCTTGTAAGTCTTTTCTGCAATCTTTTCTTGTAGCCCTTGAGAGATGATGGGGATAGACCATCCTCTTGAACCGTTGCAGTCAGTGTGAGTCCCAGGACTTTGAGTCCAATGATATGCATAAATCATTAATTACTATAATAAAGTAGCAATGATGTATGCCCAAGTCTGTTTGGTGCCTGCGATATGGAAGGGGATTTGGAAGTGCTGGAGTTTGCATACGCTTGCTTCCAATGTCAGAAGAAAATCCTACGGGGGTGATTTTACCAAAATAATTCTAAGTGACAAAAGAGTGTTGAATCACACCCATTTTTCTGGCGAGAGAAAAGTTCAAATTTTATGCCACTTGGAGAAAAAAAGGAAGCAAAGTGTGATTTGCGCCAGGAGGGAGAGTGAACGGAGTCTATTCACACCGGGAAACCGGCTGTTGACTGCTAACATGTGCTATTGTGCACGCGCATGATCACCCAGTGCACTGTGTAAAGGCCCCTAATGGGCCCTGCTCTTTCCCTGGTTATCCTCTTCCCATTGATATGGAATATCTTGGGATTTTCCCTACTTTTACCCGCCAGAGCTTTTTCATATCCCCTCTTTGCATTCCTAATTTCTTTCTTAAGCTCCACCCTGCACTTTCTACACTTCACTGATGCCTCTGCTGATTTGCTCCCCTTGTACTTGTCAAAAGCCATTCTTTTCCTTCTCATCATATCCATCTCTCTGAATTTACATAAATTCAAATAACAATCTGCCTTTCTATTTTTGCTACCGAAGTGAATAACCTCACATTTATGCACATTATACTGCATCTGCCATGCAGATGCCCACACACTCAGCCTGTACAAATCACACTGAACCACCTTTGCATCCTCTTCACAACTCACCCTCCCAACTTTGTATCATCTGCAAATTTGGGGACAATACATTCAGTTCCCTCTTCCAAATCATTAATATATAATGTGAACAATTGGGATCCTAGTACAGATCCCTGTAGAACCCCACTAGTCACTGACTGTCAATCAGAAAAAGACACATTTATGCCAACTCGTTGTTTGCTATCTGCTAACCAGCTCTCTATCCATCGCAAGATCATTCTTGATCATCATCATTCCTGTTAATCTTCTTTGCACCTTTACCAATCTCTCTACGTCCTTTTTATAATATGGAGACCAGAACTGCTCACCGTACTCCAAGTGGGAGGCACTGACAAGGTGGTATTGTCACTGGACTAGTAAGCCAGAACCTACGGGAACCAGGTTCAAATCCCACCACGGCAGATAATGAACTTTGAACATAAATCTAGAATTAAAAGTCTGTAAAAACCCATCTGGTTCACTATAATGTCCTTTCGGGAAGGAAATCTGCCGATCTTACCTGGTCTGGCCTACATGTGACTCTAGATCCACAGCAATGTGACTAACTCTTAAATGCCCTCTCAAGGGTGCCCACATCTCATTAAAGAATAAAAACAAATGACTTATTGGCTAGGTCTTCATCCCCTTTGATTTTATCCAATGGCCGTGGGCAAAGACTTGAACTGGTGATAACCGTGATAAGATTCCGTTATGTTATGTTATATTTCCCTCGCATTCAATCTTTGACGGTCCCCTCTGACTCGCGGTGGGGGGGTGGGTGGGGGGATTGAGTTAGCAATTCTAACTCCAACTTCCCTCCTGACATCTACTGCTCACATCACGGTTCATGAGCCCCGATCTATCTGTGAAAAAAAGATCTTCTCTATGAGTACATTATGGATTCCATCGTTAGCTTAAAACTTGGTTTTCCAAAAGTGAGAGAGGATCTCATAGAAACTTATAAAATTCTAACAGGGCTAGACAGGGTAGATTCAGAAAGAATGTTCCCGATGGTAGGGGTGGTGTCCAGAATTAGGGGTCATAGTTTGAGGATTAGGACTGAGGTGAGGAGAAATGTCTTCACCCAGATAGTGATGAATGTGTGGAATTCACCACCACAGAATGTAGTTGAGGCCAAAACGTTGTGGGATTTCAAGAAGAAATTGGATATAGCTGTTGGGGCTAAAGGGATCAAGGGATATGGAGAGAAGGGGAGATCAGGATATTGAATTTGATGATCGCCCATGATCAAAATGAATGGCGGAGCAGGTTCAAAGAGCCGAATGGCCTCCTCCTGCTTCTATTTTCTATGTTTCTATGGCTGTAATTTTACCGTAAGAAGTCTCACAACACCAGGTTAAAGTCCAACAGGTTTATTTGGTAGCAAATACCATAAGCTTTCGGAGCACTGCTCCTTCGTCAGATGGAGCTCCATCTGACGAAGGAGCAGTGCTCCGAAAGCTTATGGTATTTGCTACCAAATAAACCTGTTGGACTTTAACCTGGTGTTGTGAGACTTCTTACTGTGTTCACCCCAGTCCAACGCCGGCATCTCCACATCATGGAATTTTACCCGCATGCCCACCCCGATTCCAGGGACGGGCGAAGCTCGGAGAACGGCATTCTCCGTTGGCCTCGGGCGGGATGGTACGAACCTCGGGCAGGCATGCTGGTAAAATTCCACCCTATGTTTTTATTTCCAAAACCCTGCAGAATGCAGGATGGAAATGACACATATCGCGGAGTTATACCAAAAGGTTCGAATTTTCTGTCGATGGAACACAAATGTATTCTTAAAATACACAATTATGTGTACTCAATGGGACATTCTCGAATGAAATAAATAGGAAGTTAGTCTTATATTTTGAATGCTAAAGCAGGCAGATAACAGCAGTTCTTTGATACGTGGGGACACATGTACAAAATCTAGGTCACCATAACCCATACACCGCGACAGTGCCAAATTCTAATGCCAAGTGTGGCACCGAGAGATAGCAACTAATCTTTTAAAACCGAAAAAACCTATCACACTTCAAAATCTCCCTGCAGTGTCTCTCATCGAAGATCTTGTTTACTGACTGTGTTTTGATGCTTCCAAAAAAGTTTAAACGCTTTTTTTCTTCAATAACTTGAGTCAAACTAATCTGATAGGAAAGTGATTGGTCACAGGGTAGGGTACACGTGGTCCCATGTGTTGAGTAGTTGATATAAAGGACAGAGAGAGAGAGAGAGAGAACCATTGCATTTGGCATTTATTATGGTGAGGGGGATCATTTTTGCACTGGTCTTCGCTCTTGTGGGTAAGTTTATAATTCTTCATGTATTAGGCCTTGCAGAGAATCTTCATTCGAAGGATGCCAGGGACTACAGTTACAAGGACAGAATAGAGAAGCTGAGGTTGTTCTCCTTAGATTTAAGGGAAGGTTTAACGGAGGTGTCTAAAATTATGAAGGGCTTCTGGTCGAGTAATTATGGAGAAACTGTTTCCTCCGATGACCCGGGTTCGATTGTGGCCTCGGGTCACTGTCTGTGTGGAGTTTGCACAATCTCCCTGTGTCTGCGTGGGTTTTCTCCGGGTGCTCCGTTTTCCTTCCACAGGCCAAAGATGTGTAGGGTAGGTGGATTAGCCATGCTAAATTGCCCCTTAGTGTCAGGGGAATTAGAAGGATAAATACGTGGAGTTATGGGGATAGGACCTGGGTGGAATTGTTCTCAGTGCAGGCTCGATGGGCTGAATGGCCTCCTTCCGTATTGTAGGGATTCTATGTTTCGAAGTTTCAAAGTTTATTTGTTAGTGTCTCAAGTAGGCTGACATTAACGCTGCAATAAAGTTGCTGTGAAAATCCCCTAGTCGCCACACTCTGGCAGAGCCATCAAGAAATATAGAAACACAGAGGGACCTAGGTGTGCAAGTCCACAAATCCTTGAAAGTTGCAACACAGGTGGAGAAGGTGGTGAAGAAGGCATATGGTTTGCTTGCCTTTATAGGATGGAGTATAGAGTATAAAAGCTGGAGTCTGATGATGCAGCTGTATAGAACGCTGGTTAGGCCACATTTGGAGTACTGCGTCCAGTTCTGGTCGCCGCACTACCAGAAGGACGTGGAGGCGTTAGAGAGAGTGCAGAGAAGGTTTACCAGGATGTTGCCTGGTATGGAGGGTCTTAGCTATGAGGAGAGATTGGGTAAACTGGGGTTGTTCTCCTTGGAAAGACGGAGAATGAGGGGAAATCTAATAGAAGTGCGCAAGATTATGAAGGGGATAGATAGGGTGAACGGTGGGAAGCTTTTTCCCAGATCAGGAGTGACGATCATGAGGGGTCACGGGCTCAAGGTGAGAGGGGCGAAGTATAACTCAGATATTAGAGGGATGTTTTGTACACAGAGGGTGGTGGGGGCCTGGAATGCGCTGCCAAGTAGGGTGGTGGAGGCAGATACGCTGACATCGTTTAAGACTTACCTGGATAGTCACATAAGCAGCCTGGGAATGGAGGGATACAAACGATTGATCTAGTTGGACCAAGGAGCGGCACAGGCTTAGAGGGCCGAAGGGCCTGTTTCCTGTGCTGTACTGTTCTTTGTTCTTTGTTCTTTGGCACCTGTTCAAATACACTGAGGGAGAATTTAGCATGGCCAATACACCTAACCAGCATGACTTTTGACTGTGGGAGGAAACCGGAGTACCCGAAGGAAACCCACGCAGACACGGAGGAACATGCAAACTCCACACAGACAGCACCCCAAGACGGGAATTGAACCCGGGTGCCTGGCAATGCTAACCATTGAACCCGGGTCCCTGGCACTGTGAGGCAGAAATGCTAACCATTGTGCCACCATGCCGTCCTATGATTTTATGGTGGGAGGTTTGGCAAGTTGAGGACACAGATTTAATATAATTGACAAAAGAACCAGATTGCAGATGAGGAGGATTTTTTTTTACACAATGTGTTGTGGGGATCTGGAAAGTGCTGTTGGGACTGAAGGTGGAAGTTGATTTAACAGTAACTTTCAAAAAGAAATCAAATAAAAATTTGAAAAGGAACGAAAATTGCGGAGCTGTGGAGAAATTGTAGGGCTGTAGAACTAATTGGTTAGCTCTTTCAAAGAGCTAGTATGGGTGTGATGGGCTGAATGTCCTCCTGCTGTGCTGTAGGCTTCTATTTCTATAATCATTTTCAATGTAATTACTTATTCATGCAAGCAAATGAAAAGCAAAATTTTAAAATGACTTTATGAATGATGTCCTCTTTTTGATTTTGTGCTCTTTATTTTCCCGCAGGGAGCCAGCAATATGGTAAGGATATTTCTCTTCTGGATTTCAAGCGGCTGACAAATGTCATTTTTGGGGTTACTGCTGACCATGTCCATTCTTAAACTACCACTAACTACCTTTCCACACAGAGCCTTCTTTCAGTCAAGGCAAGACCTACATCTACCAGTACGAAGGAATCGTTCTGACAGGCCTACCTGAAAATGGCTTGGCCAAGGGAGGTCTCAAAATAACCAGCAAAGTTCAGATCAGTTTAATCGGTCAGAGGAAGCATCTCCTGAAGGTAAGGAACATTTGAACAATGGAAGAATGGTCAGCTGGCATGATTTAAATTGTACCAACATTTGTACCAAAAGAGTAGATTCAGAGAGAATGTTCCCAGTGGCGGGGGAGTCCAGAACTAGGGGTCATAGTTTGAGGATAAGGGGTAAACCTTTTGGGACTGAGGTGAGCAGAACGTTCTTCACCCAGAGTGTGGTGAATGTATGGAATTCACTACTGGTGAATGGCTGCTGCGTTAGGGCAAGTCAAGGATGGCACGGTGGCACAATGGTTAACACTGCTGCGTAGTGACTAGTGTTGGCGAGTAAATGTCGCCTTGCTTATAGCACCCACCTCCCAAAAACAAATTTGCAAAGAATCAGGGGAAAGGAATCAGTTTTAGTAGGAGATCAGGAAAAAATTAATTGACTCAAATACTGAGAACTGCAATATTAGAGGTCGAAATACCTGGGGCGGCATGATGGCACAGTGGTTAGCACTGCTGCCTCACAGCGCCAGGGACCCAGGTTCAATTCCGTCCTCGGGTCACTGTCTGTGTGGAGTTTGCACATTCTCCCCGTGTCTGCGTGGGTTTCCTCCGGGTGTTCCGGTTTCCTCCCACAGTCCAAAGATGTGCAGGTTAGGTTGATTGGCCATGCTAAATTGCCCCTTACTGTCAGGGGGTTAGCAGGGTAAATAAGTGGGGTTATGGGGATAGGGCCTGGGTGAATTGTGGTTGGTGCAGACTCGATGGGCCAAATGGTCTCCTTTTGCACTGTAGGGTTCAATGATTCTATGAAGCCAGTGCTGACCATGATGCCCTAACTAAACTAAAGAAAAAGACCTTCTGCCCTTACTCGGTCCGGATCCCTCTATTCCCTCCCTATTCATGTACCCATCCAGATGCCTCTTAAATGTTGCTAAGGTGCCGGCTTCTACCATCTCCTCTGGCAGCGCATTCCAGGCACCCACCACTCTCTGCGTGAAAAACTTCCCCCGCACATCTCCCTTAAACTTTCAACCTTGAACCTTGGACCTGTGCCCCCTTGTGTTTGACATTTCCACCCTGGGAAAAAGCCTCTGACTATCCACCCTGTCTGTGCCTCTCATAATTTTGTAAACCTCTATCAGATCTCCCCTCAGCCTGTTGAATGCTTTATTCTAAATTCTTTCCTGCCAGCACTTTGCTGCCCGACTACTATAACAGAGGTCTCCATGACTGCAAATCGTACATTACAATTCCTCTTTAAAAGTGTGAATAAAACACTGTCGTTAAGAAAGCCCAGCAACGCCTCTACTTTCTCAGAAGACTAAGGAAATTTGGCATGTCAGCTACAACTTTCACCAACTTTTACAGATGCACCAGAGAAAGCATTCTTTCTGGCTGTATCACAGCTTGGTATGCCTCCTGCTCTGTCCAAGACCGCAAGGAACTACAGAAGGTCATGAATGTAGTCCAATCCATCACGCAAACCAGCCTCCCATCCATTGATTCAGTCTACACTTCCCGCTGCCTCGGCAAAGCAGCCAGCATAATTAAGGAACCCCAGCACCCCGGGCATTCTCTCTTCCACCTTCTTCCGTCGGGAAAATGATACAAAAGTCTGAGGTCACGTACCAACCGACTCAAGAACAGCTTCTTCCCTGCTGCCGTCAGACTTTTGAATGGACCTACCTCGCACTTAGTTGATCTTTCTCTACACCCTAGCTATGACTGTAACACTACATTCTGCACTCTCTCCTCGCCTTCTCTATGAACGGTATGCTTTGTCTGTGCAGCACGCAAGAAACAATACTTTTCGCTGAATACCAATAGTAAATAAATAATAATAAATCAAATCAAATTAAATCAAAAACTCAGTATTTCACAGATTCTTCACATACCCGATGACATCTAATTTATAAGCATCCAAAGTAATAACTCCTAAAAATATAGATTGGTTTCCGAAAGCCATGAATGTTTCTTTTTAAGAGTAATTCTGTTCCCTTCCATCCCCAAGATCATCTCACCTCAAATTCAAGAGTACAGCGGGATATGGCCAAATGCTCACTATTTCCCAGCTCGGAAGCTGACTCGGAAGCTGAGCGCACAGCTGAGCAAGCCCGTCGAGTTCGAATACAGCCGTGGCCGAGTGGGGAACCTATACGCCGATCCAGACCTGTCTGAAAACATCCTCAACATCCACCGAGGCATCCTGAATATGCTGCAGATCAGTATCAAAAAGTCGCAGAATATTTATGAGTTGCAAGAGGTATGTCAATTATTTTTTTAAATGGCATCCGCGTTGGAGATGTGAATATCCTTTTCTGGGCCTGTATTTACTGCCCTTCCTTCGTCACCCTTAAAAAGGTGGGGGTGAGCTCGGGTGGCACAGTGGTTAGCATTGCTGCCTCACAGCACCAGGGATGCAGGTTCAATTCCCGGCTTGGGTCACTGTCTGTGTGGAGTTTGCACGTTCTCCCCGTGTCTGCATGGGTTTCCTCCAGATGCTCTGGTTTCCTCCCATAGTCCAAAGGACGTGCGGGTTAGGTGCATTGGCCATGCTAAATTCTCTCTCAGTGTACCCGAACAGGCGCCGGAGTGTGGTGACGAGGGGATTCCACAGTAACCTCATTGCAGTGTTAATATAAGCCTACTTGTGACTAATAAATAAAAAAACCTTAAGCTTTAAATCTTCTTGAACCAATACAGTCCGTGTGGTCAATTTGCTTTCACAATGGTACTTGGTGATGGGTTCCAGGATTTTGATCCAGAAACAATGAAGGAATGTCCCAAGTTGGGATCAGTGTGGGATTTGTAAGGTAGGATTTTACGGCCTTGCTTGGGCGAGACCGGAAATTCCCGCCCAAGTTCAACGGAGATTTTCGTTGTTGGACCCTCACCTGCGCCGAATCCGTGACGGAGAGTTAGCTGGAGGCGATTCGGCCGGAGAGTTAGCTGGAGGCGATTCGGCCGGAGAGTTAGCTGGAGGTGATGGTGATCCCAGCTATCGTCCTTCTGGATCCTGGAGTTTACAGGATTAGAAGGTGCTGCTGGTGAAGCCTTGGCAAGTTGCTGTGGTTCATCCAGTCATTAGTACGCGATGTAGCCACAGTGTGCCGGTGGTGGAGGGAGTGAATGTGTAATGTGTTGTTGGCTGACAAATAGGCAAAGTGCTGTATCCCAGATGGTAGCAAGTTGCATGAGTGTTGCTGGAGCTGCCTTCATCCAGGCAAGTGGAGAGAATTGCATCACATTTTTGACTTGCACCTTGTAGATAAGTACAAAGGCTTGGGGTGTCAAGAGGTGAGTTGGCCACTGTGGAATACCTGGCCTTAGCACTCCTCTAGTCACCATTGAGAAGGTCGCGGTCATGCCTTCTTGCCCTCTGATAGTCTGTGTGGTGTAGGTACTCCCAAACTGTTACTCGAAAGGAAGTTCCAGGATTTGGACCCTGCGACAGTGCAGGAGTGGTGATGTGATTCCGAGTTCTGCGGAATTCCCTGCCCAGTGAAGCATTTGAGTCTACCTCATTGAATATTTTTAAGGCAAGGCCAGATAAACTTTTGAACAGTAAAGGAATTAAGAGCTATGGTGAGCGGGCGGGTAAGTGGAGCTGAGCCCATGAAAAGATCATGATCTTATTGAATGGTCATTTCAATAAGGGGCCAGATGGCCTACTCCTGCTTCTAGTTCTTATGTCCTTATGAGTTAGGATTGGTGTGGCTTTTGAAGAGGAACTTAGAGGTGATGGTGTTCCCAGGCTAACCTTCTCTTTCCAGGGGATATTTGCCGATTATGTAATATGACAGAATGTTTGTGATATTTTCTTCCATGTTGTACTGTACATGCACTGATCAAGTCTGCGCTTATATCTAGAATGGGGTGGAAGGAATCTGCCACACGAGCTATGTAATTCAGGAAAACAAGAAGAGTGGAATTGTTACTATCACAAAATCCAAGGATCTGAACAAGTGCCAGGAGAAAATCTCAGAGAACCAGGGTTCTGCTTATACTCAGCTATGTGAAACCTGCCAGCTGGTAAGTACACAGATTATGTTTCTAGTTGCAAAATATCGGATAAGCAGAGAAATTGGATAAATATTTACAACATTTAAATGATCATTGGTAATAGCTCGATGGGAAACCTCTCTCGCCTCCTGAGTCAGATGGTTGTATATTCAAGTCCCATTCCAAAGACTTTTTGTCAATTTATTCGAGGACCATAGTCTTCACTGGCTAGACCAGCATTCAATGTCCATCTCACTAGCACAGTGGTTAGCACTGCTGCTTCACAGCGCCAGGAACCCAGGTTCGATTCCCGGCTTGGGTGACTGTGTGGAGTTTGCACATTCTCCCGTGTCTGCGTGGGTTTCCTCCAGGGTGCTCCGGTTTCCTCCCACAATCCAAAGATGTGCAGTTCAGGTTGATTGACCATGCTAAATTGCCCCTGAGTGTCCGAACGTGTTTGAGTTAAGGGGATTAATTGAGTAAATACGCAAGGTTATAGGGATAAGACCTGGGTAAGATGCTCTGTTGCAGAGTCGGTGCAAAACTCCATGGGCCAAGTGGCCTCCTTCAGTGCATAGGGATTCTATGGATCTAATTTCCCTTGAAAAGAGGGTGGTGAGCTGCCTTCTTGAACCCCCTGTGGTGTAGGTACACCCACAGTGCTGTTCGGGAAGGAGTTCCAGGATTTTGACACAGGAGCCGTGAAGGGATGGTCGATATATTTCCAAGTCAAGATGCTGAGTGGTTTGGAGGGGAACCTTCAAGTGGTGGTGTTCCCAGGTATCTGCTGCCCTTGTCTTTCTAGATAATAATGGTCGTAGGTTTGGAAGATGTTGCCTAAGGAGCCTTGGTGAATTCTTGCAGTACACATAATCCAGGCTGATGGTTTAGTGTAGCACTGAGAGAGTGCTGCTCGATCAGAAGTGCCACCTTTTGGATGAGTTAAATTGAGGCTCCGTCCGTTATCTCAGGCGGATGGAAAAGATGCCATGGCATAGCTTCGAAGAAGACCAAGGGAGTTAGCCTTGGTAGCCTGGCCAATACTTAAACCTCAATCAACACCACAAAAGCAGATTATCTGGACATTTTCTATTGTTGCTTGTGGGATCTTTGGCACAAATTGGAAGTAACATTTCCCACAGTGACTCCATTGGTGTAAAGTGCTTTAACATTCCCTGGGATAGAGTCATAGAGGTTTACAGCATGGAATCATGCCCTTCGGCCCAACTTGTACATGCCGACCTTTTTTTTACCACTAAGCTGGTCCCAATTGCCCGCGTTTGGCCCATACCCCTCTATACCCCTCTATACCCATGTAAATGTCTAAATGCTTTTTAAAAGACAAAATTGTACCCGCCTCTACTGCTATCTCTGGCAGCTTGTTCCAGATGCTCACCACCCTCTGAGTGAAAAAACTGCCCCCCTGGATCCTTTTGTATCTCTCCCCCTCACCTTTAACTTATACCCTTTAATTTTAGACTCCCCTACCTTTGGGAAAAGATATTGACTATCTAGCTGATCTTTGCCCCTCATTATTTTATAGACCCCTATAAGATCACCCCTCAGCCTCTTACGCTCCAGGGAAAAAAGTCCCAGTCAATCCAGCGTCTCCTTATAATTCAAACCATCAAGTCCCAGTAGCATCCTAGTAAACCTTTTCTGTGCTCTTTCTAGTTTAATAATGGAGCAATGAAATGAAACAGTGGGCATAGAAAGGTGAAACATTGTGTACCGTTTTGCATTTGTACATTAAAATGTTATCTCTGTACTGAAGTGAATATGAAAGGATTGAACAGTTTTCAGTTGTGGAAATGTTTTCTTAACATCTTTTTCAAGTTCTTGGACATATTCCAGGAAGCTTTGTCAGCTCCAGCCCCTCCCGCTTGTTCTAACCGGCCCTCTCCCCCTCTCTCGCCTATTGCAAATTATCCATCCTTTCCACTTTATTGGCACTGCTACAATCCATTCTCCTTCTTTTCTTCTCTATTCTCCTTCTTCATCCTCACTCCATCAGTGTTGAAATTAGATGGATGATTCCACGATGTGATGTTATGTGAAGGCTCGTAACGTGCAATTCCCAGAACAGAGAGTTCTCTCGATGCCTGGAAACAATTATTCCTCCTCAAACCACCAAAAAAAAATGATCAGGTCATTTTGTGAACTCGTGCTGTGCACAAACTGGCATTCCTGCCTCCCTATATTATACCTTTGTCTACACGTTGTGGTGAACCATAGATGGTTAGCACTATGGGTACTTGTACATATGTTACTGTTGTCACTGTTGGGGTTAGGGTTGGGGTGTTCTACCTGTTGGTATTGTTCTGTGGTACACTCCGGTTGGCTCCGCCTACCTGTAGGAATATAAAGGTCACTGCACTGCCTGGTGACCCTTTAGTCTGGGATTGTATTGTTATATAGTATGCTCCATTCTTGTTACTAATAAAAGCCTTTATTTCCCGGGTACGATCCAGCCTCCCGAGTGATTTAATCGCGCATCAATTTTATTAGCAATAAATTTGGTTAAAAAAAAAACCATGGAGCAAATGTTAAAACCCGATCGGCTTACCTTAGATCCGCGTGCCGCTGGAGCGTCGAACACTTTCGACCATTGGTTGAAGTGTTTTCAAGACTATATCGATGCCTCAACAGCCATTCAAAACGACGCCGATAGACTGCGGGTCCTCCACGCAAGGGTAAGCGACACTGTATATTCAACAATCCGCGATGCCCAAGACTATAAAGGGGCCATCGAACTACTTAAGAAACTGTACAACAAACCGCCAAATGAGATTCATGCTCGACACCTTCTAGCCACTCGACGGCGGCAGCCCGGTGAAACGACGGGACAGTACCTGTGCGAACTTCAGCAGCTAGCCAGAGCCTGCAATTGCAAGCCAGTGTCGGCGGCCCAGTATACTAACGATTTGATCCGAGATGTGTTCGTGGCGGGAATCGGCTCATCCTATATTCGCCTGCGGCTGCTAGAGCAAAGTAACTTAGACCTAGCTAAGACGGTGGAATTGGCTGATGCGATGGAAACGGCCTCCAGAAGTCTAGAAACCTACCCCACCGACCACGTGGGAACATCGTGGCAAGTACAGCCACCGACTCAACTCTACCCAGGGGCTCCGAGGAACTGCGCGATCGTGCTTTCAACCTCGGACCTGACGACGGCGGCAGCTCCAGGAGGCCCGCGGTGCTATTTCTGTGGATTGGCAAAACACCCTCGGCAGCGATGTCCGGCCAGAACGGTATTTTGCTCCGCGTGTGGGAAGAAAGGGCACTATGCCAAAGTGTGCAGAGCTAAACCACCCTCGAAGCCAAGCAGTGCGGCGTGTGATTCTCCAGAATCTGTCTCCTTGTCTCCGGCTTCATCGAGGTCTTCCACCATGTGCGATTCACGAGCGCCGCCATTCCTGACGACGACGACGCAAGACACGTGCGACCTGCGGGTGCCGCCACTTTCAACGCCACCGACCACGTGCAATCCATGGGCGCAGCCATTTTGGTCGGCACCGACCGCAGACGACCAGCAGGGGTCATCATCATCGACCATCTCAGCTGCCTGCAGTTGCACTCAAGATTCAACGGTGGCGTCAATCATCCTGGACCAGGCCAAGCCTCACAGACTCGACAAGTCCATGATGGGCATAGAGGTAAACGGACGCCTGATACATTGTCTGTTTGACAGCGGGAGCACGGAGAGTTTCATTCATCCTGACACCGTGAAACGGTGCGGTCTCCGAGTACAGACTGTCAGACAGACAATTTCTATGGCGTCGAGGTCCCGATCTGTTACTGTTCTTGGGAGCTGCGTGGTAAACCTAACGGTGCGGGGCACAGTTTATGAGAACTTCAGGCTCCTCGTGTTACCGCACCTTTGCGCTCCGATACTCCTGGGACTAGACTTTATGGTCCACCTGAGGAGTGTGACCCTGCAGTACGATGGGCCACTCCCTCCACTTTCAGTGGGAGAGCAGCACCTTCCAAATTGCCCAGCGCGCTCCACGTGCAGTCTCTCGATACTCAGAATCACCCCGCCATCTTTATTCGAGAATCTCGTGCCAGGCTGCAAGCCCATCACAATTAAGAGCAGGCGTTACAGCGCTGAGGATCGGATCTTTATTCGATCTGAGGTTCAGCGGCTCCTCAGGGAAGGGATAATTCAACCTAGCACTAGCCCATGGAGAGCACAAGTCGTGGTGGTTAAAACTGGAGACAAGCCCCGGATGATCATAGACTATAGTCAGACCATTAATAGATACACGCAGCTGGACGCGTACCCTCTCCCGCGCATATCTGACATGGTCAACCAGATTGCGCAGTACCAGGTGTTCTCCACCATTGACTTGAAGTCAGCCTACCACCAGCTCCCCATTCGCCCAGAAGACCGAAAATATACGGCCTTTGAGGCGGATGGTCGTCTCTACCACTTCTTAAGGGTCCCCTTTGGCGTCACGAATGGGGTCTCGGTCTTCCAGCGTGCTATGGACCGAATGGTGGACCAAAACGGGCTACGGGCTGCCTTCCCGTACCTGGACAACGTCACTATCTGCGGCCATGACCAGCAGGACCACGATGCCAATCTCCTAAAGTTTTTACGCACTGCGTCTCGCCTGAATCTGACGTATAACAGGGAGAAGTGTGTATTTAGCAAGCGCCGCCTAGCAATTCTCGGATAAGTGGTGGAAAACGGGGTCCTTGGCCCTGACCCAGACCGTATGCGTCCCCTCCTTGAACTTCCCCTACCCACTAGCATCAAAGCACTGAGAAGATGCTTAGGCTTCTTTTCGTATTACGCACAGTGGGTTCCCAATTATGCGGACAAAGCCCATCCGCTCATAAACTCTACCTCTTTTCCCCTGGCAGCAGAGGCTCGCTTAGCCTTTGAAGGGATAAAAGCTGACATCGCGAAAGCCACGATGCACGCTGTAGACGAGTCCATCACCTTTCAGGTGGAGAGCGATGCATCTGATTTTGCCCTGGCCGCCACACTTAACCAGGCGGGCAGGCCCGTCGCCTTTTTCTCTCGCACCCTCCAAGGCCCTGAAATTCGGCACTCCGCGGTGGAAAAAGAGGCTCAGGCCATTGTGGAGGCCGTCCGGCATTGGCGCCATTACTTGGCTGGAAAACGATTCACCCTGCTCACGGGCCAGCGGTCCGTGGCGTTCATGTTCAACAACACGTTACGGGGTAAGATCAAAAATGATAAAATCTTGAGGTGGAGAATCGAACTCTCCACCTACAACTATGATATCATGTACCGTCCGGGGAAGCTCAGTGAGCCCTCGGATGCCCTGTCGCGTGGAACATGTGCCAGTGTGCAGGAGGATCGGCTACAGGCCCTCCACAATGATCTCTGCCATCCGGGGAACACGCGGCCCTTCCATTTTGTAAAGGCCCGGAATCTACCCTACTCAGTAGAGGATGTCAGGTCAATAACCCGAAGCAGCCAGGTATGTGCTGAATGCAAGCCGCACTTCTACCGACCTGACAGGGCACACCTCATTAAAGCCACTCGCCCTTTTGAAAGACTGAGTGTGGATTTCAAGGGCCCCCTTCCTTCGACAGATCGGAATGTGTACTTCCTCAACATGATTGACGAGTACTCCCGATTCCCTTTTGCCATTCCCTGTTCAGACATGACCGCTGCCATGGTTATCAAAGCATTGCAGGATCTTTTCACCCTGTTTGGTTATCCCAGCTATATCCACAGTGATAGGGGCTCGTCGCTTATGAGTGACGACTTGAGGCAATACCTGCTCTCAAAAGGGATTGCATCAAGTAGAACTACGAGTTACAACCCCAGGGGTAACGGGCAGGTTGAAAGAGAAAATGCTACGGTCTGGAAGGCTGTCTTACTGGCGTTGAGGTCTAAGGGTCTTCCAGTCTCCCGTTGGCAGGAGGTACTCCCTGATGCGCTCCATTCAATCCGGTCCCTCCTGTGTACGGCAACCAACGCTACCCCACATGAGCGGATGTTTATCTTCCCTAGGAAGTCTTCCTCTGGGACCTCACTGCCATCTTGGTTGATGTACTCAGGACCTGTCCTCCTGCGGCGGCATGTTAGGACCCGCAAGTCCGACCCTTTGGTTGAACAGGTCCATCTCCTCCAAGCCAACCCTCAATATGCCTATGTGGCATATCCTGACGGGCGAGAGGACACGGTCTCTATTCGAGATCTGGCGCCTGCAGGGGACTTGGAAACCCCCGTCGCTCCCGCACCCCTGGTTAGGGACCCCTTGACCTTTATCTCCCCTCCTGACACGGCACGGGCAGTATCGGGACCACCACTTAATCCTCTTACTCCCGTGTGCAGCTTGCCTGAGTCCAGGAGATTGTCGCCACCTCGGGGCGTTCCCGAGTCCAGGAGATTGTCGCCACCTCGTGGTCCACCTGTCCGTGAGGAACTGGAGGAGTCACTGGACACCGCCTTGGAGAGAGGGTCATCACGGTCACCAGAACCGGCGCTACTGCCAGTGTTGAGGAGGTCGCAGAGACGGTGCGGCCCTCCGATACGACTGAATTTGTGAATATATGGACAGTTCATACTGGGTTTTTTTTGCCCCACCGGCCTTTGTTTTAAAGGAGGGGTGAATGTGGTGAACCATAGATGGTTACCACTATGGGTACTGAACCATAGATGGTTTGCACTATGGGTACTTCTACATATGTTACTGTTGTCACTGTTGGGGTTCGGGTTGGGGTGTTCTACCTGTTGGTATTGTTCTGTGGTACACTCCGGTTGGCTCCGCCTACCTGTAGGAGTATAAAGGTCACTGCACTGCCTGGTGACCCTTTAGTCTGGGATTGTATTGTTATATAGTATGCTCCATTCTTGTTACTAATAAAAGCCTTCATTTCCCGGGTACGATCCAGCCTCCCGAGTGATTTAATCGTGCATCACACATCAAAAATATTTCATTGATATTAGGACGCAATGGGAGGGAAGGGAGGCAATGGCCTAGTGGTGTTATCGCTAGACTGTTAATCCTGAAACTCAGCTAATGTTCTGGGGACCTGGATCAAATCTCTTCCACGGCAGATGGTGGAATTTGAATTCAATTTTTAAAATTAATCTGGGATTAGGAATCAACTGATGACCAGGAAACCATTGTCAATTGTCGGAAAAACCCATCTGGTTCACTAATGTCCTTTGGGGAAGGAAATCTGCTGTCCTTAGCCGGCCTGGCCTACATGTGACTGCAGAGCCACAACAATATGGTTGACTCTCAACTGCCCTCTGAAATGGCCTCGCAAGCCATTCAGTTCAAGGATAACAAGAGTCATAGAGGTTTACAGCATGGAAACAGGACCTTCGGCCCAAGTTGTTCATGCCGCCCTTTTTTTTTTAACAACTAAGCCAATCTCATTTTCTCACGCTCATATCCCATATCCTTCGATAGCCATCTCACTCAAGTAACTGTCTAAATGCTTTTTAAAAGACAAATTTGTATCCACCTCTTCTACTACCTCTGGCAGCTTGTTCCAGACACTCACCACCCTCTGTGTGAAATAATTGCCCCTCTGGACCCTTTTGTATCTCTCCCCTCTCACCTTAAACCTATGCCCTCTAGTTTTTGACTCCCCTACCTTTGGGAAAAAATATTGACTATCGAGCTAATCTATGCCGCTCATTATTTTATAGACCTCAGCCTTCTATACTCCAGAAAAAAAAGTCCCAGTCTATCCAGCCTCTCCTTATAACTCAAACCATCAAGTCCTGGTAGCATCCTAGTAAATCTCTTTTGCACTCTTTCTAGTTTAATAATATCCTTTCTATAATAGGGTGACCAGAACTGGACACAGTATTCCAAGTGTGGCCTTACCAATGTCTTGTACAACTTCAACAAGATGTCCCAACTCCTGTGCTCAATGTTCTGACCAATGAAACCAAGCATGCTGAATGCCTTCTTCACCATTCTGTTCCCCTGTGACTCCACTTTCAAGGAGCTATGAACATGTATCCCTAGACCTCTTTGTTCTGTAACTCTCCCCAACGCCCTACCATTAACTGAGTAAGTCATGCCCTGTTTCAATCTACCAAAATGCATCACCTCGCATTTATCTAAATTAATCTCCATCTGCCATTCATCAGCCCACTGGCCCAATTGATCAAGATCCTGTTGCAATCCGAGATAACCTTCTTCACTGTCCACTATGCCACCAATCTTGGTGTCATCTGCAAACTTACTAACCATGCCTCCTATATTCTCATCCAAATCATTAACATAAATTACAAATAACAGTGGACCCAGCACCGATTCCTGAGGTGCACCGCTGGTCACAGGTCTCCAGTTTGAAAAACAACTCTCTACAACTATCCTCTGTCTTCTGTCAGCAAGCCAATTTTGTGTCCATTTGGCTACCTCACCCTGGATCCCGTGAGATTTTATCTTATGCAACAACCTACCATGTGGTACCTTGCCAAAGGCCTTGCTAAAGTCCATGTAGACAACATCAACTCAACTGCCTTCATCTACCTTCTTGGTTACCCCTTCAAAAAACTCAATCAAATTTGTGAGACATGATTTTCCACTCACAAAGCCATGCTGACTGTCCCTAATCAGTCCTCAGGATGGGCAATGAATGCTGGCCAGTCAGCAACTCCCATATCCCACAAATGAATAATAAAAAATGGTGGAAGGTGCAATAAAAATGCAGATTCTCTTGAAGCAGGATCTGAAACTCTTCATCTCCCTCAGTCTCCCTTTTCTTCAAAAATCTCCAGCCATTAAACCCATGTTTAGCATCGTCTAAACACATATCTTTGTTTGATGTATCTTTTCTCTTAAACAATGTGGCCTCCTGCGTTATGAGTACTGATCCCTTTCTTCTTGGTTTATCCATAGGGAATAATCTGCCAAGTATTTCACACCTCTTAGCACGGCTGCCTCTCAGTGCCAGGGACCCGGTTTCAACTCTGGCTTCGGGTGACTGTCTGTATGGAGTCTGCACATTCTCCCGTGTCTGCGTGCGTTTCCTCCCAAACTCCAAAGATAGTTTAGGCATAGCATCACTGAATCATAGAATCCCTACAGTTCAGCAGGAGGACATTTGGCCCATAGAGCCTGCACCGACAACAATCCCACCCAGGAACTATCCCTGCAACCCCATGCATTTACCCTACTAATCCCCCTGACACTAAGGGGCAATTTAACATGGCCAATCCACCTAACCTGCACATCTTAGGTGGATTGGCCATGCTAAATTTCCCCTTAGTGTCAGGAAGATTAGCAGAGTAAATACATGGGGTTACAGGGATAGGACCTGGGTTATCGTTGGTGCAGACTCAATGGGCCGAATGAGGAGTTCCCAATGTAGGAGTTCTATGATTCTATGCCTAAACATTTTCAATGAACTGGACCTTTCCTCCTGCATTCCCATCACCCTCTGGAACAACAATGAGAGTGATCCTTTCCTATATATTTCTGCATGGAATTCAGCTTGACCGGGTTCGATGGTTTAAAACAGGTGATAGGGAATAGGCAGCCCATGTTACTCTCCCGATTTTTTAAACTCACATTGAAGTCAATGTAAATACACTTTACAGAATCGCATCAAGTCTGAATTTAGTCATGGCAATAGTTTACCTTTTCAAAGGTTTTTCCGTAGTCTTCAGATTAACCTCGAGTCACTGAGGCAATGGAGGCAAATGGTTGCCACATGTAAGGGTTTCCAATGTGATTTCTACTTCCCAGTTAGACTTGTGTCGATGGAAAGAGACTTAAGAAAAGGCAACAATAATCAGACAGCTTCTGTTTTCTTCTGATGCAGAAAGGTAAGAATCTGCGGAGTCTCTCCACCTACTCGTACGCGATCAAACTTATAGAAAACGAGGCGGTGATTATCGAAGTGTTCAGTAAAGAGACACACCAGTTCACACCGTTCAATGAACTTGATGGTGCGGCCAGCACGGAATCCAGGTAAGAGCTCTTCTCCAATGTGCACGTATCTACATAAAGTTCCAAATCCTGCCTGAGTATAATCCATTCTTTCCCTGCAGGTTATTTATCTGCTGGTTGCCTGGGATGGAGTATTTGAAGGAGAGACTGGATAGGCTTGGATTGTTTTCTGTCGAGCAGAGAAGGCTGACGGGGGGACATGATTGAGGTGTACAAGATTATGAGGGGTATGGGCATTGCGAATAGGAAACAGCTGTTCCCCTTAGTCGAGGAGGTCAATCACGAGGGGGCATGGTTTTAGGGTGAGGGGCAGGAGATCCAGAGGGGATTTGAGAAAGAAATTCACTCAGAGGGTGTTGGGAATCTGGAATGCACTGCCCGGGAAGGCTGGAAACCTTATAACCATTAAAGAGTATTTGGATGAGCACTTGAAATATCATAACATTCAAGGATATGTGGGCGGCATGGTACATTAACACTGCAATGGTAGCACAGTGGTTAGCACTGCTGCTTCACAGCTCCAGCGACCTGGGTTCGATTCCCGGCTTGGGTCACTGGCTGTGTGGAGTTTGCACATTCTCCACGTGTCTGCGTGGGTTTCCTCCGGGTGCTCCGGTTTCCTCCCACAGTCCAAAGATGTGCGGGTTAGGTTGATTGGCCATGCTAAAATTGCCCCTTAGTGTCCTGGGATGCGTAGATTAGAGGGATTAGTGGATAAAATATGTAGGGATATGGGGGTAGGGCCTGGGTGGGATTGTGGTCGGTGCAGACTCGATGGGCCGAATGGCCTCTTTCTGTACTGTAGGGATTCTATGATTTCTATGATATGGGACAAGTGCTGGAAAGAGAGATTAGCGTGACTTTAGTGTGAGTTATAGTCAGTGCGGACTTGATGGACTGAAGGGCCTTTTCTGTGCTGTGCGACTCAATGACTATGGAGGGAATTTTCCCGTCCCGCCCGCCACAGGAATTGTAGTGAGTGGGGAGTGTGCAGACCATGGAATGGTCCGTTGACCTCAGGCGGGATTTTCCAGTTTTGGGGCGAGCGTGGCCAGAAAACCCCATCCTATGCCTCTAGGATTGTGTTTTCCCCCGCCACTTTGTTTCCTGAAGGCATCGCTTCCATGCTGTGCTACATCAGGTAGCCTCTGGTACCTAACAAAGTAGCTATTTTTTAGGGTGGCACGGTGGCACAGTGATTAGCACTGCTGCCTCACAGCACCAGGGTCCCGGGTTCAATTCCCTGCTTGGGTCACTGTCTGTGTGGAGTTTGCACATTCTCCCCATGTCTGTGTGGGTTTTCTCCGGGTGCTCCGGTTTCCTCCCACAGTCTGAAAGATGTGCTGGTTAGGTGCATTGACTGAACAGGCGCCAGAGTGTGGCGACTAGTGGAATTTCACAGTAACTTCATTGCAGTGTTAATATAAGCCTTACTTGTGACTAATAAATAAACTTTTTCTTCCTCCATGGATCTCGAGAATGAGTTCAGGAAGCTTTTTTATGCTCACACCTGGAGCTGTCCTTACCTCCATCCACCCTCAGCAGTAATCTTGCTTGCCATTGTGCTGTGTGTCATTCTGTGGAAGATTGTTATTAAAGATTAGCCCAGAAGCAAAAACCCCACTCCGGCCCACTCGCCAACTCTCCCTAACTTTCACGTGGGCGGCATGATGGCACAATGGTTCACACTGTTGCCTCATAGTCCCTGTTGCCTCACAGGGACCCGGGTTCAATTCCTGGTTTGGGTCACTGTCTGTGCGGAGTCTGCACGTTCTCCCCGTGTCTGCATGCGTATCCTCCGGGTGCTCCACTTTCCTCCCATAGTCTGAAAGGCGTGCTGGTTAGGTACATTGGCCATGCTCAATTTTCCCTCAGTGTACCCAAACAGGTGCCGGAGTGTGGTGACTAGGGTATTTTCACAGTAGCTTCATTGCAGTGTTAATGTAAGCCTACTTGTGACTCTAATAAATAAATAAAACGTCTCAAGATCAGTTTTAGCATACTCTGAGATCAGCCTGGATGTCATGCTGAATCTTTATAAATCACTGGTTTGCTGTGTTGTGCCCAGTTCCAGGCACCATGCTTTGGGAAGGATGTCAAGGTTATGTAAAGAGTGGAGAGGAGGTTTACGAGCACACTGTGTGTTTTAGAATGCTTTTTGCTGCCGTGAACACCAGGTTGCACTGTGAACTACACATTCCCAGCCAGGGTTATGCGGATAATCCAGGAAATTTGCCTTGTTTCGCAATGAGGTTCCATTCAATGTGCTGGATGTAAATGATCGGAAGGTGCAATTCCCAGAACAGAGCGTTCTCCCAATGCCCTCATCGAAACCACCAACAATAAATAATGATCAGGTCATTCCGGTCACTGTCTTTTGTGAGCATTTGCTATGCACAAACTGGCATTTCTGTTTCCCTGCATTATGCCTTGTCGACACGACAAAAGTAATTCATTGATGTTAAGACCCAGGTTCGATTCCAGCCTCGGGTCACTGTCTGTGTGGTGTTTGCACGTTCTCCCCGTGTGTGTGTGTGTGGGTTTCCTCCGGGTGCTCCGGTTTCCTCCCACAGTCTGAAAGATGTGCAGGTTAGGTTGATTGGCCGTGCTAAATTGGCCCTTGGTGTCAGGGGGTTGAGCAGAGTAAATCCATGGGGTTACAGGGATAGGGTTTAGGTGGGATCGTTGTCGATGCAGGCACGATGGGCCAAATGGCCTCTTTCTGCACTGTAAGGGTTCTATGATGCATGATGAAGATGCATTGGGGGAAGGGTCCTAAAATGGTGAAAAGTGCAATAAAAATGTAGATTTCTGTGAAGCAGAATCTGAAATTCTTCATGTCCCTCGGTCTCTCGGTGACGGCATCAACTCAATGTTTCCTATCTGTTTGCGTCGCACGTTGGACTGTTGAGTTGGCTGATCAGCCATGATAGTGAACGATGTGGAGTTGCCGCCGTTGGACTGGGGTGGGCACAGTAAGTAGTCTCACAACACCAGGTTAAAGTCCAACAGGTTTATTTGGTAGCACCAAATAAACCTGTTGGACTTTAACCTGGTGTTGTGAGACTACTTACTACGATAGTGAATGGTGGAGCAGGCTTGAAGGGCTGAATGGCCTCCTCCCGCTCCTATTTTCTATGTTTCTACGTTTAATGTTCTTTGCCTTTCGTTTGGAAATAGGCAACACCTTGTCTTCTTGGAGAGCAAAAGTCAGTCGTCACCGAATCCAACCGAGCATCTGGATGGGCGGGGAACCCTGAAATACCAGTTTTCCAATGAACTGCTGCAGATCCCAATGCAACTGATCAGACCTTCAAATAATGACACTAATAAGGTACACCTGACTCTCAGTCTTGTGTCAATGTAGGACATTTGTACTTTTATCATAGGTGAGATGGAATCCCTTGTGCGATGTCAGAATCCAAGCACGTTTTCACTCCATGCATGTTTGCTGCAGGTTTATCTGAATTAGTTTCACAAAAACTCTTTTTCATCTGTAAATCTGCGATCCATATCCTAACAAGCTCCAAGACCCATTCCCTGCTGTGCTTGCTGAACTTCACTCTTTCCTAGTCCCCCACTGTCTCGATTCTAATGCTCTTATTGTTGAATTCCAATCCCTCATCGGTCTTGCTCCGTCCTATCTCTATAATCTGCTCCAGCCCCACAACAGATCTCTGTCCTCTTTCAATCCCGATCTCTTATGCAACCCACTTTTCCCACCCCCACCAAGGAGTACTTTGGCAGCGAATGTTACTGCATAGAGAGACATGTTACCGTAGCTTTTTGTCTTGCACTGGCGAGGACACATGCAAGAACACCAAATTTCAAACAATAACGACAGTTCATTTGATTTGATTTATTATTGTCACATGTATTGGGATGGAGTGAAAAGTATTGTTTCTTGCGCGCTTTACAGACAAAGCACACTGTTCATAGAGAAGGCAACGAGAGAATGCAGAATGTAGTGTTACAGTCAGAGCTAGGGTGCAGAGAAAGATCAACTTAATGCAAGGTAAGTCCATTCAAAAGTCTGATGGCAGCAGGGAAGAAGCTGTTCTTGAGTCGGTTGGTACGTGATCTCAGACTTTTTCCCAATGGAAGAAGGTGGAAGAGAGAATGTCCAGGTGCATGGGGTCCTTGATTATGCTGGCTGCTTTGCCGAGGCAGCAGGAAGTGTTAATGGACAGAGTTAGACAGAGTTAATGGATGGGAGGCTGGTTTGAGTGTTGGGCTGGGCTTCGTTCACGACCTTTTGTAGTTTCTTGTGGTCTTGGACGGAGCAGGAGCCATACCAAGCTGTGATACAACCAGCACCAGATGGTGCATCTGCAGAGGTTGGTGAGAGCCGTAGCTGACATGCCAAATTTCCTTAGTCTTCTGAGAAAGTAGAGATATTGGTGAGCTTTCTTAACTGTAGCGCGGCATGGGAGAACCAGGACAGATTGTTGGTGATCTGGACACCTAAAAACCTGAAGCTCTCGACTATTTCTACTTTGTTCGCATTAATGTAGACAGGGTCATGCCCTCCACTATGCTTCCTGAAGTCGATGACTACCTCCTTCATTTTGTTGACATTGAGGGAGAGATTATTGTTGTCTCACCAGTTCACCAGATTCTCTATCTCTTTCCTGTACTGTTTATGCTACAAGAGGACAGCGCGCCGATTAGTTGGCAAGTTGACTCTGATTGGCCAAGGAGAAAGCAGCAGGGAATAATTGTCATTCAAAAAGATGCAAGGCTTAAATGGCAAGGCGATGGCCTAATGGAATTATCACTGGACTTTTAATCCACAAACTCAGCTAATGTTCCGGGGACCTGGGTTCAAATCCCGCTACAGCAAATTATGGAATTTGAATTCAATAAAAAAAATCTGTAATTAAGAATCTACTGACGACCATGAAACCATTGTCGATTATCAGAAAAACCCATCTGGTTCACTAATGTTCTTTAGGGAAGGAAATCTGCCATCCTTACCTGGTCTGGCTTACATGTGACTCCAGAGTCACAGCAATGTGGTTGACTCTCAACTTCCCTCTGAAATGGCCTCGCAAGCCACTCGGTTCAAGGGCAACTAGGGATGGACAATAAATGCCGGCCAACCAGTGACACCCTTGTCCCTCAAATTAATAAAAAAAGAATGCAGCAACATGTCTCCCTCTTCAGCAATATTCAAGTTCTGTATTACCAAGCCATGTCAAAATGAATGAGCAGAAAAAAATCACAGAATCGTTACGCTGCAGAAGGACGCCATTCGGCCCATTATGTCTGTACTGGCTCTCCAAATGAGCATCATGACTTAGTGCCATTCCCCTGCCCTTTCCCCGTACCCCTACACATTGTTTCTATTCAAATAATCATCTAATACCCTCTTGAATGCCTTGATTGAACCTGCCTCCACCACACTTCCAGGCAGTGCATTCCAGACCCCAACCACTCGCTGTGTGAAAAAGGTACTTTCTCACATCACATTGGTTTCTTTTGCAAATCACTTTAAATCTGTGCCCTCTCGTTCTTGATCCTTTTACAAGCGGGGTAAGTTTCTCCCTGTCTTCTCTGTCAGGCCCCTTCATGATTTTGAATATCTGTATCGAATTTTCTCTTAGCCTTTTTCTCTCCAAGGGGAACAGACCCACCCTCTCCATAGCTGAAGTTCCTCATCCCTTGAACCAATCTTCCGCACTCTCTCCAGTGTGTTCACATCCATCCTATAGTATGGTGCCCATGTACACCTATTAATGAAGCCCAGACTACTTTATGCTGGATTAAATGCTCTTTCCAACTGTCCTGCCACCTTCAATGATCTCTGCACATATACACCCAGATCCCTCTGCTCCTGTACCCCCTTAAGAATTTTAACCTTTCTTTTCTATTGTCTCTCTATGTTCATCTCACCAAAATGCATCATCTGACACTTCTCTACATTGAACTTCACATCTGCCACATATGTGCCCACTCTTCCAACTTGTCTATATCCTTTTGAAGTTTTACACTGTCCTCTTCACAGTTTACAATGAACAAAGATCAAAGAAAATTACAGTACAGGAACAGGCCCTTTGGCCCTCCAAGCCTGCACGGACCATGCTGCACGCCTGAACTAAAACCCCCTACCCTTCCAGGGACCATATCCCTCTATTCCCCATCCTATACATGTATTTGTCAAGATGCCCCTTAAAACTCACTATCGTATCCGCTTCCACTACCTCCCCCGGCAGCAAGTTCCAGGCACCCACCACCCTCTGTGTAAAATACGTGTCTCGTATATCTCCTTTAAACATTGCCCCTCACATCTTAAACATATGCCACCTAGTAATTGACTCTTCCACCCTGGGAAAATGCTCCTATCCACTTTGTCTATGCCCCTCATAATCTTGTAGACTCCTATCAGGTCGCCCCCTCAACCTCCGCCATTCTAGTGAGAACAAACCAAGTTTCTCCAACCTCTCCTCATAGCTAATGCCCTCCATACCAGGCAACATCCTGGTAAATCTTTTCTGTACCCTCTCCAAAGCCTCCACATCCTTCTGGTAGTGTGGCGGCCAGAATTGAACACTATATTCCTAGTGCTTCCAAATTCTGCGTAATCTGCAAATTTTGAAATTGCTCCCGACACATCAAAATCTAGATCATTAATATATAACTTGGTAAAAGATTTAAAGTAGTTAGTAACTTCTTTATCTACACAATGACAACAGCTTGCATTCATGTAGTGTCTTTGATATAGATTGAAGTGTCTAGTAGCTTGCCTATTATTAGATTATTCTGTTTGATGGATTGAGAGGGGATCAAGTATGATATAACAATGTAAAAGTAGAGTGTAGTCCACCTCTGGAGTGCGTTACCAGTGATGTTACCCGTTCCGATTCACTGAACCCCATCAAGAGGGAGCTGAATGGTTACAGACCGAGGCTGGGATTTTCCGGTCATGCTCGCCCAAAGGCCGGAAAATCCCACCTGAAGTCAACAGACCTTTGCATGGTCCATGTCCCACCCGCTATGATTCCCGTGGCGGGCGGGACAGGAAAATTCTGCCCCAGGTCTATGATCATATCATATAGAAGGTTTTACAGATGCTACAAGGTCCATCTGATCTCCTGGGTTGCTTTTGACTTTGAGGGGAGGGCTCATAGGGACATATCCATACCAGTTTTTGCCATATCAACCCTGGTTTCTGTTTGACTGTGGGAACAGTGGACCAAAGGTATGGGTTAAGTGTCTGGATATTGATCATTCTGGTACATGGTTGTGGGGCAGGCTCGATGGAGTCGCTGCTGTTGTTCTAGCTATCGTTCCATCCATCTGTTTGTTCATCTGTCTTGTAAAGAGTCAACAGAAGGATGCAGACAGGTTAAGTGAGAGGGCAGAAAAATGAGCAGACGGAGTATAATGTGGGAAGATGTGAACTTTTCCACATGGGCAGGAAGCATAGAAAAGCAGAATATTATTTAAATGGAGAGGGATTACAGAGCTCAGTGGTACAGAGGGATCAGGGTGTCCGAGCACATGAATCACTTGCTGCGTACGTGGTAAAAAAGAGGGACTAGGATGAGGAAGGCAAGTAGAATGTTGCCATTTATTGCAAGAGGAATGGAATATAAAAGTAGGAATGCTTTGCTGAGCTGTACAGGACCTTGATGCGATTATATCTGTGTACAGTTTTGTTCTCCACATTTGAATAAGGATATAGAGTCACAGAGTCACAGAATACTACAGTGCAGAAAAGGCCCTTTGGCCCATCGAGCCTGCATCAATGCATGAAAGGCCCTGACCTGTCCACCTAAACACACTTGCCAGCACTTGGCCCATAGCCTTGAATGTTATGGTGTGCCATGTAATTGAGTTAGAAGCAGGTCAGAAAAGATCCATTCATCTCCTTGCTGGGATGAAACGCCTATTTTATCAAGAAAAGTTGAATGGGTAGTTTTATTATACCTATTGGAGTTTAAAAGGAGGAGAAGTGATCCCATCGAAACATTTAAAATCTTGAGGGGACTTGATAAAGTTTATTTATTAGCATCACAAGTAGGCTTACATTAACCCTGCAATGAAGTTATTGTGAAAATCCCCTGGTCGCCACACTTCGGCACCTGTTCGGATACATTGAGGGTGAATTTAACATTGCTAATGTACCTAATCAGCATATCTTTCAGAATGTGGGAGGAAACCGGAGCATCCAGAGGAAACCCACGCAGACACGGGGAGAATGTGCAGACTCTGCACAGACAGTTATCCAAGTGAACCCGAGTCCCTGGCACTGAGCAGAAGCAGTGCTATCCACTGTGCCACCGTGCCGCCCATAAGGTGGATCCCGAAAGGACATTTCATCTTCTGGGGGAGACAAGAACTAAGGGATGCAGTTTAAGAATGAGAGGTCCTTTTGGCTAAGATCAAGCCCAAGATGGGGTGCAATGCCTTATCTTATCAGCTTGGATCATGTCTGTCTCTCTTGTGGGGACCTTGAATTGGATTCATTTGGATTTTGGAGCAAGCAAGGAATGGATTTGGGTTTGCCCTGAGCATTGGCTTTGTAACTTTAAGGATCGAGTAAAAAAACTAATTAAAAAAAGGTCTCCCTATGAAGACAGATTGGAGGAGACAATGGTCGGCATCCTCTGACCTCGCCACGGCTGGGATTCTCTGATCCCGTTGCAGTGAATGGAGTTTTGGCTGTGTACAGGAAGAACGTGCTAACTCCTCACAGCCAATGACCCAAGGCCGGAATCAAACCGGGTCCCTGGTGCTGTGAGGCACCAGAGCTAACCACTGTGCCACCATAGTTCCTCCTCATCTCAGTTTTAAATCTACCACCTCGCAACCTATACCTGTGGCTTCTTGTTCTAGATTGCCCCATAAGGGGAAACATTTGGTCTACATTTACTTTATCAATCCCTGTTAAAGTTTTATATCCCTCGATCAGATCCCCTCTCATCCCCCTAAACTCCAGCGGGTATAAACCCAAACTGTTTAATCACTCCTCATACGTCAATCCTTTCATCCCCAGAGTCAACCTGGTGAACCTCCTTCCCCACTGACTCATCTGAGTTAGGCGGGAGTGGAGAGGGGGGCAGGAGGGGGAAGTCCCATCCGACAAATCCTGCCCGTGACGATTTATTTGCTGCCAAAGTTCTTTTAACTTCAGAAAAGGGTTTCCAAACTCGATTTGATTTGATCTGATTTGATTTTGATTTGATTTGATTTTGATTTGATTTATTATTGTCACAAGTATTGACATACAGTGAAAAGTCTTGTTTCTTGTGCTATACAGACAAAGCATACTGTTCGTAGAGAAGGAAATGAGAGAGTGCAGAATGTAGTGTTACATTCATAGCTAGGGTGTAGAGAAAGATCAACTTAGTAGGTCCATTCAAAAGTCTGACAGCAGCAGGAAGAAGTTGTTCTTGTTTCGGTTGGTACGTGACCTCAGACTTTTGTATCTTTTTCCCGATGGAAGAAGGTGGAAGAGAGAATGTCCGGGGTGCGTGGGGTCCTTGATTATGCTGGCTGCTTTGCCGAGGCAACGGGAAGTGTAGACAGAGTCAATGCATGGGAGGGATGGGGAACTCAGCAACTCTGTGAAGGAGGCGTCTGTTCCAATTCCTTCTGGCAAAGTGCAGTCCAGTTAATCTTGCCGTGCAAGAGGGCAGCTGGGAGCTTTGGCAACAGTGAGGCTTCAGGGATTCCTGCCTCACAGTCTGCCCGAGGCCATGAACAGAAAAGCACAGTAACCTCCAAATCCCAAAGGTTTAACATGAAGTTGACGTGTAATAGTAATGGCCAGAATAAAGGATTGACCACTGAGAAACAAACAACAGGATGACCGATGAGTTTCTGTTCAAAATGTAATTTCTGTATGTTACATTACTTGCAGATGGATCAATACTAAAATGAAAGAAATGATAAATATTGTACCTAAAATTAGTTTTCTAAAGATTGTTGACATGGGGAAATGATTTGTTCGGGCTCCACAATTAAACACAGAGGGGGCAATTTCCAACACATGGAAAATGACACTTTTCCAATCCCAGAATCTTACTCTCTCAGCCACGTGCAAGAACCTTTACTGCAGGATACTACCAGAATAGGCACAGAGGGCCGAATTCTCCAACCTCGCTCACGGCTGAGATTCTCCAGTCCCGCTGCAGTGAACAGAGATTTGGCTGAGCACCGAATTCTCCTGTTCTCGCCGGCAGCAGCGGTGGGACGCAAACGGCTGGAGAATTCCGGCCAGAATGTCAACATTTCTGTTGTCACAGATCTTGTGATTTGTATCTGTGCCCAGAGTCTTCTTGGTTCTAGAGCAAAGAGCCCAACCTGTTCAATCAGTGTCTACAGTGTCTACAGTGTCTACTGTTCAATCAGTGTCTACTGCTGTACTAGCCAAGGGGGCAAGAGCAACTCTCAGTCATCCACCAGTTCCAACTCTTCCCAAAGTAGATCATTGAAATTCCACTGTAATGCCCGAGAGATTGAGAATCACAACTTGGCTGCAAATCCAACCATTTCTAGGAACAAGAAGCTTCCAACCTAAATGAATACACATCGGAACACAGGAATATGGGAATTAGGACAGGGAGTAGCCCAGTTTGAATCATAGAAACCCTACAATGCAGAATGTGGCCATTCAGCCCTTTGAGTTTGCACCAACCACAATTCCACCCAGTCCCTATCCCCATAACCCCATGCATTTACCCCAGCTAATCCCCCTGATATGAAGGGGCAATTTATCATGGTCAATCCACTGAACCTGCACATCCTTGGAGCATGGGAGGAAACCTGAGGAAACTCACTCAAGCACGGGGAGAATGTGCAAACTCCACACAGACAGTGACCCGAGTGAATTGAATGCAGGTCCCTGGCTCTGTGAGGCAGCAGTGCTAACCTCTGTGTCACCGTGGTCCTTGATTGGTTTATGAAGTGTGTGATCATAGAGTCATAGAGAGTCATAGGGTGAAATTTTCCCATCACGGGAATCATAGAGGGCACGGGGGCAGATCCTGCAAAGATCCATTGACCTCGGGCGGGTTTTTCCAGCCTTGGGGCGAGTGCAGCCAGAAAATCCCGCCCATAGAGCCATACATCGCGGAATTCTCCCTCAGTGTACCCGAACAGGCGCCGTAGTTCAGCGTCCGGGGGACCCCCACAGACACCCCATTGCAGTGTTAATGCAACATCCTTGTGACGAATAAATTAATTTTAATAACTTGGTCCTCCTGCAGCTCCCAGTTCTGGACTACAACTCCCATGTGGGGCTAGGGCAGTGAAGGCCCTTCGGCCCATTGAGCCTGCACCAACAATAACTCCCATGAAAGGTCCGCTAATCCCATTTTCCTGCACTTGTCCCATATCCTTGAATGTTAAGATATTTCAAGTGCTCATCCAAATATCTCTGATCAGTTTACATAAAGTTGAGCTTTGTGCGAGGTATCATATATAGTTGGTTTCTCCCTGCACACATTTGTTACACCAGTGAATATCTGGTGCATCTGCATTTTGCTTCTTTCAGGCTTCTGTTGTCTCATAGGTGGTTGTACAACCACCTCCAAGTCCCAACTTCCTGCCAGCATCAAAGGTTATTTGAGAAAACGTAACTGCGGTAGTGACTTAGAAAGGACAGTTTGGCGGGCCACAGCAAGAGAGTTTTCAACTTAATTCCGAGGTACCTTAGCTGCAAATTCCACCGAACCTCTCACATTATCCTCACACACTTGCATGCCAACAATGTACAAACTCATATGTCCTTGATTTGTCTCCATAGATTGTCACAACATTGGAAAATCTGGTTCGGATGAACCAAGAGAGGGCTCATCCTGACGCTCCGCAGAAGTTCCTGCAGCTCATTCAGCTCCTACGCTCAGCAACTTTGGAAAACCTTCAAAGCATTTGGGAAACCAGTGCACCCACATTAGATCACAGGTGATTACGAAGGGTGGGGGTGGGGGTGGTGGGGAGTTTGCCCACATTTGGCCCATTTCCCTCTATACCCATCGTACCCATGTAACTATCTAAATGCTTTTTAAAAGGTAAAATTGTACCCGCCTCTACTACTACCTCTGGCAGCTTGTTCCAGACACTCACCACCCTCTGTGTGAAAAAATTGCCCCTCTGGACACTTTTGTATCTCTCCCCTCTCACCTTAAACCTATGCCCTCTAGTTTTAGACTCCCCTACCTTTGGGAAAAGATATTGACTATCTACCTTGTCTATGCCCCTCATTATTTTATAGACCTCTATAAGGTCACCCCTCAGCCTCCTACGCTCCAGAGAAAAAAGTCCCAGTCTATTCAGCCTCTCCTTATAATTCAATCCATCAAGTCCTGGTAACATCCCAGTAAATCTTTTCTGCACTCTTTCTAGTTTAATAATATCCTTTCTATGATAGGGTGACCAGAACTGCACACAGTGTTCCAAGTGTGGCCTTACCAATGTCTTGTATAACTTCAACAAGACGTCCCAACTCCTGTATTCAATGTTCTGACTGATGAAACCAAGCGTGCCGAATGCCTTCTTCACCACTCTGTCCACCTGTGACTCCACTTTCAAGGAGCTATGAACATGCACCCCCAGATCTCTTTGTTCTGTAACTCTCCCCAATGCCCTACCATTAACTGAGTAAGTCCTGCCCTGATTCAATCTACCAAAATGCATTACCTCGCATTTGTCTAAATTAAACTGTAGGGGCACGATAGGGGCACAGTAGCACAGTGGTTAGCACTGTAGGGGCACAGTAGCACAGTGGTTAGCACTGCTGCTTCACAGCTCCAGGGTCCCGGGTTCGATTCCCGGCTCGGGTCACTGTCTGTGTGGAGTTTGCACATTCTCCTCGTGTCTGCGTGGGTTTCCTCCGGGTGCTCCGGTTTCCTCCCACAGTCCAAAGATGTGCAGCTTAGGTTGATTGGCCAGGTTATAAATTGCCCCTTAGAGTCCTGGGATGCGTAGGTTAGAGGGATTAGCGGGTAAATATGTGGGGGTAGAGCCTGGGTGGGATTGTGGTCGGTGCAGACTCGATGGGCCGAATGGCCTCCTTCTGCACTGTAGGGTTTCTATGATTCTTTCTATGATAAACTCCATCTGCCATTCATCAGCCCACTGGCCCAATTGATCAAGATCCCGCTGCAATTGGAGATAACCTTCCTCACTGTCCACCATGCCACCAATCTTGGTGTCATCTGCAAACGTACTAACCATGCCCCCTATATTCAAGGAGTTTACAAGGATGAGGGGGGATCTTATTGAAACTTACAGGATACTGCAAGGCCTGGATAGAGTGGACGTGGAGAGGATGTTTCCACTAGTAGGAAAAACTAGAACCAGAGGGCACAACCTCAGGCTAAACGGACGATCCTTTAAAACAGAGATGAGGAGGAATTTCTTCATCCAGAGTGTGGCGAATCTGTGGAACTCTTTGCCGCAAAAGGCTGTGGAGGCCAGGTCATTGAGTGTCTTTAAGACAGAGACAGATAGATTCTTGATTAATAAGGGGATCAGGGGTTATGGGGAAAGGGCAGGAGAAAGGGGATGAGAAAAATATCAGCCATAATTGAATGGCGGAGCAGACTCAATGGGCTGGGTGGCTTAATTCTGCTCCTCTGTGTTATGGTCTTATGGTCTTATGTTTAAGATAACTGCACAGTTGATAGGATATGCATGATGTGGTGGGGAATGGCTGTACAATGCTGTCAATTCAGTCAATGGGTCAAGCTGCGACTATGAACTCACTCACCTGATTGGTGTACCTCTGCAAAGACTTTCCCCAAATTTCATTGGCAGATTTATTGATCCTTTCTAACAATTTTCTCAGTAGAGAAAAGGATAGAAAATGTTAGAAAGCAAATTAGAATGAAATCAAGGAGAGTAAATGGTGGCACAGTGGTTGACGTTGCTGCTTCACAGCGCCAGGGACCCGGGTTCAATTCTGGCCTTGGGTCACTGTCTGTGCGGAGTCTGCATGTTTTCCCCATGTCTGCCTGGGTTTCCTCCGACTGCTCCTGTTTCCTCCCACTGTCCGAAAGATGTGAAGGTTAGGTGGATTGGCCATGTTAAAGTGCCCTTTACTGTCCCAGGATGTGTAGGCTAAGTGGATTGGCCATGGTAAATGCACAAGGTTATGGGGATAGGGCGGAGGGGAGGGCTTGGGTCGGATGCTCTTTCAGAGAGTCAGTATGGACTCGATGGGCCAAATGTCCTCCTTCTGCAGTGTAGGGGTTCTATGGTTCTATGATACATAGAGAGAAACTATTTCCTCTGGTGGGGAGAATTTAGAAAGATTGCACATAAAGTTAAAATAAGGAACAGAAAAATTAGGACACAGAAGGAGCTCATTTTGAGGTGATCTCTGACACTAAGAATGACGACAATCTGAATTTTTTTCTCCATCCTAAAAAAAGCTGCTGAGGCTGGGGGAGAATGGGAAAATCCAAAACTGACATTGACCGATTTTGTTCGGCAAGGGTTTAGAGGATATGGAAACAATGTGAGTAAATGGACGTGCAACATAGTCTAGTCTAGGCAATGGCCTCGTGGTATTATCGCTAGACTATTCATTCAGAAACTCAGTTAATGCTCTGGGGACCCGAGTTCGAATCCCGCCAAGGCAGCTGGTGGAATTTGAATTCAATAGAACTCTGGAATTAAGAATCTACTGATGACCATGAAACCATTGTCGATTGTCGGAAAAACCCACCTGGTTCACTAATGTCCATTCGGGAAGGAAATCTGCCATCCTTACCCGATCTGGCCGACATGTGACTCCAGACTCACAGCAATGTAGTTGACTCTCAACTGCCCTCTGAAATGGCCTAGCAAGCCGCTCAGTTCAAGGGTGACGTGGGATGGACAATAAGTGCTGGGCCAGCCAGCGACACCCATGTCCGATGAATGAATAATAAGAAGTCATCGGGTGGGATTTTACGCCCATGTTCGTCCCAGAAACCATAAAATCCCACCCGGGGTCAACAGACCTTTCGATTGTCCGCCCCTCTCCCGATTCCTGTTGCGGGTGGGGTGGTAAAATTCCGGTCGTAATCTCTGGGAATGGTGGAACAGGCTTAAGGGGCTGAATGGCCTTCTCCTATTGTTATGTTCTCAATGTTTATTCTTTGCTGTGTAACTAGGCGCTGGATATGGGATACCTTACCGACTGCAGCGACCCCGCAAGCAATTCAATTCATCCAAGCTAAAGTCGAACAGGGGGACCTCACACAGCTGGAAGCGGCCAAGGTTCTGATTTTTGTGTTACATTCCATCAAAGCCGACTGCCACGGTGTGGATAATGCAACGGTATGTCCTCACGCCTCCCAGCATGTCCTCATGTGCTTAGTAGAATAAGGTGCCAATCCACAATGGTTAACATGTTCATGCATGTAGCTCTAGCTGCTCTTTGTACAGCCTCTCTTCGTGTCCTGGTCTGCTTCTCAACCACCCGACCAGTTTTTGAAGGGCACTCACTCCTGTTACATAGCGAGATGCACCAGCCAATTCATGCACAGCAAGATCCCAGAAGAAACCACATCTTCAGGCTTCTAGGCCCTAAGGCTTTGAAAATTACTCTCCAGCTTGTGATCTCCTTTACAGCACGCCATAAAATATATCGCGTGACGGCACGGTGGGTTAGCACCGCTGCCTCACAGCGCCAGGGAACCGAGTTCAATTCACAGCTTGGGTCACTGTCTGTGCGGAGTCTGCACGTTATCCCCGTGTCTGCGTGGGTTTCTTCCGGACGCTTTGGTTTCTTCCCACAGTCCGAAAGATGTGCTGGTTAGGGTGCATTGGCCATGCTAAATTCTCCCTCAGTGTACCCGAACAGGCACTGGAGTGTGGCAACGAGGGGATTTTCAGAGTAACTTCATTGCAGTGTCAATGTAAGCCTACTTGTGACACAAATAAATAAACTTTACTTTACTTTAATATCGAATATGCAACAGGCTGGCTTCAGACTTCAGGCCCCTTCAGTGAATGGGGGCCTCAGATAAAACAAATCCTAAAGGAATATCATCTTTAAATTTCCATCCCACATGCTTGCCCTCTCTCAATGGCACCATGTTCCCACCTCGCTTTAAATGGAGTCTTATTCTGCCTCTCAAAATGCCGGCTCACCTCAGGATTTTCTTCAGCTCCCTGTGAAGCTGAGGATATCATCATTTGCAGGGTAGGGAGGAAGTCCTATCTTCCTTGTAAGGACCACAATGTATACACCCCAGCTCACAGGCCGTCTTGTCAATGGGGATTTTCAAACCCAAATGGTTCATTGTCCTCACTTACTCCTCACACGTAAAGGGATTTTCACAGGAACCTCATTGCAGTGTTAATGTAAGCCTACCTGTGACTAATAAAGAAATAAATAGGCCTGCATTCACTACGGTACCCACGGGCCGGAATTCTCCCGATCTCGCGTGCCTCATTGCTGCTGTCGCCAAGGAGAATTTGACGCTCAGCCAAATCTCTGTTCACAGCAGTGAGACCGGAAAATCCCAGCTGCCGGCGAGGTGGAAGAATTCCGGCCATCGCGATTTTTAGTTTCTTGTAAAGTGACAGCAAAATATTTGTGCTTCTCCCAAGGTCCTTCTGTCCAGCCCTTACATGCAGAGACACCCCTTCCTTCGCAGGGTCACTTTGCTTGCCTATGGAACGTTGGTCAACAAATATTGCACGACTCTCCGTGTTTGCCCCGAAGAAGCTCTCCGGGTACGTGAGTATCAGAAGCATGGTCTGACAGCATCTGTGGAGAGAGAGTGGAGCCAACGTTTCGAGTCTAGATGAACGTTCGTCAGAGCTGACCCTTGGTCATCTAGACTCGAAAGGTTGGCCCTACTCTCCACACAAATGCTGTCAGGCCTGCTGAGATTTTCCAGCATTTTTCGGTTTTTGTTTCAGATTTCAGCATCCCAAGTATTTAGCGTTCCTTTTATCAGAAGCACGGTGGTGGATTTTCACCTGGGGGATGACTGAAGGGAGCAGATCGATGGAAGAGACAAGTGCCGGAATTTTACTGGCACTCCCGCCCCAGAATCGGGGTGGGCGAGGCTCGCAGAACGGCATTCTCCGTTGGCCTCGGGTAGGATCGTACAAGCCTCAGGCGGGCGAGGCAGTAATATCCCGGCAATGGGGCGGGCTCCAATAATCCTTCACTCCAACTATCTTTACACGTGCACACAGATTTATAAAGATAACACAAGTTACAAAAAGTATCTTGCACTCAAATGTTCCCAGTAAGTGCATGGGTGGCACAGTTAGCACTGCTGCCTCACAGCGCCAGAGACCCAGGTTCAATTCCAGCCTCGGGTCACTGTCTGTGTGGAGTTTGCCCTTTCTCTCCGTGTCTGCGTGGGTTTCCTCCGGGTGCTCCGGTTTCCTCCCACAGTCCAAAGATGTGCAGGTTAGGTTGATTGGCCATGCTAAATTTACCCCTTAGTGTCCCACGATTTATAGGTTAGGGGGATTAGTGGGGTAAATGTGTGGAGTTACAAGATAAGCCTAGGTAAGAGTTGGTGTAGACTCGATAGGCTGAATTGACTCCTTCTGCACTGTAGGGATTCCATGAGTCCATGTAAACCAATAGGCAAAATGTGGTCAGACACACCACACTCTGAAACCAAGTGACAGATGCCACCCAATTCAATTTCTGTGGAGTTCTCATCAAATCCCCACCCCAGATGTTTGTCACACTGTGAATCAATTGGTCTGACCGGATCTCTGACTTCCGCACGAGTATTTCCAAACACCACTCCTGAAAAAAACACGCCTTAGATTCATCTCCCAAACAAGGCTTTCTCCTTGATGCCTTCACCAAGGATCCAGCTCCAGGATTTCAATCTCTCCTTTCAGTATTCCTCTGCCTTGGATTGTCACGTGCATTCAAGTTTCCACTCAATCTCTTAGGTACCACCCACACCCTCTGCTCCTTCTAAATGATGTGGGATGATGTGTACTGAAAACTGACTGCTGTTTAGTGAAGCTGGGTACATTGCAACGCAGCAGTGCTCTTTCATTCATTCAATGGTGTCAATAACATGCTTGTTCCAACAGTAAAATACTGTCATCGTGCTTTCCATTATAAATGGCCATCACATAAAATGCTCAAATAACATTCACATGAACATGTGCATCGTACGGCCAATTGTGCAGCACGGTGACACAGTGGTTAGCACTGCTGCCTCACAGTACCAGGGACCCGGGTTCAATTCTGACCTCGGGTCACTGTCTGTGTGGAATTTGCACATTCTCCCCGTGTCTGCGTGGGTTTCCTCCGGGTGCTCCAATTTCCTCCCACACTCCAAAGATGTGCGGGTTGGGTTGACTGGCCATGCTAAATTAACCCTCGTGTCAGGGAGATTAGCAGGGTAAATACGTGGGGTTATGGGAATAGGGCCTGGGTGGGATTGTGGTCGGTACAGACTCGATGGGTCAAATAGCCTCCTTTTGCACTGTAGGGATTCTATGTTTCTATGAAATGGTGTGAATCTCCACAGAAATTGAATCCTAAAATTAGAAACTAAGAATGCCCTTGAACCTATTCCATCATTCAATTATGGCTGATCTGTATATGAATGCCACCGACCTGGTTTCTAAACTGATCCAAAGAACCTGTTTTTTACATTTCCCATTCCTCATTTCCACATCCTCAACAGCTTTTTGAGAGATCGGGTTCCTGCTTTCCCAACCAGTTGCATGATGAAGTCTTCCTGACATTGTCCCAGAACATCCTGGCTCTAATTTTAAACCTATGCCCCCTTGGGACTCTTCCCCACCAGAGGCAGAGGTTTCTGTCTGCCCTCCCAACGTCCTAAACTCCTGAATTAGATCACTCCTTAATCCTCTTGGGAGGAGGGGAACACAAGCTTGGCTTGTGCAGTCTGCCCTAAGCAGCATAGGTGCCATTCTCCATTCTCTGTGCTGACCTTCCGTGCTTTGCAGCCGCTCCACGAACTCGTTGTTGAGGCTGGGAGCCAGGGCCACGAAGACGAAACCATCCTTGGACTCAAAGCCATCGGCAACGCAGGACAGCCAGCCAGCCTGAAGCGCATCCAGAAACTCCTGCCGGGATTTGGCACTATGGCCAGCAGCGTTTCCAGCCGAGTCCACGGGGAGGCGGTGATGGCCTTGCGTAACATCGTCAAGAAGGAGCCACGCAAGGTGAGCTGGGATGGCCAACTCGCTCCTGGGGCGCGTTTGGAATGGGACCAGAAAAGTGGAACATGGTAATCGGTAATGCAAGGCAAGTCAGAAAGTAATCATCAGGTCAATAGAGGGAGAAAACTGGAAATAGTCAGCAAGTCAGGCAGCGGCTATGGAGAGAGAAACAGAGTTAACGGGCGGCATTCTCCCAAACAAATTCGAAGTGTCGAATTCACGTGAAAACTGGAATAATCACGCTTTTTTTGAGTGGGAGTTCAGAGAAGAATTTCCCACACTCTGTACATTGCAGAGGCCACCAGTGTGAATATCATCAAATTCCAGGGGGCGGGCCTATTCCCGCTGGAGAGGCTGAAATCAGCGTGCTGAGCAGGCCACCGCGCACACATCGATCTGTCAGTGGCCACCGCGCACATGCTGATCTGTCAGCGGCTACTGTGCATGCGTCGATCTGTCAGTGGCCACCGCGCACATGCCGATCTGTCAGCACCGAGATCAGCACATGCATAGTGGTCCCGCACTGCCAACCTCCCGGTCGCTGGCCAGCTTGATCATTGGCCAGCCCCACAACCCCCGCAATGCCGGCTCTCCGCCCACCTCCCCCAACTCACTCCTTTCCATTGTTCCCCCCATCGCCACCCCTCCTGGTGAGGGAGGCTGCTCGAAACCAGTTCCTCGCATCAGTCGAGTTGGTAGAATGGGCGGCTGGTCCCGAGAATACACGTTAGGCCCAAGGGAGCTGCACATTGGCACAGTGGTTAACACTGCTGCTTCGCAGCGCCAGGGACTTGGGTTTGATTCCCGGCTTGGGTCACTGTCTGTGCGGAGTCTGCACGTTCTCCCTGTGTCTGCGTGGGTTTCCTCCCACAGTCCAAAAGACGTGCTGGTTAGGTGCATTGGCCATGTTAAATTCTCCCTCAGTGTACCCGAACAGGCGCCGGAGTGTGGCGACTGGGGGATTTTCACAGTAACTTCATTGCAGTGTTAATGTAAACCTTACTTGTGACTAATAAGTAAACTTTTTTTAAAAATTCCAACTTCTATCAGTCCTCGAGCCTCCTGCTTCAGGACCATGCTGCCTCTGGGGAAATGGAGTCTCGGTCAAAAAGCAGGTCCAGAATATAACCCCCCTACCTTCAAGAGTGTAAGCCCATGTTTTGGGAACCTATGTCTGCTGTCACCAGGGTTCATGCTTGTGGTCTTTCTGTACTGAGGGTGTATGCACTCTCGGATGAGACATTTATGTCTTCTAATGTGGGCATGGAAGACACCAATAAACTACTAAAGAAGGGAGTTTTACCCTGTTTCCTGGGCAATATTTATCCCTCAATCTAGTAAAAAAAAAAGCTGGTCACTTCATTGCTGTTTGTGGGATCTTGCTGTGTGTAAACCTGGCTCCCACATTTACTGCAATAAATATACTTCTATAAAGTACTGAATTGGTGGTGGAGGGCTTTGGTACGTCCTGCTGATGGGCAGATGCTATCTTTTCTTTCCATCCAAAAGTCTGAGATTGGCAGTGTGGGGCCATTACGCATGCGCCAATCTTGGCGCTGACAGATCGGCACAATCAAGGTTTCATATCTGTACATCAGAGCTGACTTTAGCTATGATCTCTCGGACAGGTGCAAGCCATTACCATTCAGTTATTCATGAACAAAAGGCTCCCCGCTGAATTACGAATGAAAGCTTTTGTCGTCCTGCTGGAAAGCAGGCCATCCTTAGCTCTGATCGCAACAGCTGCCAACTCGCTGGTCAGCGAGGCAGACTTACAAGTGACCGGTTTTGCGTATTCCTACATGAAGTCTCTGGCAGCATCTTCGGTACCAGAACTCCAGCCGCTGTGAGTATGAAGATACCAAGGACTATCGCTCTGTAACTTGATCTGTTGAACCGAGTGCTTCCTTGCTAACACGGCAACTTTTCACAGGGCTGCCGGTTGCAACATTGCCATCAAACGTTTGAACCAAATGTGCGACGCGCTCAGTTATCGGTACAGCAAAGGCTTGCATTTCGGAACGTTTAAAGGTAAGAGGCTAAGATCTGTTTTGTTTTATATCTTTTTCCTATTTTGTGAATTGACCCTGTCTATACTTCCCGCTGCCTCAGCAAAGCAGCCAGCATAGTCAAGGATCCCACACACGCCAGACATCCTCTCTTCTACCTTCTTCCATTGAGAAAAAGATACAAAGGTCTGAGGTCACGTACCCAACCGACTCAAGAACAGCTTCTTCCCTGCTGCTGTCAAACCTTTACCTCACGCTAAGTTGATCTTTCTCTGCACCCTAGCTATGACTGTAACACTACATTCTGCACTCTCTCCTTTCCTTCTCTATGTATGTTTTGTCTGTATAGCGCGCAAGAAACAATACTTTTCACTGTCTGCTAATACATGTGACAATAATGAATCAAATCAAATCAAATCAAAAGGACTTAAAATGAAAGGAGAGGGAAAATATCATTCAAGCCAACACACCCAGTAACACCACTGAGGGAATGCTGCACTGTCAAAGGTACTGGCTGGAATTCTACCGCCCCACTCACCACGGGAATCGGAGTGGACGAGGAACCGACAATGTGAAGGTCCATTGACTTCGGGTGGGATTTTATGGCTTCGGGACGAGCGAGGCTGAAAAATCCCGCCATAGTCTTTTAGATAAGACCTGAAAGCAAGGTGCTGCCCACTCTCTCAGACCACTGAAACATCCCACAGCACTATTTCAGGTAAGAACAGGGGAGTTCTCCCAATGTCCCGGTAAATATCTTTGAATATCTTTAAGGCATGGGCGACACGGTGGCACAGTGGTTAGCACTGCTGCCTCACAGCATCAGGAACCCGGGTTAGATTCCCGGCTTGGGGCACCGTCTGTGTGGAGTCTGCACGTTCTCCCCGTGTCTGCATGGGTTTCCTCCGGGTGCCCCGGTTTCCACCCATGGTCCAATTGGTTAGGGTCAATTGGCCATGCTAAATTCTCCCTTGATGTACCCGAACAGGTGCCGGAGTGTGGCGACTCGCAGTTTTTCACAGTAACTTCATTGCAGTGTTAATGTCAGCCTACTTGTGACACTAATAAATAAACTTCAAACTTCAATATTTATCGCTGAACCATTATCACAAAAGCTGTTGGTCTGGCCATTATCAAATAGCTCCTTGTGGGAGCTTGCTGTGTTCAAATTGACTGCCATGTTTCCAATAACGGTTTCCTAAACTTCAAAGCATTCCTCATTATCTGTAAAGCAAAACTCAGGACGCAGACCAGCTGCGAAACTCTGCCAAGCAGACAAGACAATGGAACTACTCCATCTACATGCACGGCAAGAACAGGAAACTCGAGAAACTCGGCATCACCACCAGCAGCAACCAAGCCTCCCCCGGTACCACAGTAGAAAACAGTACCACTGCAGGGAAGTCCATTGTCAACTTGTCGGACTACACACTTCAACCAGACAAAATCGAGGGCTCAATTTCTGCCCCACCACCAAAATAGACCCCATCAGTCTCGCAGCAGACACAGAGGAATTCATCAGGTGAATAAGGCTGCGGGAGTTCTTCCACAAACCCCAAGAGGCCAACAGCGAACACAATGAGACAGCCAACAAACCGGAACTGCCGACAGAGAGATCCGCAGTGCAGCAACCCAAGAGGAAAGAGTCAAATTGGACCCCTTCAGAAGGCCGTGCCCTCGACTTGACATGTATGCCCAAGCCATCAGGAGATGTGTCAATGCCAGATTCATCAGCCACACTCACAAGACAGCCCCGAACATCACCCAAGCACAACGCAACGTCATCCGCGCTCTCAAGACAAACCGCAACATTGTCATCAAACCAGCAGACAAAGGAGGGGCCACTGTCATACTGAACAGAACGGATTACTACAAAGAAGTGTACCGACAACTGAACAACAAGGAACAGTGGGAGATATTTATAGTGCAGGGTGAGGGAATGAAAGATGAGTCATAACCACAGAAACCAGGGGAAAAGACTGCTAATAGCTGTACACAGAGAGAATAAAGGGTGTGAATGGCCAAACGGCAGAGAAGCTAAAATGAAGATGTTGGGGGAGGGGGGTGGCAGGGAAATGGATGGGACAGAGGTAAGATTTGGAAAAGGGAAAGCAAAGGGGCAGAAAAGGTAAGGGAAGGCGATGAAGCAGGGGGAAGAGTGGGGGGGGGAGAAAATGAAGAAAGACAATAAAGAAATAAAAGATAGAGAACAGTAAAAAATTAAATAAAATAGAATGAAAACAAAGGGGTTGAGGTGGGGTAAAGCTAATCATCTGAAGTTGTTGAATTCGATGTTGAGACCGGAAGGCTGTAAAGTGCCGAGCCGGAAGATGAGCTGCTGTTCCTCCAGTTTGCGTTGAGCTTCACTGGAACATTGCAGCAGGGCCAAGGACAGACATGTGGGCATGGGAGCAGGATCGTGTGTTAAAATGGCAAGCAACCGGAAGGTCAGTGTCCTGATTGCGCACAGACCGAAGATGGTCAGCAAAGCGATCACCCAGTCGACGCTTGGTCTCTCCGATATAGAGCAGACCACATTGGGAGCAGCAAATGCAATAGACCAGATTGAAAGAGGTGCAAGTGAAATGCTGCTTAACCTGGAATGAATGTTTTGGGCCTTGGATGGTGAGCATAGAAGAAGTAAGGGGACAGGGACAGACCTTCTACGATTGCATGGGAAGGTGCCATGAGTGACGGGAGAGGTGTTGGGTATAGAGGAGGAGTGGATTGTTATCCCAGAGGGAACGGATTCTGCGGAATGTTGACAGAGGGAGTTAACAAAAACAAAGAAAATTACAGCACAGGAACAGCCCCTTCGGCCCTCCAAGCCTGCACCGACCATGCTGCCCGACTTAATTAAAACCTCCTACCCTTCCGGGGACCATATCCCTCTATTCCCATCCTATTCATGTATTTGTCAAGACGCCCCTTAAAAGTCACGACCGTATCCGCTTCCACTAGCTCCCCCAGCAACGAGTTCCAGGCACCCATTACTCTCTGTGTAAAGAAACTGCCTCGTACATCTCCTTTCAACCTTGCCCCTCACACCTTAAACCTATGGCCCCAAGTAATTGACTCTTCCACCCTGGGAAAAAGCTTCTGACTATCCACTCTGTCCATGCCTCTCATAATCTTGTAGACTTCTATCAGGTCGCCCCTCAACCTCCATCATCCAGTGAGAACAAACCAAGTTTCTCCAACCTCTCCTCATAGCTAATGCCCTCCATACCGGGCAACATCCTGGTAAATCTTTTCTGTACCCTCTCCAAAGCCTCCACATCCTTCTGGTAGTGCGGCGACCAGAATTGAACACTATATTCCAAGTGCGGCCTAACTAAGGTTCTATCAAGCTGCAACATGACTTGCCAATTTTTAAACTCAATCCCCTGGCCGATAAAGGCAAGCATGCCGTATGCCTTCTTGACTACCTTCTCCACCTGCATTGCCACTTTCAGTGACCTATGTACCTGTACACCCAATCCATCTGTCTATCAATACTCTTAAGGATTCTGCCATTGACTGCATATTTCCTATCTGTATTAGACCTTCCAAAATACATTACCTCACATTTGTCCGGAAAAGGGAAGATGTGTTTGGTGGTGGCATCAAGCTGGAGTTGGCAAAAATGGCAGAGGATTATGCTTTGCATGCGGACGCTGGTGGGGTGAAAGAAACCATCCCCTACGGACAAGCCCTCCATATACACAAGATCTCTCAGATGAGGAGGATCGCAACAGACACCTCCAGACGCTGAAAGATGCCCTCATAAGAACAGGATATGGCGCTCAACTCATTGATCGACAGTTCCGTCATGCCACAGCGAAAAACCACACCGGCCTCCTCAGATGACAAACACAGGACATGGCGGACAGAGTACCCTCCATCGTCCAGTACTTCCCCGGAGCGGAGAAGCTATGACATCGTCTTTGGAGCCTTCAACATGTCATTGATGAAGACGAACATCTTGCCAAGGCCATCCCCACACCCCCACTACTTGCCTTCAAACAACCGCACAACCTCAAACGGACCATTGTCCGCAGCAAACAACCCAGCCTTCAGGAGAACAATGACCACGACACCACACAACCCTGCCTCAGCAACTTCTGCAAGATGTGCCGGATCATCAACACAGCTGCCATAATCACACGTCAAAACACCATCCAGCAGGTACACGGTACATACTCTTGTGATTCGGCCAACATTATCTACCTGATACGCTGCAGGAAAGGATGTTTCGAGATGTGGTACATCGGCGAGACCATACAGATGCTACGACAACGGATGAACGGACGCCGTTCGACAATCACCAGGCAGGAGTATTCCCTTCCTGTCAGGGAACACTTCAGCAGTCACGGGCATTCAGCCTCCGATCTTCAGGTAAGCATTCTGCAAGGCGACCTTCTCGACACACAACGCAGAATTACTGAGCAGAAACTGACAGCCAAGTTCCGCACACATGAAGACGGCCTCAATCGGGATCTTGAGTTCATGTCACACTATCTGTAACCCCCACGACTTGCGTGGGCTTGCAAAATCCTACTAACTGTCCTAGCTTGAGAAAACTCACACCTCTTTAATCTGTGATTATCCCTCTCTCCACTCGCACTGTCTGTACCTGTAAAGACTTGATTACCTGTAAAGACTTACATTCCAACCGTTATCTTGCAATTGAGTCTGTGTCTATATATGCCCTGTTTGTGAACCCAACTCTCCAGTCATCTGATGAAGGAGCAGTGCTCCGAAAGCTCGTGATTCCAAATAAACCTGTCGGACTTTAACCTGGTGTTGTGAGACTTCTTACTGTGCTTACCCCAGTCCAAAGCCGGCATCTCCACATCATGATTATCTGTTAAGTGCTCAAGTGAAGTCCTGCAGGCATAAAAGATGCTTATAAAGATGCATGTCCTTTTTCTGTCATCACAATATTATCCTTGATGTTCATGAACCATTACAAGTTTTCCCGATGGAAGAAGGTGGAAGAGATGTCCGGATGTCTGGGATATGTGGGGTCCTTGATTATGCTGGCTGCTTTTCTGAGGCAGCGGGAAGTGTAGACAGAGTGAATGGATGGAATTTTCCACATTTTCCAAACTAATGGAACTTTCCATGAACCTAGTAAATTTTGGGAAATTAAAACCAAGGCATCAGCTATCTCACTAACCACTTTATGTAAAATCCCGGAATGAAGTCCATCATGACCTGGGATTTGCCAGCCCACAGTGCCAACAATTTGCTAAGTACCACTTCCCTGGTGATTGTAATTTTTTTGAGTTTCTCCCTTCTAATTCCTGATTGACACCTATTTCCGGGATATTACTTGTCTCCTCCATAGTGAAGACCGATGCAAAATAACTGTTCAATTCTTCTGCCATCTCCATGTTATCCATTACTAATCCCTCAGACTCACTTTCTATAGGACCATTTGTGATCTCTTCCCTTTTTCAAACATCTATAGAAACTTACAGTCTGTCTTCATATTTTTAGTTTGCTTTCACTCGTACTCTAATTCTTCCCTCCTTATTAATCACTTAGTTATTGTTTGCTGTTTCTTATATTCTGTCCAATTTTCTGACCTTCCACTCATCTTTACACAATTATATGCTTTTTTCTTTAAGTTTGAGACTGCCCTTAATATTTTTAGTTAACCGCAGATGCTGGGTCCTCCCCTTGGAATTTTTCATCCTCCTTCGAACACATCTATTCTGTAAACCCTAAAAAATCTCCTTAAATAATCTCCTTAAATGTCTGTATTACATCTCTATTGGTCTATTCCTTAACCTAAATTGCCAGTTTGCTTTAGCTAGCTCTGCTTTCATTCCTTCATAATTGGCCTCATTTAAGTTTTAATCATTAATCTTAGACCCACTCTTCTCTCCCTCACTGCCACTTCTCTTCCAGGAATGCCCATCCTGAAGAAGTACTGCTCTTCTCTCCAACAGGATTTCCGTATGTCTCTCCTCATCTTTCATTCCCTCACCTTGCAGTGTAAATATCTCCCACTTTCTCTGCCTTTTAGCTTTGACAAAGGGTCATCTGGACTCGAAACGTCAGCTCTTTTCTCTCCTTACAGATGCTACCTGACCCGCTGGGATTTTCCAGCATTTTCTCTTTTGGTTTCTTCTCTCCCTCACACTGATTATAAAATTTAATCATATTATGATCACTGCTAACTAGGAGGTCATCAATTAATCTTATCCTATTATGCAAGGTCTAATATAGGCTTCTGTCTGGTTGACTCCAGAACATGTATTCTAAGGGACTATCCAGAAAACATTCTGTGACATCTTCATTTAGGCTACCTTTGCCCGTCCGTTTTTCCAGTCTATATGTAGATTAAAACTCCTAATGATAATTGTCATAGCTTTCTGACAAGTTCCCATCATCTATTCCTTTATACTCTGTCCTATCATGTGGTTACGGTTAGGGGGCCCAAACACCACTCTCACAAGTGACTTCTTGCCTTTATCATTCTTCACCTCTATCCAAACCACTTCTGTATCCGTATTTCCTGAACTTAGGTCATCCTTCCCTGTTGTGCAGATATTATCTTAATTCAACAGAGCCGCCTTTTCCTAGCTTCCTGTCCTTCATAGCAGTAACATACTCTTCAATATTCAAGGTGTAGTGACTTCAACAAGGCCCATGAGGTTGGCCTCTTGGAGTATGAGCTCCCTGATTAATGTCATAATTGCGTATCCAATCGGGGAGCCTCCCCTGGATATAAATATGGGAGTGTCAAGTCCACTGGGACACCTGATTCTGACTGAGTGTCTGAAGCACTCTAGGAGTGGAATCGAGTTTGTAAATAAAGGGAATCTGGTGAAGAGGTACCAGCCCACGAGGAGTTATTTAAGTGGCAATGAAGATGGGATTGAGCCAGATCTCTGGTGCACCTGTTAGATCCACCCATCCCATGTCAGATGCCGAGTTGGGGGATCCAGACCCAGCACTGAGACATCACAAGAGGCCCATGAGGCGCCCAAACTGTTGAGGTTTCTCAGACTTGGGGTAGGGGTGTAATGACGTAAACAAGGCCCATGAGGTTGGCCTCTTGGAGTATGAGCTCCCTGAATAAGGTCATAATTGCCTGCTCAATCAGAGAGCCTCACCTGTATATAAGTATGGGGGTCTAGCCGTATGCAACACTTTAGCACAAGCCAACTGCTTGAAAGCAAGCACCAAGAATTTCCAAATCAAATTTCTGTAATCTTGTGTTATAGTCCATTAAATTCAATGACATATTCTTCTGTGGAATAATCATTTGTCTTTCTAAATACATCAAAGGCTGACCACACCTTGCGTGGCTCTGAAAGTTCATCTTTCTTACAAATTTTATCCATGGAGTTTAATAGATTATCCAAACTTTTCTTCGTGTCCAATTGATAGTCCACCAGCTTCAATAATATATTGCATCTTATGCTGAATTTGTTATGAAGTGGAAGTGTTCATGGTGTTCTTTGTTTTCTCTTTGTTAAGAACGTAACCCGTGTCCGTATATAAACTTCATTTTCCATTGGTCATAAGGTTCAGATTCAGAGACCATGGGCCCGATTTTACCATCGCGTTGCGCCCGTTTCGAGCATGCAAACTTGGTAAAGTTGGGCGTGAGAGGAGTAGCGCGACCCGCACCTACCTCTGTCCCAGTTCCCACTTTACCAAGGCCCGAAAATGGCCGCAATCGGGACCGCGGCTGAAACGGGAGCGACGGCCATTTAAATGCATTCGTATTTGCATGCATTTAAATTGACTTAATGGGCTGCATGCCCAACCTTACCGGCACTTCCCCCTTCACCACCGCTTTCGCCAATCCGGAATCGGCACAACTAAGAACAAAGAACAATACAGCACAGGAACAGGCCCTTCGGCCCTCCAAGCCCATGCCGCTCCCTGGTCCAAATTAGACCATTCTTTTGTATCCCTCCATTCCCACTCCGTTCATGTGGCTATCCAGATAAGTCTTAAAAGTTCCCAGTGTGTCCGCCTCCACCACCTTGCCCGGCAGCGCATTCCAGGCCCCCACCACCCTCTGTGTAAAATACGTCCTTCTGATATCCGTGTTAAACCTCCCCCCCCCTCACCTTGAACTTTTGACCCCTCGTGAACGTCACCACCGACCTGGGAAAAAGCTTCCCATCGTTCACCCTATCTATGCCTTTCATAATTTTATACACCTCTATTAGGTCACCCCTCATCCTCCGTCTTTCCAGTGAGAACAACCCCAGTTTACCCAATCTCTCCTCATAACTAAGCCCCTCCATACCAGGCAACATCCTGGTAAACCTCCTCTGCACTTTCTCTAAAGCCTCCACATCCTGCTGGTAGTGTGGCGACCAGAACTGGACGCAGTATTCCAAATGGGGCCGAACCAACGTTCTATACATCTGCAACATCAGACCCCAACTTTTATACTCTATGCCCCGTCCTATAAAGGCAAGCATGCCATATGCCTTCTTCACCACCTTCTCCAACTGTGACGTCACCTTCAAGGATCTGTGGACTTGCACACCCAGGTCCCTCTGCGTATCTACACCCTTTATGGTTCTGCCATTTATCGTATAGCTCCCCCCCACGTTAGTTCTACCAAAATGCATCACTTCGCATTTATCTGGATTGAACTCCATCTGCCATTTCTTTGCCCAAATTTCCAGCCTATCTATATCCTTCTGTAGCCTCTGGCAATGTTCCTCACTACCTGCAAGTCCAGCCATTTTCGTGTCGTCCGCAAACTTACTGATCACCCAGTTACACCTTCTTCCAGATCGTTTATATAAATCACAAACAGCAGAGGTCCCAATACAGAGCCCTGTGAAACACCACTAGTCACAGGCATCCAGCCGGAAAAAGACCCTTCCACTACCACCCTCTGTCTTCTGTGACCAAGATGTGGAGATGCCGGCGTTGGACTGGGGTAAACACAGTAAGAAGTTTAACAACACCAGGTTAAAGTCCAACAGGTTTATTTGGTAGCAAAAGCCACACAAGTGACCAATCTCTCCTCATAACTAAGCCCTTCCATACCAGACAACATCCTGGTAAACCTCCTCTGCACTTTCTCTAAAGCCTCCACGTCCTTCTGGTAGTGTGGCGACCAGAACGGGGCGCAGTATTCCAAATGCGGCCGAACCAACGTTCTATACAACCGCAACATCAGACCCCAACTTTTACACTCTATTATACTCTGTGACCAAGCCAGTTCTCCACCCATCTAGCCACCTCCCCCTTTATCCCATGAGATCCAACCTTTTGCACCAACCTACCATGAGGGACTTTGTCAAACGCTTTACTAAAGTCCATATAGACGACATCCAAGGCCCTTCCCTCGTCAACCATTCTCGTCACTTCTTCAAAAAACTCCACCAGGTTAGTGAGGCATGACCTCCCTCTCACAAAACTCCCTCTCACAAAACAAAACAGACATGCTCCACCAAAGTCCGATTCAAGTGCTCAGTCAATGAGGGTTAGTGAGGAGGTAGATGCCGAGTGTCCAATGGTTCTCTGCTTGAGATCGGTGGCGGGGGAGAGGGGAGTGGGGGGGATTGGAAGGTGGGTGCGCTGCCACTCTGCCTGAGATCTGTTGGGGGGGGAGAAGGGGGATCCGCTGCCACTCTGCCTGAGATCAATGGGAGGGAAAGGGGGGGGGAGGTGCCTGTGATAGGTCTGGGTGGTGGGTGTGTGGGGGGGATAAGGGGGTGAGTAATGTTGTGGGGGTGGGGCATTGTCTGTGGGGTCCAGGGGGAGACTTTGTCCGGCCTGGGAGGGATGTGTCAGGGGGGCAGCATTCTATCATTCTTTTACTGCGTATGCGCAGTTGGAGGCGCCGACCGGAGCTGCAGTGTTTCGGGCGCGGTAAGCCCCGGCCACGGGAATCGTAGCGGGCAGGCCATGGACCATGCAAAGGTCTGTTGACCTCAGACGGGATTTCCGACCTTGGGGCGAGCGTGGAAAGTCCCGCCCTTTCAGTGGAAAAACTATATTCTGACATTTTACATTGGGTTTCAGCCATTCTTCTCAAAAGTAACTCCAATTACAGTCTTAAGTTGGAAATATAATCTTCTTAAGTTTCCAATTATCACTTTTAATCATCCTCTGCTACCATGTTACATGAATCTAAACAAGATGGTGAAGTTCAAAACAAGAGAAGGCATCCATGAGGCACTGTGGGCCATCGGCAGCAGTGGAACTGTACACAACCACCATCTGTAACCTCAGGGCCTGGCATATCCCTCACACTATCTCACTCTAACACTGCCCCTTCTGCAAACATTCACTCCCTCCACCATCAACAAACAGTGGCAGCCGTACGTACCATCTCCAAGCTGCACTGCAGGAACTCACCAAGGTTCCTTAGGCAGCACCTTCCAAACCCATGACTTCTACCACCTAGAAGATCAAGGGAGCAGATACCTGGGAACACCACCACCTGGCTTGAAAATATATCGCCATTCCTTCACTGTCGCTGGGTCAAAATCCTGGAATTCCCTCTTGCCACTTTTTGTTAAGACTCCCCCTAAAGCTTTGGTTCCATCCTTGTCCCTCTCTCTCTCCTGCTCTAATGGGTTAGAGATTTTCAGTTGACTAACAGCCCCAAGATTGTGAGTTAAAATCCCAATGTGACAAGTGGGGAAAATTATTCTCTTAAATCTGGGAATTTGTGGAATGGCACGAGAAAGTAAACACAAAAGCTATTGAATTGACATAATCATTAATAATATCCCGCAGGAAAGGGGTAGCTGACTACCCTGCTCTGCATGTGGTTACAGCCCAAATCTACAAGGGACAACTAGAGATGAGAAATAATAACTGCCTAAATCCTTTAAGAGTTCTGTGCATGAGAGGCACGGTAGAAATTGATATGGTTTATTATGAAATATAGGATTGAGTTTTAATGAGATGTCTGATACTTGTTTATTGAGCTGATAACAGAATAATGAGTGTTGGAACTGTCCCTGCAGATAAGTTTCTGGCTGGAACCAATGCCAATGTTTACCTCATGAAGACGTCAGAGGGTATTCTACCAACCACCGCCATAGCCAACTTCCATCTTTATGGCCTTGGAGTCTCTTCGGATTTCCTAGAGGTAAATTGGCCTTCCAATACTTAGAAAAGAGAGTGGCACCTGCTTCTATCTCACTGAATGCTACAGTTCCTAAACAGAATAATTCTTTGCTTGTTTTTCGAAGATCGGCATCCAAGCAGAGGGACAGTGGAGCAAAGGTCAGTCCTATCTGAGGGGACCGAGGAGTGAACGTCTAATAAGGAAGGTTTGGACAATTCCTTTTATCTTCTTAGACTGTTGCTAAAGTCTCTTCCTCTGGTGTCGGTCACCACCTGGTAGCTCAGCCCATTGCTCAGGCGTGGCCTCTATGTTATTGGGTTCTGAAGCTTTTCATCTCCAAGGGCCACTGCAGTCACACATAATCCTGCCACAATGCAGTTTCCTCACTCGGACACTTTCTATGAAAGGATATTACTTGATGAACAACGGCCGGGATCCTCATTTGCGTTGCTTAAGCTGGACTCACACATCAAGGGACGTGTGGGGATTACTCGACAATGATTTAATTTACTTGTTTTTAATCATTTGTGCAACATGGGTGACGCTGGCTGGCCAGTGGGTGTTGCCCATCCCTAGTTGCCCAAGGGCAGTAGAGAGTCAACCACATTGCTGTGGCTCTGGAGTCACATGTAGGCCAGACTAGGTAAAGACGGCAGATTTCCTTCCCTAAAGGACATTAGTGAACCAGATGGGTTTTTCTGACAATCGACAATGGTTTCATGGTCATCAGTAGATCCTTAATTCCAGATATTTTTTATTGAATTCAAATTCCACCATCTGCCGTGGTGGGATTCAAATCCAGATCCCCAGGAAATTAGCTGAGGTTCTGGTTTAATAGTCTAGTGATAATGCCAGTAGGCCATCGCCTTCCCTGCAATCTGTTTCTCAGATGACATGTTAAACCGAGGCCCTACCTACCCTTACAAGTCAGCGTAAAAGATCCCATTGTCCAGGCCAATATCCATCCTTCAACAATATCCCAAAAAAACAGATTGATTGGTCACAGAAACATACACAATATTCCACCTGAGGTCTAACTAGTATCTTGTATAAGGTCAGCATATATTCCTTGCTCTTGTACTCAATGCCCCTCTTAGTAAAGCCCAGAACATCATATGCTTTATTAACTGCTCTCTCCACCTGACCTGCCACCTTCAATAATCTATACACCCGGTTCCCTCTGTTCCGACCTCCCCTTAGGCATTTTACCCCCTATTTTTTATTGTCTCTCCATGTTCTTCCTATCTCACACTTCTCCGCATTGAGCTTCATCTGCCACCTACCTGCCCATTCCACCAACTTGTCTGTGTTCTTTTGAAGTTCTGCACTGTCCTCTTCATAGTTTACAATACTTGCAACTTTGCAAACTTTGAAAGTGCCCCCTGCACACCTCGATCTGGATCATTCGATAAGCAGCAGTTAGATTTACAATGCTGCTGTAAGGTGATTCTCAAACCCATGCCTTTTTGAAATTATGTCAGATGGTGACTTCTCCACCAACATCACTGTTCATTGATTCTCAGGTGTCCCAAATAAAACCCTTCCCTGGTTGCACTGAGAGGGTGATGGTAATCATTCTTCAACCACTGCCATCCATGTAGCATTGATATTCCCACAGTGTTGTAAGGTATTCAATTCTCAGAATCTTGACCCAGTGACAATTTCCATCACGCAAACCAGCCTCCCATCCATTGACTCTGTCCGCACTTCCCGCTGCCTCGGAAAAGCAGCCAGCATAATTAAGGACCCCACGCACCCCGGACATTCTCTCTTCCGCCTTCTTCTGTCGGGAAAACGATACAAAAGTCTGAGGTCACGTACCAACTGACTCGAGAACAGCTTCTTCCCTGCTGCTGTCAGACTTTTGAATGGACCTACCTCGCATTAAGTTGATCTTTCGCTACACCCTAGCTATGACTGTAACACTACATTCTGCACGCTCTCCTTTCCTTCTCTATGAACGGTATGTATTGTCTGTATAGCGTGCAAGAAACAATACTTTTCACTGTACACTAATACATGTGACAATAATAAATCAAATCAAAAATCAAATCAAATCAAATTAGAGTGGTGGATAACTTGGAAGGGGTCTTGGCGGTGGTGTTTCCATGCATTTGCTGCCATTGTCCAGATTAAAGAGGCGCTGTCTAAGAAGCCATTGGCAAGTTGTCTGCCGTGCATGCTGCACACAGCAGGGAATGGACCAGTCAATGGCTCAGATGTAAACTCTTCCCCGAAGTCCCGCCTGAAATATTAACCTTTCATTTCTCTTTACTGGCCGCGAATCTCTGCCACTCTCCAATTTTGTTTCAGATGTACAGCTTTTATTCATTGTTTTCTCTCTTCTGAATTTTGTTGTCCTCCAGGTGCCTGGGTGGAAATCAATACCAATGATTAAGCCCTTCGCAGTCGCCTACATCAAGTTGTCTGGTCAGGAATTATCTTTCGTTGAATTTCACCAGAGCGATTTACAAGAGGTTAGTCATTTTATTGGCAATTTAAGAAAAAAAGAGAATGAACATTGGTTCACATGAGTTCCAGAGTCCAAAGTCCACTCGGGTCACTGTCCGTGTGGAGTCTGCACATTCTCCCCGTGTCTGCATGGGTTTTCTCCGGGTGCTCCGGTTTCCTCCCACAGTCCAAAGATGTGCGGTTTAGGACGATTGGCCGTGCTAAATTGACCCTTAGTGTCCTGAAATGCGTAGGTGAGAGGGATTAGCAGGGTAAAAATGTGGAGTTACGGGGATAGGGTCTGGGTAGGATTGCTGTACGTGCAGACTCGATGGGCCAAATGGCCTCCTTCTGCACTGTAGGGTTTCTATGGATGATGTCGGCTCTGTAGGTGATGGTACAAAGTCTTCCAGCAGAGTCAGATTAAATGGATCAGTTGTCCTGCCTGATAAAGCCAATTGCTTTGTGGCTTGCCAGTTGGATGTTAGAACAGCAAGCTATTTGTGAAGCCCCAAGTTGTAATATTAAATTGTCCATAAAGCACAGACGTTTGGGTCATGTAACCTTCCTCCTCGCCAATGATTTAAATCAGGGTATGTTTATCCAGCTTCTGGACTTGGCTTTGTTTTCAGGCATGATAATACCTCAGCCATTAGTCATTGAAAGAGATGCCAGCTATATTGAAGATCTGATGTTTGGGAAGCCATTATCATGGCAGACCCATTGGCCGGAGCTCTACCACCTCGCCCGCCTGGAGCATAGAACATAGAACATAGAACAGTACAGCACAGAACAGGCCCTTCGGCCCACGATGTTGTGCCGAGCTTTATCTGAAACCAAGATCAGGCTATCCCACTCCCTATCATCCTGGTGTGCTCCATGTGCCTATCCAATAACCGCTTAAATGTTTCTAAAGTGTCTGACTCCACTATCACTGCAGGCAGTCCATTCCACACCCCAACCACTCTCTGCGTAAAGAACCTACCTCTGATATCCGTCCTGTATCTCCCACCACGAACCCTATAGTTATGCCCCCTTGTAATAGCTCCATCCACCCGAGGAAATAGTCTTTGAACGTTCACTCTATCTATCCCCTTCATCATTTTATACACCTCTATTAAGTCTCCCCTCAGCCTCCTCCGCTCCAGAGAGAACAGCCCTAGCTCCCTCAACCTTTCCTCATATGACCTACCCTCCAAACCAGGCAGCATCCTGGTAAATCTCCTCTGCACTCTTTCCAGAGCTTCCACATCCTTCTTATAGTGAGGTGACCAGAACTGCACACAACATTCCAAATGTGGTCTCACCAAGGTCCTGTACAGTTGCAGCATAACCCCACGGCTCTTAAACTCCAACCCCCTGTTAATAAAAGCTAACACACTATAGGCCTTCTTCACAGCTCTATCCACTTGACTGGCAACCTTTAGAGATCTGTGGATATGGACCCCAAGATCTCTCTGTCCCTCCACAGTCTTCAGAACCCTACCTTTGACCCTGTAATCCACATTTAAATTTGTCCTACCAAAATGAATCACCTCACATTTATCAGGGTTAAACTCCATTTGCCATTTTTCAGCCCAGCTTTGCATCCTATCTATGTCTCTTTGCAGCCTACAACAGCCCTCCACCTCATCCACTACTCCACCAATCTTGGTGTCATCAGCAAATTTACTGATCCACCCTTCAGCCCCCTCCTCTAAGTCATTAATAAAAATCACAAAGAGCAGAGGACCAAGCACTGATCCCTGCGGCACACCGCTAGCAACCTGCCTCCAATCCGAAAATTTTCCATCGACCACCACCCTCTGTCTTCGGTCAGACAGCCAGTTACCTATCCAATCGGCCAACTTTCCCTCTATCCCACACCTCCTCACTTTCATCATAAGCCGACCATGGGGGACCTTATCAAACGCCTTACTAAAATCCATGTATATGACATCAACTGCCCTACCTTCATCAACACACTTAGTTACCTCCTCAAAAAATTCTATCAAATTTGTGAGGCACGACTTGCCCTTCACGAATCCGTGCTGACTATCTCGGATTAATCCGCATCTTTCTAAATGGTCGTAAATCCCATCCCTAAGGACTCTTTCCGTCAATTTACCAACCACCGAAGTAAGACTAACCGGTCTATAATTACCAGGGTCATTTCTATTCCCTTTCTTAAACAGAGGAACAACATTCGCCATTCTCCAGTCCTCTGGCACCATCCCCGTGGACAGCGAGGACCCAAAGATCAACGCCAAAGGCTCTGCAATCTCATCCCTTGCCTCCCACAGAATCCTAGGATACATTTCATCAGGCCCAGGGGACTTATCGACCTTCAGTTTATTCAAAACTGCCAAGACATCCTCCCTCCGAACATCTATTTCCTCCAGCCTATTAGCCTGTAACACCTTCTCTTCCTCAAAAACATGGCCCCTCTCCTTGGTGAACACTGAAGAAAAGTATTCATTCATCACCTCGCCTATCTCTACTGACTCCATACACAAGTTCCCACTACTGTCCTTGACCGGCCCTAACCTCACCCTGGTCATTCTTTTATTCCTCACATAAGAGTAAAAAGCCTTGGGGTTTTCCTTGATCCGACCCGCCAAGGACTTCTCATGTCCCCTCCTAGCTCTCCTAAGCCCCTTTTTCAGCTCATTCCTTGCTAATTTGTAACCCTCAATCGAGCCATCTGAACCTTGTTTCCTCATCCCTACATAAGCTTCCCTCTTCCTTTTCACAAGACATTCCACCTCTTTTGTGAACCATGGTTCCCTCACTCGGCCATTTCCTCCCTGCCTGACAGGAACATACCTATCAAGGACATCCAGTATTTGTTCCTTGAAAAAGTTCCACTTTTCATTAGTTCCTTTCTCTGACAGTTTCTGTTCCCAACTTATGCCCCCTAATTCTTGCCTAATCGCATCATAATTACCCCTCCCCCAATTGTAAACCTTGCCCTGCCGTACGGCCCTATCCCTCTCCATTGCAATAACAAAAGACACAGAATTGTGGTCACTATCTCCAAATTGCTCTCCCACAACCAAATCTAACACTTGGCCCGGTTCATTTCCCAGTACCAAATCCAATGTGGCCTCACCTCTAGTCGGCCCATCCACATATTGTGTCAGGAAACCCTCCCGCACACACTGCACAAAAACTGCCCCATCCAAACTATTTGACCTACAAAGGTTCCAATCAATATTTGGAAAGTTAAAGTCCCCCATGACAACTACCCTGTGACCCCCACACATATCCATAATCTGCTTAGCAATTTCTTCCTCCACATCTCTATTACTATTTGGGGGCCTATAGTAAACTCCTAGCAACGTGACCGCTCCTTTCCTATTTCTAACTTCAGCCCATATTACCTCAGTGTGCAGATCCCCCACGAAGTGCCTTTCCGCAGCCGTTAAACTATCCTTGATTAACAATGCCACTCCTCCACCTCTTTTACCAGCTTCCCTACACTTAGTGAAACATCTATACCCCGGAACGTCCAACAACCATTCCTGTCCTTGTTCTACCCACGTCTCCGTAATGGCCACAACATCGTAGTCCCAAGTACCAATCCACGCCCCAAGTTCATCTACCTTGTTCCGGATGCTCCTTGCATTGAAGTAGACACACTTCAACCCACCTTCCTGTCTACCAGTACCCACCCTTGACCCTGATACCTTCCCCAATACCTCACCACCCTCACTGACTTCTGGACTACAACTCCCTTTCCCACTCCCCTGACAAATTAGTTTAAACTCCCCTGAAGAGCCGTAACAAATTTCCCTCCGAGGATATTGGTGCCCCTCTGGTTCAGGTGCACCCCGTCCTGTTTGTACAGGTCCCACCTTCCCCAGAACGTGTTCCAATTATCCACGTATCTGAAACCCTCACTCCTACACCATCCCTGCAACCACATATTTAACTGCACTCTCTCCCTGTTCCTCAACTCGCTATCACGTGGTACCGGCAACGTACCAGAGATGACCACATGTTTCGACTTGGCTCTCAGCTTCCAGCCCAGCTCCAGAAATTCCTGCTTTAAATCCCCGTCCCTTCTCTTACCTATGTCATTGGTACCAATGTGCACCACGACTTGTGACTGTTTCCCCTCCCCCTTCAGAATCCGGAAAACACGGTCTGAGACATCACGGACCTTGGCATCCGGTAGGCAACATACCATCCGTGAGTCTCTTTTGCTGCCACAGAACCTCCTATCTATCCCTCTAACTAACGAGTCCCCAATAACTATCGCCCTCCCGCTCTCCCCCTTTCCCTCCCGAGCCACAGAGACGGACACAGTGCTGGAGATCCTCTCACTGCGGCTCCCCACTGGTATGTCATCCCCCTCAACCGTATCCAAAGCGGAATACTTGTTGCTAAGGGGAACGACCACCGGGGATCCCTGCACGGACTGCTTCCTCCCAGCCCCTCTCACCGTCACCCATCTGTTTTCAATCCTCGGAGTAACTGTATTCCTAAAGCTTGTGTCTATGGCCATCTCTGCGTCCCTGATGATCCTAAGTTCATCCAACTCCAGCTCCAGTTCCCTAACACGGTTTTGGAGGAGCTGCAGATGGGTGCACTTCCCACAGGTGTAATCAGTAGGGACACTGTCGTCGTCCCTCACCTCAAACATAGTGCAAGAGGAACATTGCACTGCCTGCACACCCATCCCCTCTAGATACCTTGCCAGTACCAGGTAGAAAGTGCAAAAATGAATTCAACTCACCCCTGCTCGCCCTTTCAGCCTACGCCCTGTGAGCCAAAGTCTTATAGCTCACACTCTGCTTCCCACACACTCCCTGCCCGCTCCCGACGCTGCCCGCTGTATACTGCAGCCTACCTTTTATACTTCACGCGCTTAAAAAACCCTTCCCAGACTCCTTTGCTGCCCACTTCTAGTTTTCACTTTAAACTTGAAAAACTGCTGTTAAAGTAAAGGCCAAAAAAATACACACACTAGCTGACTAATTAAATAAATAAACAATTCAATTAATCCAATTAATCTCTCACCAGCACTGCTGCCTTCAATCACCCCTCTCAGCTTGCTCCAGTGGATCAATGAGGGGGAACCTCCCAGGTAACTGACTTTTAAAGTTAAAATAAAAACCCTTCCCAGACTCCTTTGCTGCCCACTTCTAGTTTTCACTTTAATCTTGAAAAACTGCTGTTAAAGTAAAGGCCAAAAAAATACACACACTAGCTGACTAATTAAATAAATAAACAATTCAATTAATCCAATTAATCTCTCACCAGCACTGCCGCCTTCAATCACCCCTCTCAGCTTGCTCCAGTGGATCAGTGAGCAGGCGAGGGTCCGACAATGGAGGCCATAAAATCCCGCCCATAGACTCCACCAGTAGTGTTGGCTTATCAAATACAACTGATCTTCCTGTAGGCCCCTTTGAAATTGGTCTGAACAGTCCGAGGTTGTCTGTTAGTCACTCCCTAGGCATAACGAGGTGAGACATTCCAAAATGGAAAAGAGAATTCTTTTGTCCTGGAAGCTGCGGGGGATAACTCCCAGACAAAGGGTCAACATTCCAAATTGTCTTTGTTCATCAGCAAAGTCCAGATTTAAAATTTTTAAAAAATAACAATAAGGATAAAGTTTTTAAAATATTTACCGTGGTGGGTTTATTTTCTAAACCAATAATTTGTTCAAGGTTTTTTTTAAATATTGTGAATAGAGGTAAGCTATTTCCGTTGGGTTGGGAATGAATGCTGAGTGAAGCCCCAATTTAAAATTGTTGCTCAGAGTGAGGAGAGAGATTTTGTGAAATGTATTTCAAATGCATTTGAATCAGAGCGCATTGAATCTTTTAAGAAAAATGTAAATATTTTAAGCAGAACAACTTACAAAGCAATGAGCAGAAGTCAAATTAGTTCTCCAAGCATGGTGGGCTAGATGATCTTTTTTTTCATCCATTCGTGGAATGGTGGCATTCATAGAACCAATAGAAAAGTTACAGCAAAGAAGGAGGCCATTAAACCAATCTTGTCCATACCTGCTTGTGTACCCTTGCTAATTCTCTGGGCCAGTGGGCTGACAAATGGCAGCTGGAGTTTAATTTAGACAAATGCGAGGTGATGCATTTTGGCTGAGCGAACCAGGGCAGGACTTATTCAGTTAATGGTAGGGCATGGGGAGAGTTACAGAACAAAGAGATCTAGGGGTACATGTTCATAGCTCCTTGAAAGTGGAGTCACAGGTGGACAGAGTGGTGAAGAAGGCATTCGGCAGGCTTGGTTTCATTGGTCAGAACATTGAATACAGGGGTTGGGACGTCTTGTTGAAGTTGTACAAGACATTGGTAAGGCCACACTTGGAATACTGTGTACAGTTCTGGTCTCCCTATTATAGAAAGGATATTATTAAACTAGAAAGAGTGCAGAAATGATTTACTAGGATGCTACCAGAACTTGATGGTTTGAGTTATAAGGAGAGGCTGGATAGATGGGACTTTTTTCTCTGGAGCGAGGAGGCTTAGGGGTAATCTTATGGAGGTTCATAAAATAATGAGGGGCACAGATCAGCTAGATAGTCAACATCTTTTCCCAAAGGTAGGGGAGTCTAAATCGAGAGGGCATAGGTTTAAGGTGAGAGGGGAGAGATACAAAAAGGTCCAGAGGGGCAATATTTTCACACAGAGGGTGGTGAGTGTCTGGAACAAGCTGCCAGAGATAGTAGTAGAGGCGGGTACAATTTTGTCTTTTAAAAAGCGTTTAGACAGTTACATGGGTAAGATGGTTATCGAGGGATATGGGCCAAATGCGGGCAATTGGGACTAGCTTAGTATTAAAAAAAAAGGGCAGCATGGACAAGTTGGGCCGAAGGGCCTGTTTCCATGCTGTAAACCTCTATGACTCTATAACTCTAATCCCACCTTCCTACATCCGGCCCATAGCCTGTGGCTTACAGCACTTAAGGTGCAGATCCAGGTGCTTTTTAAAGAGTTTAGGGTCTCTGCCTCCACCACCAACTCGGGTAGCGAATTCCTGACACCCACCACCCTCTGCATAAAGAAGTTCTTCCCCATGTTCCCTCTCCACTGACTGCCACTAATCTTGAATTCATGTCCCCCGGTTCTAGAGTTTGCCCATCCCGAATTGCGCTTTATAAGGTGGTGGTGAGCTGACTTCTGGAACTGCTGCAGTCCATGTGCTGTATGTCCACTCACAGTGCTGTTCCTGAGGGAATTCCAGGATTTTTGGCCCAGTGACAATGAAGGAATGATGATATATTTTCAAGTCAGGATGGTGAATGGTGGCACAGTGGTTAGCACTGCTGCTTCACAGTGCCAGGGACCTGGGTTCGATTCCCTTCTTGGGTCACTGTCTATGTGGAGTTTGCACGTTCTCCCCGTGTCTGCGTAGGTTTCCTCCCACGTTCTGAAAGACATGCTCGTTAGGCGCACTGACCTGAACAGGTGCCGGAATGTGGCAACTAGGGGAATTTCACAGTAACTTCATTGCAGTGTGAATGTAGGCACTACTTGCGACTAATAAATAAACTTTACTTTAACTTTGACTTGGAGGAGAACCTACAAGTAGTGGTGCTTCCATGTATCTGCTGCCCTTGTTTTTCTAGGCATTAGATGTCGAGTGTTTTGGAAGGGGCAGTTGAAGAAGTCTTGGTGAGTTGTTGCAGAATGTTTTATAGTTCATACACACTGCTGCCACAGTTCACCACTCGTGAATAGAGTGTTGCAAACCTCCAAGTTGGCTTTAGAATCATAGAATCTCTACAGTGCAGAAGGGTTTGCACCGACCACAATCCCACCCAGGCCCTATTCCCGTAACCCCACTGTGGTGAACCATAGATGGTTACCACTATGGGTACTGAACTATAGATGGTTATCACTATGGGTACTTGTACATATGTTATTCTGCTTGCTGTTGGGGTTAGGGTTGGGGTGTTCTACCTGTTGGTATTGTTCTGTGGTACACTCCAGTTGGCTCTGCCTTCCTATAGGGGTATAAAGGTCACTGCACTTCCTAGTGACCCTTTAGCCTAGGATTGTATTGTTAAGCAGTATGCTCTATTCTTGTTGCTAATAAAAGCCTTTATTTCCCGAGTACGATCGAGCATCTTGAGTGAATTAATCGCCCATCACCCACACAGGGAGAATGTGCAGACTCCACACAGACGGTGACTCGAGGCCGGAATTGAACCCAGGTCCCTAGTGCTGTGAGGCAGCAGTGCTAACCACTGTGCCGCTGTGCCGCCCCATGGTTTTGGATGGTTATAAACCCAAGAATGAACTTGGCATAGTCAGTAAGTGGGCACCATAATTACATAGGGTCACTAGACACCCATGTCACTATGGGTTCCTCTCCACAGCCATCTTACCCCATTTGTCTGTAAAATCTACCGAATTCCTATCATGGGGGAGTTGCCCAGGCTGTAACCCATCCCCAAAACAACGTAATGACCAATCGAAAACTGTGTGAACAAACAGATGGAAAACTCACTTAACTTCACTTCATGTTGCTTGCCCAAAGTAAAGCCTCCTCCCTACTTCACCCACAACAAATCACTCCCACCCACTCCCACCGTTACACCCAAGGTCGAACTCGGAACCATCAGGAGGTGAATCCACATTACCTCACCCAATCAACTGATTTCCAGGAGCTGGAATTTATAGGATTGGGAGGTCCCACCAGCTGACACTGAAGGAGTGAACGGAGGATCCCTTCCGTCCAAGGTCAAGTGGGAATTCCCAGAGTTGAAAGGAAGGTAGTGCTGCTGGATCTCAAAGGTGGGAAAGTGGAATTGCTGGAAAAGAATAACCATTATCACACTGAGTGAAAGAACAGGCTTGAGGGGCCGAACGGCCTACTCCTGTCCTATGTTCTTGTTGGCACCTGGGTTTTGCCAGGTTACCAATATTAAATTGGGAGATTGATGGAATTTCCAGTGTCAGGCCTTGAACTCTAACTGTTTTGCATGTTTTAATTTTTTTTGTCTTGCATAGCTAAAGAAAGAAAAGATGGAGAGAGTCCTGAAGAAATTCGCAGACATGCTTCAGACTGGAATGTCAATACGCTGGACCAAACCCTGGCTGGTATCCGAGATTCGGCACATTGTGCCAACGTCACTTGGCCTGCCAATGGAGATAGCGTTTTATTACACCGTCGTTTCAGCAGTACAGGGTAATGATTTCGTGGACAGCTGTGATAGGGAGCTGAGGGAATTTTACCGCGGGCTTCAGGACCCTGACGTTAAGCTGAAGAGAGTCCCTGAGCCTGCACGTGCCAGCGGCGCGCCAACCTTACTGCAGGCCTCCAAACTGGTCACCTCTGGGTCCTGCGGTCGAATTGAGGATGGTGGGTGGGCCAACTCCTACTGCCGCTGGCCCAGTCAGAGGGTCGACCGCTCTGAAGCCTGAGGCAGCCCCACGTGGAGGCTGCTGGAGCAGGCCAGAAACCTCAAAATGGAGGCACCCTTTGAAAGGAATGCCAAGCACAGGGAGACCTCCCCCACCCCCATCCCCACCTCGGTTCTGCACTACCACCCCACCCCCGCCGACCCCCCACCAGGGGGCTATAAAATTCACCTCAGCGTGTCTGAAATAAATGCCACAAATGCACAGGAGAGAAAGAAATTTGAGAAGAGGCAGGCTCGCGTTCACAGAGAATCATAGAATCCCCAGAGTGCAGAAGGAGGCCATTCGGCCTATTGAGGCTACACCGACAGCAATCTCACCCAGGCTCCATCCCCGTAATCCTACGTATTTACCCTGCTAATCCCCCTGACACTAAGTGTCAATTTAGCATGGTCAATCAACCTAACCCGCACATCTTTGGACTGTGGGAGGAAACTGGAGCACCTGGAGGAAACCCATGCCGACACGGGGAGAATGTGCAAACTCCACACAGACAGTGACCCGAGGCTGGAATTGAACCCGGGTCCCTGACGCTGTGAGGCGGCAGTGTCAAAGGGACTTTGTCCTAAAACATTAGCAAATCTTTTCCCAGTTTTAACATTGACTGGTATGCTGTGCATTATCCGTGTTTAGTGCGTAAGAAACAATACTTTTCACTGTATGTTAATACATGTGACAATAATAAATCAAATCAAATCAAATTTATTTCAGAATTCCAACATTTTCAGTATTATTTTATCCTTGATCAGAACAAAGCCAGTTCACTTAAATTATCATTTTCTTTCCCCAATGAATTGTTCCAACAGCCAAAGTGAAGCTTACTCTCGGTTCTTCCAACTTTACAATGGATCAGCTCCTGAACACCAGCATTCAGAGTGAAGTTCAGTTCACCTCAAGGTACGTATTTCACACAAATATAATTAAGCTGCCTGAACGAAGTGGATAAACGTTTCTTAATCGATCGATATCAGTTGACCAAATTTCTTTTCAACTCTGAATTGCCTCTCAATGTATCTGTTTTTATTTTACTCCAGTTCGGTCAAAGATGTTATTGCTATTATGGGGATAAACACCCCTCTGATTCAGACAGGAGTCGAAGTGCAGTTGAAGACAAGTACCGTGCTCCCTATGAACTTCACGGCAAGAGCAAACTTGAAGAAGGGAAACATCAAAATTGAAACACCCCCTTGGCAACAGGAAGATCAGCTGTTCTCTGCTAGGTAACGGAAACTCTATCCAATTATCCAAAAGGTCATTTTTCTTTGACTGCTTCTCCAACCTATGACATCAATGGCAATTTGCATTTTATATACGCCATTAACACTACAAAAAGGTACTCTTTTTAAAATGTATTCATTCATGGGATGTGGGCATCGCTGCCAGGCCAGCATTTATTGCTCATCCCTGAGGGCAGTTTAAGAGTCAACCACACTGCTGTGAATCTGCAGGCCATGAACATTTAGGCCAGATCAGATAACCATGGACAGGTAGACAAGATCAGATAACTATGGATATGTAGCCCAGACCAGGTAATCATGGACATAGAGCCAGACCAGGTAACCATGGACAGGTAGGCCAGACTAGGTAACCATGGAATTATAGCCAGACCAGGTAATCATGGACATAGAGCCAGACTAGGTAACCATGGACATGTAGCCAGATCAGATAACCATGGACATAGAGCCAGACCAGGTAACCATGGACATGTAGCCAGATCAGATAACCATGGACATGTAGGCCAGACCAGGTAACCATGGACATGTAGGCCAGACCAGGTAACCATGGACATAGAGCCAGACTAGGTAACCATGGACATGAAGGCCAGACTAGGTAACCATGGACAGGTAGGCCAGACTAGGTAACAATGGAATTATAGCCAGACCAGGTAACCATGGACATGTAGGCCAGATCAGGTAACCATGGACATGTAGGCCAGATCAGATAACCATGGATATGTAGCCAGATCAGATAACCATGGACATGTAGCCAGATCAGATAACCATGGACATGTAGGCCAGACCAGGTAACCATGGACATGTAGCCAGATCAGATAACCATGGACATGTAGGCCAGACCAGGTAACCGTGGACATGTAGCCAGATCAGATAACCATGGATATGTAGGCCAGACCAGGTAACCACGGACATGTAAGTCAGACCAGGTAAGGACAGCAGATTTCCTCCCCTTAAGGACATTAGTGAACCACATGGGCTTTTCCAACAATCGACAATGGTTTTATGGACGTCATTTCACTGTTAATTCCATATTTTTATTCATTTCAAATTTCGCCATGTGCCATGGCAGAATTCGAATCCGGGTCCCCAGAGCATTACCCTGGGTATCTGGATCACTAGTCCAGTGACAATAGCACTACACCACTGCTTCCCCATACTTCACAGAAGCATCATTAGACAGGGCTGGGCGATGAGTTAAAGGAATGTCAGAAAAATGTTTGATCAAAGAGCAACAGCAAAATACTGCGGATGCTGGAAATCTGAAACAAAAACAGAAAACTCAGCAGGTCTGGCAGCATCTGTGGAGAGAGAAACAGAGTTAACGGTCGGAATTCTCGCCCCGCAGTCGCTGGAAGCCAGGACAGCGAATTTGGCATCCAGCCAAATTTCCATTCACTGCAGCGAGACCGGAGAATCCCGCCAGCTTGAACGGCCAAACAATTCCGCTCAATGTTTCGAGTCCTTATGACTCGAGGGTGGCACGGTGACACAGTGGTTAGCAGCCTGACTCACAGCGTTGGGGTTCCGGGTTCGAATCCTGGCTTGGGTGACTGTCAGTGTGGAGTTTGCACGTTCTCCCCGTGTCTGCGGGGGTTTCCTCCGGGTGCTCCGGTTTCCTCCCACACTTCAAAGATGTGCGGGTTAGATGGATTAGCCATGTTAAATTGCCTCTTAGTATCAAGGGGACTAGTAGGGTAAATGCGTGGGGTTATGGGGATAGGGCCTGGGTATCGATTGTGGTCGGTGCAGACTCGATGGGCTGAATGGCCTCCTTCTGCACTGCAGGATTCTATGACTCGAAGATCAGCACATGGGCAGGAGATGGAAAGATGACACCACTGACCTTCACTTCTGTTTTTATTCACTGTAGGTCACGAGCTTTTGCATTCGTAAGAAATATTGAAGATTTGTCTGCAGAGAAAGTCACTCCACTGCTATCGAGAGATGGGTTTCGATTAATGAACAGAGAATTGAGTTTAGCAAAGAATTCAACAATGGATCAAAAAGGAGTGCTGGTAATAAAAAAATAACCCCTTAGTAGCTTTCTCCTTGGTCTGACTGTGGTCTGTTACCGTTTTAAATGATGGTTGTGTTACAGGAGAAAGTGTTACCTCTTGCTCTACCGCGGGGATCTGTGTGTTCTGCTGAAGAGGCGCCAGATGTACCAAGCGTAAAGGTCCAGCAGGCTTGTGCAAGCTCCAACACATTCGGAGTTGAAATTTGTTACATGGCCAGTGTGGAAAGCGCCGTCTTTGCCAGTGACTCCCCACTGTACAAAATGGTTGGAGATAAATCAATTGAAGTCACAATCAAACCAGGTAAAGGCAATGACAAAAGAAAATAACTCGCATTTAAAAGGCTCTTTCACCTTTTCAGGTCATCCCAAAACCTTCAAGGCAAATAAGTCAAGGGAAGTTTTAGCAGTGAATCTCCTCCCTCCTATGCTTCGTAACAAAATACTTTGGGGCGATCTTACCAAAGAAACTTCATGAACGGGCAGAAAATGGGAGAGTTTCCAATTTGTTTTTTCAGCACGACCAGTAGCCAAATCTTATGCACGCTGTGCAAAAGAAAGCCCTCAATCTGAGTGGGCGGGGCCTAACTCGCTCAAAAGCCGGCTGATAGAAGAAGAGGGCGCAATTGCGCATGCACAGGTCTCTGTTCTGAGAGCAGCAGAGACCTGTCACTGCCTCTGCTGCTCTGGCAAGCCGACCTCCATGGCCTAAACCCATCGCCCTCCCCCCACCACCACCCCCCTGCCCCCGCTACTTTGGGGCCTTGTGGCCTTAGCGACCCTCCCTTTCCAGAACATTGCCCCCTCCCCCCACCTCTCCCCAAGTCCGGCCCGGAACTATACCGTAATGGGCTCGCTAATTCCATTTAAATTATATTTCAATTCAATTTAATTAATTTATTCAGCCTCACACCGGAAATGGGTGCAAGGCCGATCAGGCTGGATATCTGGTGCTGGTATGATCACGAGAAGTCAGGCGCGAACCTGATTCCCCAGCTCTCTCGCAATCTTACCAGCGCAACAGTAATATCGCCCCCGTTGAATGAGCACGGACATTTGAGGACAGATTTTTGTGCACAAAATCAGATTTGCATGAATTCAGGCGATCGAATAATTTTTTTTATTTATTAATTTTTATGAGATGTGGCTGAGCCAGCATTTATTGCCTATCCTTAATTGCCTTCTATTTCAGAGGGTATTTGAGTGTCAACCACATTGCTGTGGCTCTGGAATCACATGTAGGCCAGACCAAGTAAGGACGGCAGATTTCCTTCTCGAAAGGACATTAGCAAACCAGATGGGCTTTTCCGACAATGAACAATGGTTTCATGGTCAACAGTAGATTCTTAATTCCAATATTTTTGTTGAATGCACATTTCACCATCTGCTGTCGTGGGAATCGAACCCGGCTCCCCAGAGCACTGCCCCGAGTCTCTGGATTGCTAGTACAGTGGGAGGCCAAAGCCTCCACGCCAGTCTGCCAACTCCATCCCCGAACCTGCCGGCTGGGGGATGGAGCTGGCATTCGGAGCATTCGGATGGTGGGAAAGTGATGTTGCCCGCAGCGTTGAGTGGTTAATTAAGAAGCTCACGAGGATCTCGCCTTCTAACCTCCTGAGATTTTCACAGGGGCCTTTGGGAGCTGTGTACATCTGAACCCTTCCCTCAATCAGAAACAGGGTCAGCAGCATTGAGAATGTTTGATGTGATACCTTTATAAAGCAGCATCTCTGATACAAATCTATCGCACAGCAATGACATTTCAAGATCAAAAACATTTCCTAACCTATCCTGGGTTCCAGCTCTCCGTCTACCCTGGCCAATTTGTACGTCACATTACACCCTTTTTCTAAAGCATTCTCATGTCACTTAAAATGGGCCCTTTCCAACACAAGTGGCATTAAGTTGGGGGAGGCGATGGCCTAGTGGTACTATCACTGGAATATTAATCCAGAAACTCAACTGATGTTCTGGGGCCCCGGGTTCGAATCCCGCCACGGCAGATGGTGGAATTTGAATTCAATAAAAAATTTCTGGAATTAAGAATCTACTGATGACCATGAAACCCCCATTGTTGATTGTCGGAAAAACCCATCTGGGTCACTAATGTCCTTTAGGGAAGGAAATCTGCCCTCCTTACCTGGTCTGGCCTACATGTGACTCCAGATCCACAGCAATCTGGTTGACTCTTAACTGCCCTCGGGCAACGAGGGATGGGCAATAAATGCTGGCCAGCCAACGACGCCCATGTCCCACGAATCAATTAAAAAAATTAGAATCAAGGGGCTGGACCTATAATTAATTCCCACCCCATTACCCTATGGTTATCTCCATCCCAACAGAGACTGAAAATAGTTCCTGGGATTTTCCAGTCGATGCAGCTTATCTTCTCACTGGACAGACACACTAGTGCATCAGGGAAAGCCCAATAAGCATTCCACAATGGAGAATGAGCTTAACATTCACACACTAGAAGTAAAAATTCTGAATTTAAACTTTTGCCCATCTGGGGAACTTCCAATCTTACTGGGTTGAAGAGTTGACAATTTTTTTTTAATGGAGTGAATTTTACCCTCAGCTACCATCACCCTCCCCCCACCCCAAACACCACCACCACCACCAGGGCGCCCCCCCCCCCCCCCCACCCCAACTCCCCCCCTCTCCCCACCCCACTCTCACAATGGGGGTCACAAAAAATAAAGTGGGTTGAGCCTGCTACCTTCCCGCTTACCCCTGAGATGTCCGCCCCCCCTCCCCCTATTACAAGGGCAAGTAAGACATCAGGCAGCCAGCCACCCTGAGGCCTATTGAGGCCCTTAGGTGGGTAATTAACTGTCGCCTTGAGCCTCATTCTGTCTCTGCTGCAATTATTCAGTCAGCGGGGGAAGGCAGAAGGAAGGCGACGAGTGTAACAGCTTTCATGCATCTAGCAGGTAACAAGCAGGAGGGACACATTCTTTCTGGTCCCCTGTGCCTATTGGAGGCACCTTCCCCAACATGATACTTCCCTTTGCAGAAATGCTGGGCATGAAAGTTCAGTTCTTTTTACGATCAGATAAGGGTGTACAAATTTAGCACCATAACTGAGATGCTTTTAATATATTTGCAGTTCCCACACCAGTTGCAATCAAGAAGTCACAAATCGAATTGCAGTTGCACGGAGGGGAGCAAATCAGTGCAAGAGTTCGTCACTTGGTGAGGAAGAGTAATGTGACGGACACGGATTTCTCAGACACATCTCACGAAGGCAAATTAACCCTTCTGAGAATGAAGAAAACTTATTCTAGACATGGTCAGCATCAGGTAAATATTCTTCTATATTGGGGGCAAAGCCCCCTCCTCTCTCCTTCTGCACATGAAGATTATTGCCCTATTGTTGCACTCTTGTCAATGAAGGTGATTGATTAATTCTCACTCCAAAGGTGTAATCTTAACTTCATTGCAATTGAAATTCGGAGAAGGGACAGTGAGCCAATATAACTCATTTGGAACTCTTGTCTCGAATCAAAATTAATGCCCAAGACTTGAATCCATGGTTAAACAAGATGCTCCAGTGCAGTACTGAGGCAGTGCTGCTTCATAGGAATTACTGTCTTTCATAGAATCTTAGAATCCCTATAGTGCAGAAGGAGGCCATTCAGCCCATCGAGCCTGAATCGACAGCAATTCCATCCAGGCCCTATCCCCGTAACTCCATGTATTTATCCTGCTAATCCACCTGACACTTAGCATGGCCATTCCACCTAACCCTCACATCTTTGGAGTGTGGGAGGAAGCTGGAGCACCTGGAAGAAACCCATGCAGACATGGGGAGAATGTGCAAATTCCACACAGGCAGTGACCCAAGGTCAGAATTTGAGGCAGCAGTGCTAACCACTGTGCCACCGTGCCACAGTGGTTATGAGATGCTGTTTGTCTTGCTTCCCCACTCCCTTCTCAACTCTGTAGGAAGTATTAATGTCTTGCAGAGGTAGCATTGCCCTCCATCACCTCATAAGCTAAACACGTGGACCTATCTTGGGGCTAAAGGGATCAAGGGATATGGGGGGGGAGGGGGGATAAGGATATTGAATTTGATGATCAGCCATGATCATAATGAATGGCGGAGCAGGCTCAAAGGACCGAATGGCCTCCTCCTGCTTCTAGTGTCTATGTTTCTATCTTGTGATGATCTGGTGGTTATGTGAAGCCCCCCACACAAACTTCCAAAGAGAAGGACTAACACTGAGCTTGATTCTATCCTGAGGCCCATACAATATGGCAGGAATCATTGAACAGTATGGCAATCCTGAGAGGTTTTCTCTCCATGAATTGAGGGCGGCACGGTGGCACAGTGGTTAGCACTACTGCCTCACAGCTCCGATTCCCGGCTTAGGTCACTGTCTGTGTGGAGTTTGCACGTTCTCCTTGTGTCTGCGTGGGTTTGCTCCGGTTTCCTCCCACAGTCCAAAGATGTGCAGGTTAGGTTGATTGGCCATGCTAAATTTACCCCTTAGTGTCCCGGGATGTGTAGGTTAGAGGGATTAGAGGGGTAAATGTGTGGGGTTGTGGGGATAATCCTTGGTGGGATTGTTGTCGGTGCAGACTCGATGGGCCAAAAACCTTCTCTCTGCAGTGTAGGATTTCTATGATTCTATGAATCAAGTTGCATCCTGAACTAGTTACAGTGTTTTACTGAACCCCCAACTAGCACAGCGTAGGATGGTGATGCAAACTGGGATTCCCCAATCCTGTGTGTTGCAGCTATGTGTCGCAACCAGCTGAATCATGCACAAAGCATTTAGAACCTTGGTGGCCTTCGCCGTTTGGTAACAGGTATAAATTCACACTGTTGATATTAATTTACCAACAGGCAGGCAGCTGTTCTACGTGATCACAGTGATACATAACAACAGTAAAGGGTTGTTATATTGCTGAAGCAATGACATTAAATAGTTTTTCTTTTTAACACCAGACCAAACCTTTCCACTTTTAAGCATTTGTTACCCAATTTAAATGTGAATTGGACAATGGACTTCAGACATATTGGTAACTCATTGCATTGTGAGGAAATAAAAATATTCCAATTGAAATTTAATCCATTGTTCTGATCAAGAAAGCTGGACGATAATTCAAGCCCCTTGGCTATAAGCTGCCTTTAGTTACAAGTAATCAGGTGTTACGAACAGGGATGAGAGGGAACTGAAACCCCAATTTCTTTCCCTTACGGTCCTTAGTCAGTGAGTTTATGGAAGGGAAGATGTGTATGTTTCTTAATTTGGAGCGGCACGGTGGCACAGTGGTTAGCACTGCTGCCTCACAGGGGCCCAGGTTCAATTCCCAGCCTGGGTCACTATCTGTGCGGAGTCTGCACCTTCTACCCGTGGCTGCGTGGGTTTCCTCTGGATGCTCCAGTTTCCTCCCACAGTCCAAAGATGTGTATGTTTCTTAACCTTGGGCAACACGGTGTCACAGTGGTTAGCATTGCTACCTCACAGTGCCAGGGACCCGGGTTCGATTCCAGCCTCAGGACACTGTCTGTGTGGAGTCTGTACATTCTCCCCATGTCTGCATGGGTTTCCTCCAGATGCTCCGGTTTCCTCCCACAGTCCGAAGGATGTGCTCGTTAGGTGCATTGGCCATGCTGAATTCTCCCTCAGTGTACACAAGTGCCAGAATGTGATGACTAGGGGATTTTCACAGTAACTTCATTGCAGTGTTAATGTAAGCCGACTTGTGACACTAATAAATAAACATTAAACTCTTGAATGTGAGGTCAATTTGAATAACCTGCAGCACGTTTTGTGGATTTAAACAAAGAGGATTATTTATTCACACATTCACCCCAAAAAGTCTAATGGTACACCACACACACATTCACTCTCAATAAAAAGACAGTTGATGAAAAAAGTGCACTTTTACTGGTCGTAACCCAAAGAAGATTCATTTGTTTGGTTTGAATTGGGATGAGCATGCATTGCAGGCCAGGTGAGGGAGGCATTTTCACTCCTGAAGAATGGTGTAGGTGGGTGCGATAGCTGGAGTGATAAATCAGGATTATTGCAGGTTGCCCTTGAAGAGACGGATGTTCAGCAGGTCACAATGTTAGTTACTTGTAACCTTCTTACCGGGGGATCGGGTTTCTGGTACTGTTGGGCTTGAAAGGAAATAGGTTTGGAGACCTTACAGTGTCTCTGCCTCCAATTTTAAGCCATCAAGGCCTTGTGTTCTTGTGTATAGATATTGCTGTCTTTGCTGCTGCCTGTTTTTTGTGATGTGAATTTCAAACTACCTGAGTTCTCCCTGGTTCTTGGCCTGGAACTCATTGCCGGGGGAGGTAGTGGAAGCAGATACAACAGTGACTTTTAAGGGATGTCTTGACAAATACATGAATAGGATGGGAATAGAGGGATATGATCCCTGGAAGGGTAGGGGGTTTTAGTTCACACAGGCAGCATGGTCGGTGCAGGCTTGGAGGGCCAAAAGGCCTGTTCCGATGCTGTAATTTTCTTTGTTCTTTGTTCTATAATGAGATTCGTTATCTGAAAGCAGCTTCGGTCAGGTGACCACATGATCAATACTTCTATTGCCCACTCAGAATGATTTGAAGCTCGAAGCCATTTCTACACAATGGAAGAGGAATGGTGGCCATTAACACCGCTTTGTGGTTGATTGGTTTCTGCTGTTCCCTTTAATTAGATATTGGGTTTGTGGATATTGAGTGAGATTCTCTGGCCTCCCAGCCGCATGTTTCCTGGCGGTGGAGCACTGGAGAGGAAACCCATGAAGACACGGGAGAACGTGCAAACTCCACACAGACAGTGACCCGAGGGCGGAATTGAACCCGGGTCTATACACAAGAACACAAGGCATCGATGTCTTAAAATTGGAGGCAGAGACACTGTAAGGTCTCCAAACCTATTTCCTTTCAAGCCCAACAGTACCAGAAACCCGATCCCCTGGTAAGAAGGCTGCAAGTAACTAACATTGTGACCTGCTGAACATCCATCTCTTCAAGGGCAACCTGCAATACTCCTGATTTATCACTCCAGCTATCGCACCCACCTACACCATTCTTCAGGAGTGAAAATGCCTTCCTCACCTGGCCTGCAATGCATGCTCATCCCAATTCAAACCAAACAAATGAATCTTCTTTGGGTTACGATCAGTAAAAGTGCACTTTTTTCATCAACTGTCTTTTTATTGAGAGTGAATGTGTGTGTGCTGTACCATTAGACTTTTGGGGGGTGAATGTGTGAGCAAATTCTCTTTGTTTAAACCCAAACAACGTGCTGCAGGTTATTCAAGTTGACCTCACATTCAAGAGTTTAATGTTTATTTATTAGTGTCACAAGTCGGCTTACATTAACACTGCAATGAAGTTACTGTGAAAATCCCCTAGTCGTCACACTCTGGCGCTTGTGTACACTGAGGGAGAATTCAGCACGGCCAATGCACCTAACGAGGCTGGAATTGAACCCGGGTCCCTGGCGCTGTGAGGCAGCAGTGCTATCCATTGTGCCACTGTGCCGCCACTTGTGTTCCCAGGCCTGTAATATTAGCACAATGCTACTGCCTTCTGCCCAGGTCGAAGCTCAGCATTCTGTGTCCATTCAAATTGTCCGGACGGAATCCTCAAGACAAAGTTTCACTGGTTAGCTCTCCCTCAGGTGGATCTGTCTACCAGTAAGTGTCAGCACCTAAGACCAGAAATACTTGATCCACTGCAGTTTCGATTGGGAATTAGTTAATACTTGTTAAGGCAAAAACATAAACAGGAACACTAGAAGTACTGAACAGGTTATTGAGCATCTGTGGAGAGAGAAATATATACAAACATAGGAGTAGGCCATTCAGCCCCTCGTGCCTGCTCTGCCATTTAGTAAGATCATGGCTGATCTGATAGTAACCTCAAATCTGGGTCCCACTCACCCTCGATAACCTATCACTCCCCCTTGCTTACCGAAAATCTATCCACCTCTGCCTTAAAAATATTCAAAGGCTCTGCTTCCCCCACCTTTTCAGGAAGTGAATCCCAAAGACTCGCGACCCTCTGACAGAAACGATTTCGCCTCACCTCTAGTTTAACTGAGCAGTCCCTCATTTTTAAACAGTTACCCCTGGTTTTAGATTCTTTATTCTTTAGATTCTTTAATTCTTTAGCAGAAACTGATAGCCAAGTTCCGCACACATGAGGACGGCCTAAACCGGGATGTTGGATTTATGTCACATTATCAGTAACCCCCACAGCTTGCCCCCTGGACTTGCAGAATCTCACTAGCTGTTCTGCCTGGAGACAATACACATCTCTTTAACCTGTGTTTAATGCTCCCTCTACCCACATTGTCTGTACCTTTAAGACCTGGCTGGCTGTAGGGATTCGCATTCTAATTAGTATTCTGTAACTATTCTGTAGTTATAGAACCGATGTCAGGGGTAGGTTCTTTACCCAGAGGGTGGTGAGGGATTGGAATGCCCTGCCAGCATCAGTAGTAAATGCGCCTAGTTTGGGGGCGTTTAAGAGATCCGTAGATAGGTTCATGGACGAAAAGAAATTGGTTTAGGTTGGAGGGTCACAGTTTTTTTTTTAACTGGTCGGTGCAACATCGTGGGCCGAAGGGCCTGTTCTGCACTGTAATGTTCTATGTTCTATGTTCTATGTTCTATGTAACTTGATTTTTTTGTGTCTCTGTGCACTGTTTGAGAGCACATTTCCACTCCATCTGACGAAGGAGCAGTGCTCCGAAAGCTTATGGTATTTGCTACCAAATAAACCTGTTGGACTTTAACCTGGTGTTGTGAGACTTCTTACTGTGTTTAGATTCTTCCACAAGAGGAAACATCCTCTCCACATCCACCCTATCAATACCATTTAGGATCTTTTTTGTTTCAAATGGTGGCTGAACAGAACATTTTTTTTATTCATTTATGGGACATGGGTATCGCTGGCTGGCTAGCATTTATTGTAAGAAGTTTAACAACACCAGGTTAAAGTCCAACAGGTTTATTTGGTAACAAAAGCCACACAAGCTTTCGGAGCTGCAAGCCCCTTCTTCAGGTGAGTGGGAATTCTGTTCACAAACAGAGCATATAAAGACACAAACTCAATTTACATGAATAATGGTTGGAATGCGAATACTTACAACTAATCAAGTCTTTAAGAAACAAAACAATGTGAGTGGAGAGAGCATCAAGACAGGCTAAAAAGATGTGTATTGTCTCCAGACAAGACAGCCAGTGAAACTCTGTGAGGGTTACAAATAGTGTGCCATGAACCCAATATCCCAGTTGAGGCCGTCCTCGTGTGTGCGGAACTTGGCTATCAGTTTCTGCTCAGCGACTCTGCGCCGTCGTGTGTCGCGAAGGCTGCCTTGGAGAACGCTTACCCGTGGCCGGGCATTCGGCCTCTGATATTCGGGTAAGCGTTCTCCAAGGCAGCCTTTGCGACACACGACGGCGCAGAGTCGCTGAGCAGAAACTGATAGGCAAGTTCCGCACACACGAGGATGGCTTCAACCGGGATATTGGGTTCATGGCGCACTATTTGTAACCCCCACAGAGTTTCACTGGCTGTCTTGTCTGGAGACAATACACATCTTTTTAGCCTGTCTTGATGCTCTCTCCACTCACATTGTTTTGTTTCTTAAAGACTTGATTAAGAACAAAGAACAATACAGCACAGGAACAGGCCCTTCGGCCCTCCAAGCCCGCGCCGCTCCCCAGTCCAGGATTGAATCCTGAATCCAGGATCCCCGCCCAATTTTCCAGCCTATCTACATACTAATATCCTATCCACCGAGCTGTCCCTCACAGCTATGATGCTTTGTTCATCACAACCTATTAACTCACCCCTACCCCCCCATTCCAGACCATGTGATCTCCAGGGAGAGGCGAAAACCCAGAGTGAAAACCCCAGGGCCAATATGGGGAAAAAAATCTGGGAAATTCCTCTCCGACCCCCTGAGGCGATCGAAACGAGTCCAGGAGATCACACTGGCCCTGATCGGAAAATGCTTCCCAACCCTATTCATTTCCACTTCCACGAACACCATATGAATTCCCTGCCCCCGAGACAGGTTCCCAACTATCCGCAGTCTCGCTCTGTACTGGCACCAGCAAGATGATCATAGAATGAAGCCTTGAAACGAGAAACAAAGAACAATTAACCCGCGCCGCTCCCTGGTCCAAACTAGACCACTCTTTTGTATCCCTCCATTCCCACTCCGTTCATATAGCTGTCGAGATAAGTCTTAAACGTTCCCAGTGTGTCCGCCTCCACCACCTTGCCCGGCAACCCATTCCAGGCCCCCACGACCCTCTGTGTGAAATATGTCCTTCTGATATCTGTGTTAAACCTCCCCCCCTTCACCTTGAACCTATGACCCCTCGTGAACGTCACCACCGACCCGGGGAAAAGCTTCCCACCGTTCACCCTATCTATGCCTTTCATAATTTTATACACCTCTATTAAGTCTCCCCTCATCCTCCGTCTTTCCAAGGAGAACAACCCCAGTTTCCCCAATCTCTCCTCATAACTAAGCCCCTCCATTCCAGGCAACATCCTGGTAAACCTCCTCTGTACTCTCTCCAAAGCCTCCACGTCCTTCTGGTAGTGTGGCGACCAGAACTGGACGCAGTATTCCAAATGCGGCCGAACCAACGTTCTATACATCTGCAACATCAGACCCCAACTTTTATACTCTATGCCCCGTCCTATAAAGGCAAGCATGCCATATGCCTTCTTCACCACCTTCTCCACCTGTGACGTCACCTTCAAAGATCTGTGGACTTGCACACCCAGGTCCCTCTGCGTCTCTACACCCTTTATGGTTCTTCCATTTATCGTGTAGCTCCTCCCTACATTATTCCCACCAAAATGCATCACTTCGCATTTATCAGGATTGAACTCCATCTGCCATTAGTTGTAAGTATTCGCATTCCAACCATTATTCATGTAAATTGAGTTTGTGTCTTTATATGCTCTGTTTGTGAACAGAATTCCCACTCACCTGAAGAAGGGGCTTGCAGCTCCGAAAGCTTGTGTGGCTTTTGCTACCAAATAAACCTGTTGGACTTTAACCTGGTGTTGTTAAACTTCTTACTGTGTTTACCCCAGTCCAACGCCGGCATCTCCACATCATAGCATTTATTGCCCATCCCTAGTTGCCCTTGGAGGGCAGTTGAGAGTCAACCACATTGCTGTGGCTATGGAGTCACATGTAGGCCAGACCAGGTAAGGACGGCAGATTTCCTTCCCTCGAGAACATTAGTGAACCAGATGGGTTTTTACAACAATAGACAATGGTTTCATGGTCATCAATAGACTCTTAATTCCAGATATTTTTTATTGAATTCAAATTCTACGATCTGCCGTGGCGGGATTCGAACCCGGGTCCCAGAGCATTAACTGAGTTTCTGGATTAATAGTCTAGCGATAATACCACTCGGCCATCGCCTCCCCATTCTTGGTATGATAAAGGCAAAATACTGCGGATGCTGGAATCTGAAACAGAAACAGAAAATGCTGGAAAATCTCAGGAGGTCCAACAACATCTGTGGAGAGAGAATAGAGCCAATATTTTGAGTCTGGATAATCCTTCATCGGAACTTGGTGTGAGTTAGGATATGCGCAGCAGAGTCCTGGATAAGTTCATGTTTATGAAGTCACAAAGAGATTTTTTGTTTTTGTCACTGGGGATGTTTTTTTAAATTTTTGTACCAGAAATACTTTTGACAAATGAGGTACTTTGTCAACAGGAAAAGCCAGAACACAAATATACCATGAGCGGCATGGCACCAAGTTCCCAGGCATTGGGCAGGAGGTCAACAAGTGTCACCAGAGAGTCAAACGAAAATAAGAGAGAACACATGAAGAACAAGCGCAGAGGTTCACCCATACCAGAGACCAGAGACGCTGGGCACCGGACTCAACACAGGTCTGATAAACGCAATAGGCAGGATGAACGCAACAAGCACGAGCAACCTATGTCCTCAAGAATATTATCTTCAACTCAGTCAAAGGACAAGCAATATAGGCATCCTCAGCGTGGATCATCAAAGCCAATGACTCATCATTCGACCTCCTCTAGTTCATCATCAGCTCAGTCAAGAGAAGAATATGGTTCATATCCTCAGAATAGAAGATTAAGACCAAAGATTCATCAGTCACCATCACAGTCAAGGAAAGACATTGGTGCAATTCTTCATGAGGGATCAACAAGGAAATCGAGTAACAGTCAGTTCTTCAGCAGTTCATCTTCAGCCCAGTCGGTGCGCAGGAAAGGAATCACTAAGTCTCCACATCACTCCATCAGCACCGAAAAGTGTGAGGGTGGCAACTGTAGGGGCAGACAGCTCGGCAAACCTGCCGCCCGGCACTCAATCAGAAACACCTCCTTGTCTTCAACTGCCTCCATTAGCCGGTCCAGGTCCGATTCATCCTCAGCCCAGTTGCATGCCAAGTATGGTGAAAGGGCTGAGCATGCGTCATCAAGCGCATCATCTTCGAGTGAGTCAAGCTCTGGCCGCTCATCATCGGAGCAGTCCAAACGTCGACGCAGCAAACACTCTAGACAACAGCAGTCTAGCTCTTCATCAATGGCTGACACTTCCAGTAGTTCCATGTTTTGGAACCACAGGGCCGTAAATACAAGGCCATCCACAAAGCATCACAGCAGCACCAGAAAATGTAAAAATGGTAAATGTATCTACAAGCATGCCAAATCACGCTCAACCACCATACACAACCATGAGACAGACCGCAGCACTTGGATCTTCAACTCAAGATCAGCAGAAAAGGTAGAATCTCCCAGTGCCATTTCAACCGCGCCCTCCTTTAACCACAATACATTGGTTGTAACAAAGTATTTTAAACAATACTTTTTTGTGTGTGTTATTATAGGAAGGAGCCAATGCAAACATCTTCCAGTTTCGCTTCAAGCCATCTGAAATTAGCCTGGTATGGAAGATTTGAGGGCCATATTGGCTCAACAATTGCATGTGTATCATATGTGGTTTTTAACATGGGGCAGCATTTAATGTGTTGCACTGTTATCCCTGTTTGAAGATAATAATTCGACACTTGCCAACTTTTTTTTATGCTTGTCTGTCTGGTAGCTTCCCTCTGAATCAGTCTTCCATCGGGAAAAAGGTACAAAAGTCTGAGGTTGAGTTTTTCGATTGGATTTCTTATTGTCACAACTATTTGTATACAGTGAAATGTATTGTTTCTTACACGCTGAACAGACAAAGCATACCATTCATACGGAAGGAAAGAAGAGAGTGCAGAATGTAGTGTTACAGTAATAGCTCGGGTGCAGAGAAAGATCAATTTAATGTGAGGTAAAAATCTGATAGCAGCAGGAAATAAGCTGTTCTTGAGTCGGTTGGTACGTGTCCTCAGACTTTTGTGTCTTTTTCCCAATGGAAGAAGGTGGAAGAGAGAATGCCCGGGGTGCATGGGGTCCTTAATTATGCTGGCTGCTTTGCCGAGGCAGCGGGAAGTGTAGACAGAGTCAATGGATGGGAGGCTGGTTTGAGTGATGGCCAGGGCTTCGTTCATGACCTTTTGTAGTTTCTTGCGGTCTTGAGCAGAGCAGGAGCCATAGCAAGCTGTGATACAACCAGAAAGAATGTTTTCTATGATGCCTCTGTAAAGGTTGGTGAGAGTTGTAGTGGACAAGCCAAATTTCCTTAGTCTGTTGAGAAAGTAGAGGCGATGGTGGGCTTTCTTAACTATAGTATCTGCATGGAGGGACCAGGACAGGTTGTTGGTGATCTGGACACCTAAAAACTTGAGTACCAACTGAGTCAAGAACAGCGTCCTCCCTGCTGCCATCAGACCTTTGAATGAACCTACCCTATATGAAGTTGATCTTTCTCTACACCCTAGCTATGACTGTAACACTACATTCTGCACCCTCTCCTTTCCTTCTCTATGTATGGTATGCTTTGTACAGCACGCAAGAAGCAATACTTTTCACTGTATACTAATACATGTGGCAATAATCAATCAAACCAAATCAGTGAGTTATTAAATTCAAGGGGAAATTATTGGAGAAGATTCTTAGGGACAGGATGTGCCCACATTTGGAAGAGAATAGGCTTATTAGCGATAGGCAGCATGGTTTTGTCAAGGGGAGGTTGTATTGCACAAACTTGAGGAAGTGACATGAAAAATTGATCAGGGCAGGGCAGTGGATGTTGTGTACATGGACTTTAGTAAAGCCTTCGATAAGGTTCCTCATGGCAGGCTGATACAGAAGGTGAAGTCATATGGGATGGATAAGATGGATACAAAACTGGCTTGGGCATAGAAAGCAGAGAGTAGCAGTGGAAGGGTGCTTTTCTAACTGGAGGTCTGGGACAAGCGGTGTTCCACAAGGATCAGTGCTGGGGCCTCTGTTGTTTGTAATATATATAAATGATTTGGAGGAAAATGTAGGTGGTCTGATTAGTAAATTTGCAGATGATACAAAAATTGGGAGAGTAGCAGATAGTGAGGATTGTCAGAGGATACAGCAGGATATAAATCCGCTGAAGACCTGGGACGAAAGATGGCAGATGGAATTTAACCCGGGCAAATGTGAGGTGATGCGATTTGGAAGGTCTACTGCAGAAGGAAAGTATACAATAAATAGTAGAGCCCTCAGAAATATTAACATACAGAGGGATCTAAGTGTGCAGATCCACAGTTCCCTGAAGGTGGCAACTCAAGTGGACAAGGTGGTCAAGAAGGCGTATGGCATGCTGGCCTTCATCAGTCAGGGTGTTGAGTATAGGAATTTTTGATTTGATTTATTATTGTCACATGTATTAGTATACAGTGAAAAGTATTGTTTCTTGCACACTATACAGACAAAGCATACTGTTCATATAGAAGGAAAGGAGAGAGTACAGAATGTAGTGTTACAGTCATAGCTAGGGTGTAGAGAAAGGTCAACTTAATGCGAGGTACGTCTATTCAAAAGTCTGATAGCAGCAGGGAAGAAGCAGTTCTTGAGTTGGTTGTTATGTGATCTCAGACTTTTGTATCTTTTTCCTGATGGAAGAAGGTGGAAGAGAGTATATCTGGGTTGTATGGGATCCTTAATTATGCTGGCTGCTTTGCCGAGGCAGCGGGAAGTGTAGACAGAGTCAATGGATGGGAGGCTGGTTTGCGTGATGGATAGGGCTATGTTCACAACCCTTTGTAGTTTCTTGCGGTCTTAGACAGAGTAGGAGCCATTCCAAGCTGTGTTACAACCAGAAAGGATGGGTACCTTGACCTCTTCTGCGGTCTTTAAGATATTTGACCGCACCAATCTGCTCTAATACCTGCCTCCATCCTCCCGCTCAGTGGAACTGGTCTCATTTGATTTCACTTTTATAGATCCAACGTAGACATCCTACATCACCTATCAATTTCAGTCAACCAAAACTATATAAATGAGTTTTCCACCGTACTATCGACAAAGCAATGATGAGAGACTCAGGAGCCGTCACTAGGTGTCTCCTGGCAGCTAGCCATAGGCTGAACATCCAGGGATTCGTATAGAAGCATAGAAACAGGAATAGGCCATTCGGCCCTTTGAGCCTGCTCCGCTATTCATTTTGATCATGACTGATCATCGAATTCAATATCCTGATCCTCCCTTTAGCTCCAAGAGCTATATCTTTTTTTTTGAAATCAGACAACGTTTTGACCTCAACTACATTCTGTGGAAGTGAATTCCACACATTCACCACCCTCTGGGTGAAGAAATTTCTCCTCACCTCAGTTCTAAAAGGTTTACCCCTTATCCTCAGACTGTGACTCCTAGTTCTGAACTCCCCCACGATTGGGAACATTCTTTCTGAATCTACCCTGTCTAACCCTATTGGAGTTTTATAAGTTTCTATCAGATCACCTCTCATTCTTCTAAACTCCAGTGAATATAATCCTAACCGACTTAGTCTTTCCTCATATGACACACCTGCCATCCCAGGAATCAGCCTGGTAAACCTTCTCTGTACTCCCTCTATAGCAAGGACATCCTTCCTCAGATAAGGACACCAAAACTGCATGCAATACTCCAGGTGTGGCCTCACCAACGCCCTATAAAATTGCAGCAAAGCATCCCTAATCCTATAGAGTCAGAGGCACTGAGATAAGGTATCAAACATTGAGGAATGCTTGGTGAAGTGGATGTAAAGATCCCAAGACCATTTAAAGCAAAATGTTCCACCAACACACCTTCATCCCGCAACAGAACCACCTTAATAGTTCAGTTTATCATTCATCGCTTTTCCTACTTGTGGGTCCTTCCTGTGCGCAGAAAGGTTGCTGTATTTGCCTGCGTGACAGAAATTTCTTAAATTGTACTTCTTGGACAGCGAAATGAAAAGGTATGTCTTGGGAAGTTTCCAGATTTTGTTAATACAAGCTTATCTTCAATTTCAGTCACAAAACAGAGGTCGATTCAACTTTGAGTCATCGTCTGAATCCAGTTCGGGATCCAGAATGAGTTTCTCGAGCTCATCTTCATCTTCATCTTCATCCTCATCCTCATCTTCATCACAGCAGGTACATCACGGCTAAAGGATTAAAAATAAAAGGTCGACGTTAGATTTTGTGGAGAGCTGGCCAACGACCTCTGGGGGATTTAACCATTCAACGCAGTACTGACAGAGAGTCACAGGCCGGAATCTTCCCATCCCGGACATTCCCACCCTGCCGCAGTGAACGGAGATTTGGCTGGCAGCCAAATTCTCCGACTTCGCTGCAGCTGGAGCGTAGCATGAACAGCCAGTAAGATAGTGCCCATGGAGTTTTACAGCACGAAAAGAGGCCCTTCAGCCCATTTGTGCCACTCTTCAGATGGGTTTTTCTTTTACTCTTTCAAGGGACATGGGCATCGCTGGCTGGCCAGCATTTATTGCCCATCCCTAATTGCCTGAGGGCAGTTGAGAGGCAACCACATTGCTGTGGATGTAAAGTCACACATAGGCCAGACCAAGTAAGGACGGCAGATTTCCTTACCTAAAGGACATTAGTGAACCAGATGGGTTTTTCCCACAATGGTTTCCCGGCGGTGGGGGTGGATTCAGCGGAAAATCCCACTGACTCTGGCGGGGCCAGAAGATCCAACAGCGTGCCGCCTCCAGCCATCAATAGACATTCCGTGGTGTGTGGGGCCGGAGAATCCCACCAGAAAATCTTAGAAATACTTGGCAGGTGCTGCAACGTCTGTGGAGAGAGAAACAGGGTGAATCGATGGGATTTTCTGAACCTGCCCGTTGCAGGAGAGACATCGTGGGCTGGGTGGGAAATCTGACGGAGCAGCAAAAACCCTGTTGAGTGCAGGTGGAATTCTGCAGTGGGCGGGACTGAGATGCCCCCCCCCCACCTCCTGCCCCCCCCCCCCCACCCCCCTGCCCACCCCCCCCCCCACCCCCCACCCCCCCTCCAATGTTTCAGGTCGTGACCTTTCATCAGAGCTCCTTATGTGACCCAGGGCAGAGTTTTCCCGTTCCCGTCCCGCCCGCCACGGGAATCGCATCGGGCAGGACACGGACTATGCAAAGGTCTGTTAACCTCGGGCGGGATTTTCCAGCCTTGGGGCGAACATGACTGGAAAATCTTGCACCCAGTGTTTACGTTTTGTCTATGGAACACCTTGGGGTGTTATAGCTATGTTAAAGGCGCAATATAAATTGTTGCTACAATTACAGTAAAGTAGCATTGCATTAGCACGAACAATTCTGCATTGACATTTCTCAATAATGACCCGTCTTCCTGTTTAATATTTCTACCTCCAGTCCTTGTCCCTCGAAGACTCTGTGTCACCAATATTCTCGATGCTAACCCGAGCCATCACAATTGATAGCAAAGACAAAGGGTACCAGGCAAAGCTCTATGTGGACAATTCCATGGAGAAGCGAGCAATACAAATGTATGTGGATGAGCTTCACGAAGAAGACAGCTGGAGAGCTTGCATTGGTGCTGAGATGCCCAACGTGCACAGAGCAATGGTAATATACAACAGCGAATAACACATCGGTGTTGTAAAAGTCTGTAGTATATTTCAGTAAAGCACCCAATGACTGCCGACTAACTAAGTCACAATCCATTTTTATTCTCAATGACTCCAGGATCTTCAGTTGTTAAAACTATTAACAAAGAAACATAGAAGGCAGGAGCAGGTGGAGGCCATTTGGCCCTTTGAGCCTGCTACACCATTCATCACAATCATAACTGATCACATGCTGCTGTGCAGAGGGACCTGGGGGTCCTTGTGCATGAGACGCAAAAACCCAGTCTGCAGGTGCAACAGGTGATCAAGAAGGCAAATGGGATGTTGGCCTATATTGCGAGGGGGATAGAATATAAAAGCAGAGATGTCTTGCTGCATCTGTACAGGGCATTGGTGAGGCCGCAGCTGGAATACTGTGTGCAGTATTGGTCCCCTTATTTGCGGAAGGATATATTGGCCTTGGAGGGAGTGCAGAGAAGGTTCACCAGGTTGATACCAGAGATGAGGGGTGTTGATTATGAGGAGAGACTGAGCAGATTGGGTTTGTATTCGTTGGAATTTAGAAGGCTGAGGGGGGATCTTATAGAGACCTATAAGATAATGAAGGGGCTGGATAGGGTAGAGATGGAGAGATTCTTTCCACTTAGAAAGGAAACTAGAACTAGAGGGCACAGCCTCAAAATAAAGGGGGGTCAGTTTAGGACAGAGTTGAGGAGGAACTTCTTCTCTCAGAGGGTGGTGAATCTCTGGAATTCTCTGCCCACTGAAGTGGTGGAGGCTACCTCGTTGAATATGTTTAAGTCACGGATAGATGGATTCCTGATCGGTAAGGGAATTAGGGGGTTATAGGGATCAGGCGGGTAAGTGGAACTGATCCACTTCAGATCAGCCATGATCTTATTGAATGGCGGGGCAGGCTCGAGGGGCTAGATGGCCTACTCCTGCTCCTATTTCTTATGTTCCTATGTTCCTCTGATCGTCCAACTCAATAGCCTAATCCTGCTTTCTCCCCATAACCTTTGATCCCATTTGCCCCAAGTGCTATATCCAGCTGCCTCTTGAATGCAAAGGGGTTAAAGAGGTTTAACATGTTAAAAGGATTTGTTGGGCTAGACAAGGGAAAATTATTTCCTCGAGTGGGAGAATGAAGAATAAGAATAATAATAACACTGCATTCTGCTCTCTCTCGTTTCCTTCTCTATGAATGGTATGCTTTGTCTGTATAGCACGCAAGAAACAATAATTTTCACTGTATGTTAATACGTGTGACAATAATAAATCAAATCAAAATCTAATCTTAATATCAGAGCCAGCTCATTTAGAATAGGAATCAGCAAGCACATTTTCCATACAAAGTGGTGTGTAAACATATGAACTAGGAGCAGGAGTTAGGCCATTCGGCCCCTCGAGCCTGCTCCGCCATTCAATAGATCATAGCTGACTTGATTGTAACCTCAACCCCGCATTCCTGCCTAACCCTCCAATAACCTTTGACCCACCTTGTTAATCAAGTGTCTATCTTAAAAACCAAGATGGAACTGGAGTGAGGCGACTTCTTGCAAGCTGTGCCCAGCATACCCTCTAACTCTATCTATAGATAGGGGGATATGGGCCAAACGCGGGCAACTGGGGCTAGCTTAGTGGTTAAAAAAAGGGCAGCATGGGCAACTTGGGCTGAATGGCCTGTTTCCATGCTGTAAACCTTTATGACTCTATCCCTTACTCTTGTTTTATGCTTCCAAAACTCTATTCTAAATCTTTTAAACGCTCTAACGATGCTTAAGTTGATCTTTCTCAACACCCTAGCTCTGACTGTAACACGACATTCTGCACCCTCTCCTTTCCTTCTCTATGATGTGGAGATGCCGGTGTTGGACAGGGGTGGGCACAATAAGAAGTCTCACAACACCAGTTTAAAGTCCAACAGGTTTATCTGGTATCACAAGCTTTCGGAGTGCTGCTCCTTCATCAAGTGAGTCTCACCCACTCACCTGGTGAAGGAGCAGCGCTCCGAAAGCTAGTGATACTAGATAAACCTGTTGGACTTTAACCTGGTGTTGTGAGACTTCTTACTGTTTCCTTCTCTATGAATGGTATGCTTTGTCTGTATAGTGCACAAAAAAACAATACTTTTCACTGTATACTAATACATGTGACAATAATAAATCAAATCAAATCAAATCAAATGAGAATATCTTGAAAAGATTCAATGATTCTGCTTCCACTGCCTTTGGAGGAAGATAGTTCAGAGGCTTACAATGCCGAGAGAGAAAATAATTCTCCTCATCTCTGTCTTAAATGAATGACCCCTTATTTTTAAACAGTGACCCCTAGTTCTAGATTCTCTGACTCGAGGAAACATCCTTTGACTTGATTTGATTTATTATTGTCACATGTATTAGTATGCAGTGAAAAGTATTGTTCTTGCGCGCTACACAGGCAAAACATACCGTTCATAGAGAAGGAAAAGAGAGGGTACAGAATATAGTGTTATAGTCATAACTAGGGTGTAGAGAAAGATACTTAATGTGAGGTAGGCCCATTCAAAAGTCTGACAGCAGCAGGGAAGAAGCTGTTCTTGAGTCGGTTGGTATGTGACCTCAGATTTTTGTATCTTTGTCCCGACAGGAGAAGGTGGAAGAGAGAATGTCCGGAATGCGTGGGGTCCTTAATTATGCTGGCTGCTTTGCCGAGGCAGTGGGAAGTGTAGACAGAGTCAATGGACGGGAGGCTGGTTTGAGTGATGGACTGGTCTACATTCATGACCTTTTGTAGTTTCTTGCAGTCTTGGACAGAGCAGGAGCCATACCAAGCTGTGATACAACCAGAAAGAATGCTTTCTATGGTGCATCTGTAAAAGTTGTTGAGAGTCACAGCTGACATGCCAAACTTCCTTAGACATTTCTTTGAAAGATATTTCTTTGAATAGTTTTGCTTTTTCGGAGGAATGGAAATAACATTTATTAATATTTAAAATTTCAGGCCTTATTGAAATGGGGCAAAAATTGCCAAGACTACAAGATCGCAGCAAAGGCAACGACTGGTCACTTTCAGCATCATCCTGCAGTACTGGTCAAAGCACAATGGGACAGGATACCTCAGTCCCTAAAAGAAACTGCAGGAATGTAGGGACCTCTCTAATTTACGGACATCTTTCACTGTATTACTGTGCTTTCAGAGTGACATGCTGAAAACTAACTCCCCTCACTTCCACTGCAGCCTGGCTGACCAGCTGGCAGAGATTGCCTTCATGTTGGGATTCTCGGAGCGACATCAGAAGAGCCGAGCCCATCAGATTTCAGTGATTGCTGCTGCAACATCTCAACGAACACTTGACATTGTCGTGAAAACTCCAAAGGTATTTCGCATTTCACTTCCATTTCCTCTGCACGTGACAGGCAGTGAGTAAGAGCAAAGAAAGAACAAAGAACAGAACAGCGCAAGGACAGACCCTTCAGCCCACCAAACCTGCACCGATCACGTTGACCTATTTAAACCAGTCCCTCTATTCCCCGCCTGTTCGTGTGTCTATCCAGATAAGTCTTAAGTGTCACTAACGTGTCTGCCTCAACCACCTCACTGGCAGTGCATTCCAGGCCCCCACCACCCTCTGTAAAAAACTTTCCCCGCACACCTCCACTGAACCTCTCCCCCCCTTACCTTGAACTTGTGCCCCCTTGTAATTGTCATTTCTGCCCTGGGAAAAAGCTTCCAACTGTTCACCCTATCTATACCCCTCATAATTTTATAAACTTCTATCAGGTCGCCCCTCAACCTTCATCGTTCCAATGACAACAAACCAAGTTTCTCCAACCTCTCCTCATAGCTAATGCCCTCCACACCAGGCAACATCCTGGTAAATCTTTTCTGTACCCTAATTCTGGTTACCACACTAACAGAAGGATGTGGAGGCTTTGGAAAGAGTACAGAAAAGGTTTACCGGGATGTTGCCTGGTATGGAGGGCATTAGCTATAGGAGAAATTGAATAAACTGGGATTGTTCTTCCTGGAAAGACGGGGACTGAGGGTCGACCTGATAGAAGTCTACAAGATTATGAGAGGCATGTACAGAGTGGATAGTCAGAAGCTTTTTCCCAGGGTGGAAGAGTCAATTATTAGGGGGCACAGGTTTAAGGTGAGAGGGACAAGGTTTAAAGGAGATGTACGAGGCAGATGTTTTACAGAGAGAGAGTAGAGGGTGCCTGGAACTCGTTGCCGGGGGTGGTAGTGGAAGTGGATACGATAGTGACTTTTAAGGGGCATCTTGACAAATACATGAATAGGATGGGAATGGAGGGATATGGTTCCTGGAAGGGTAGGGGGTTTTAGTTAAGTCGGGCAGCATGGTCAGTGCAGGCTTGGAGGGCCAAAGGGCCTGTTCCTGTGCTGTAATTTTCTTTGTTCTTTGTTCTAATTGGACATAGTGTGCCAAATGTGGCCTAACCAGCATTTTAGGTAACTGTAACATAATTTGTCAACCTTTATACGCAATGCCCCGTCTGATGAAGGCAAGCGTGCCATATGCTTTCTTTACCGGTGGGGATCCCACAGGGATCAGTGCTTGGGCCCCAGCTAAGGGTGGCATGGTGGCAGACTGGTTAGCACTGCTGCCTCACAGCGCCAGGGATCCGGGTTCGATCCCCAGCTTGGGTCACTCTCTGTGCAGAGTCTGCACATTCTCCCCGTGTCTATATGGGTTTCCTACGGGTGCTCCGGATTCCTCCCACAGTCTGAAAGACGTGCTGGTTAGGTGCATTGGCCATGCTAAATTCTCCCTCAGTGTACTCAAACCTGCTCCCTCAGACTGATTCCTGGGAAGACAGGATTGAGGAGAGATTGAGTCGACTGGACCTTTATTCACAGGAGTTCAGAAGAATGAGAGAGGATATCATTGAAATGTATAAAATTTGTGAATTCTGTGGAATTCACTATCACAGAATGTAGTTGAGGCCAAAACACTGTGATTTCAAGAAGAAATTAGATATAGCTCTTGGATAAAGGGATATGGGGGGAAGGCGGGATCAGAATATTAAACTTGATGATCAAAATGAATAGTGGAGCAGACTCAAAGGGTCAAATGGCCTACTCCTGCTTCTAGTTTCGATCAAAGCAAACATGCAGGCACAGCAAGCAGTTAGGAAGACAAATAGTACTTAGCCTTCATTGCATGAGGATTGGAGTGCAGGAGCAAGGATGTTTTCGTGTAACTGTATAGGGCCTTGCTGAGTCCAAGGTCTTTGTTTTGGTCTTTTTACCTGAGGAAAGATATGGGGCAGGGTCTTCCTTCCCATTCCCGCGTGTTCCGTAGCAGCTCATCAGTGGCTGACGCGGGATCCGTTGGTCCCACCGTTGTCAATGGGGTTTCCATTGAACATGCCCCTCGCAGCCAGGAAACTCACGATGGGGGGTTGCACCATCAGCGAGACCATAAGATCCCGCCAACGGGACGACCAGAAAACCTCGCCCATGCTGACTAAAGAGGGAGTGCAACGAAAGGGCATCAGACTCATTCCTGGGAAGACAGGATTGAGGAGAGATTGGAGTTTAGAAGAATGAGAGGGGATATCATTGAAAATTCTGGCAGTGGTTGGACAGATTGGATGCAAGGATGTGAATTCCCTTGGCTGGGGGGGGGTCTAGATCAAGGGGTCACAGTCTCAGATACAGGGTAGGCCGTTTAGGATTGTGTGAGGAGACATTTCTTCACTCAGTGGGTGGTGAATGTGTGAAATTCTCTACCACATCAGGCCACGGAGGCTAAGTGACTGAATGTGTTTAAGAAAGAAATAGATAGATTTCTGGACTCTAAAGGGGTTTGGGGAGAGAGCGGGAATATGGCATTAAGATAGAGGATCAGCCATGATCACCTTGAATGTGAAGTAGGCTCGAAGGGCCGAATGGCCAACTCCTGCTCCTATTTACTGTTTCAATGCAAATTTTTCTCCCCTCAGTTTCCTGGATGTGCACATTCCTCATTAAGGTATGGTACCTGTCACTGCTGGGCACCGTCCAGAAGCCTCCGCCAAGCAGCTGCTCACAATGTATGAGTTGGCAGGCAGTTTGCCTACAAGAGGTTGACAGAATACCATCTTGCCCTCACTTGATTGGATGGGCACCATTGCCCAGGAGCCAATCTTGATCCCTCCTTGAAACCGTGTTGCTGAAGCCAACTGCAGTGCCAAAATGGCAGCCAGGTTGAGCTGGAAGTAGATATGGAAACAAAGGGTGGGGTTATTTGGCCTCCCTGCCACATGTTTCCCATGGCAGGAAGTGGCATGTCATTCACTGGTGGCAGAATCTTCTCATCCTGCCACTGTCAATAGGATTTCCCATTGATTCCACCGCATGCTACTGGAAAACCCACAGGAGATCCCCCAGTGTGAATGGCTGGAAAGTCCCAGCCCTCGGGGCGATTTTAACAAAACAATTCCAAATCTAAAGGGTGTGAAAACAGGGGAAATTTGCGCCATTTTTTTGGGTGACTTAAGAATCGAATCTTTGACTTAGTCAAAAAAATCTTGACAAGCTTATTTCTCAGAAGCAGGGGGAGTGGGCAGCGTCTAAATTGCCCGAAAGCCAGCTGAAAGCAGCAGAGGGCTCCATTGCGCATGTGCAGATTTCCATGCTCTGAAAGCATAGAAATCTCCCACTGCCTCTGCATAGCTGGCCCCTGTGGCCAAAAACACCGCGGGGCTCCCTGGGCGAGTGCCCTCTCCCCGCCCAGGCTGATCACCCACATCACCCCCCCACCCAAACCGATCGCCAATCCACCTGGACCGATTGCCAACACCCCTTAATTGCTGTGCAGAGTGGCAGCGGTTCCCCCCTTCCACCAATCACTGCTGTAGATTGTGCAGCAGTTTCCCCCCTCTTCCCCCACCGATCGCTGCTGTCGAGTGGATTTCAATGCATCGTTGCATAGGAGAGCTGAATGCTTTAGATTAAACCTCTCATGATCCTGTTTCTTTTCTATTCAGCATGTATTTAGTCACCAGACTCTTCGCATCCCAGCACCATTACCTTTTAATGTGAACTCTCCCTCGGTGCAGCAAAGAGGTTTGCTGATCTTTGCGGATTTACCTGCCATGATTTCTGCAAAATCCACAGGTACAGCATTTTGTTGTCTCTACTTCTTTCAGCAGATATTATTAAATCTCTGAGTGTGCAAAATAAAATGTCTCACGGAGCTCTCTCCCGTGTCCAACTCTGAGCACCACTTTAGAAAGGACGTCAAGGCCTTGGAGAGGGTGCTTTGGGGTGGCATAGTGGCACAGTGGTTAGCACTGCTGCCTCACAGCGCCAGGGACCCGGGTTCGATTCCCGGCTTGGGTCACTGTCTGTGTGGAGTCTGTACGCTCTCCCCGGGTCTGTGTGGATTTCCTCCGGGTGCTCCAGGTTCCTCCCACAGTCCAAAGATGTGCGGGTTAGGTTGATTGGCCATGCTCAATTGACCCTAGTGTCAGGGGGATTAGCAGGGTAAATATGTGGTGTTGCAGGAATAGGGCCTTGATGGGATTGTGGTCAATGCAGTCTCGATGGGCCGAATGGCCTCCTTCTGCACTGTAGGGATTCTATGAAATCAAAGGATTTACTGGAATTATTTTTTTCGTTTACGGGCGTCGCTGGCTTGGCCAGCATTTATTGCTCATCCTAATTGCCCTTCAGATGGTGATGGTAAGCTGCTTTCTGGAACTGTTGCAGACTCTGAGGTGTAAGCACATCCACAGTGCTGTTAGGGAGGGAGTTCCAGGAATTTGACCCAGTGACAGTAAAGGAACAGCAATATATTTCCAGGTCAGGATGCTGAGTGACTTGGAGGGGAACCTCCAGGTGGCGGTGTTCCCAAGTATCTGCTACCCTTGTCCTTCTAGGTTCTAGAGACCATGGGTTTGGAAGGTGCTGCCTAAGGAACCTTGGTGAGTTGCTGCAGTGTATCTTGTAGATGGTACACACTGCTCCCACTGTGTGTTGGTGGTGGAGGGAGTGAATGTTTGTGGATGGGCTGCCTTATCCTGGATGGTGTTAAGCTTCTTGAGTGTTGTTGGAGTTGCACCATCCAGGCAAGTGGGGAGTATTCCATCGCACGCCTCACTTATGCCTTGTAGATGGTGGACAGGCTTTGGGGAGTCAGGAGGTGAATTACTCGCCATTGGTTACTTAGCCTTTGATCTGCTCTGGCAGCCACAGTATTTATATGGCTGGTCCAGTTCAGTTTCTGGTGAATGGTAACCCGCACCCTATTGATCGTGGGTGATTCCGCAATGGTAATGCCATTGAATGGTGTGGAGAGATTCTTTCTTGTTGGTATCGGGAATGAGAGACTTCAGTTCTCTGATGAGCTTCAGGAAGCTGGAGTTGTTTTCCTTAGAGCAGAGGTTAAGGGAAGATTAAGGGGCGGCACGGTGGCACAGTGGTTAGCACTGCTGCCTCACAGCGCCAGGAACCCGAGTTCGATTCCCGGCTTGGGTCACTGTCAGTGTGGAGTTTGCACGTTCTCCCCGTGTCTGCGTGGGTTTCCTCCGGGTGCTCCGGTTTCCTCCCACACTCCAAAGAAGTGCGGGTTAGGTTGATTGGCCATGCTAAATTGCCCCAAATATCAGGGGGACTGGATAGGATAAATACATGGGGTTATGGGGATAGGGCCTGGGGTGGGATTGTTGTCGATGCAGACTCGAAGGGCCAAATGGCCTCCTTCTGCACTGTAGGATGCTATGATTCTAAGATTTAATGGAGGAGTTCAAAGTTATAAAGGGTTTTGGGAGAGTAAATGAGGAAATCAGTTTTCACTAATAGGGGGCGGGATTCTCCAGCCATTCACGCTAGCGGGATTCTCCTGTTCCACTGCTGTTAATGGAGATTTGGCTGAGTGCCAAATGCTCCGTTCTCTCTGGCAGTGGTGGCCGGAGCGGGGAGGGTGGTGAATGGCCAGGGAATTCTGGCCAGGATGCTTGATTACCAAAGGAGACAAGTTTGCAAGAGATACCAAAGGAAACAAGAGGGGGTGAGGAAAGAATTTTTTAATGCAGCGAGTTACTGTGAACTGTGTAAAATGTGTGGAAGCAAATTCAGCGCAAATTCAGTGATAAATGTTGAACAGAAAATGCCTATATACTTTGAAAGGTAATATTCCCAGGGGATATCAATCTTTGTCAATTGAGGCATGGATTACAAAAGCAGGGAAGTCATGTTGGAGTTGTATAGAACTTTGGTGAGGCCACAGCTGGAGCACTGTGTGCAGTTCTGGTCACCATATTATAGGAAGGATGTGATTGCACTGGAGGGGGTGCAGAGGAGATTCACCAGGATGCTGCCTGGGATGGAGCACTTAATGTTATGAAGAGAGGTTGGATAGGCTTGGGTTGTTTTCGTTGGAGCAGAGAAGACTAGGGGCGACCTGATCGAGATGTACAAGATTATGAGAGATATGGACAGAGTGGATGGGGAGCAGCCATTCCCCTTCGTTGAAGAGTGAATCATAAGGGGACATTGGTTCAAAGTGAGGGGCAGGAGGTTTAAGGGGAATGTGAGGAAAAATGATTTTACCCAGAGGGTGGTGATGATCTGGAATGCGCTGCCTGGGAGGGTGGTGGAGGCGGGTTGACTCATATTCTTTAAAAGGTATCTGGATGAGCACTTGGCATGTCATGACATTCAGGGCTATGGGCCAAGTGCTGGCAAGTGGGATTAGGTGGGAGTTCAGGTGTTTCTAATGTGTCGGTGCAGACTCGATGGGCCAAAGGGCCTCTCCTGCACTGTATGATTCTATGATTCTATGATTGGGAATAATTGGATAATTCTTTCAAAAATCCAACACGGGAATGACAGACAGAATGGCCTCCATCAGTGCCTCAAGGCTCTATTATTCTCCATTTTCTGAAATGCTAAGTTTGTTAATCGCTCAGGTCTCACCAGTTCATTATTTGGTCAATAACTCATTCAGGAGATTTACCAAGCGCTGATTATTATGATTTTGTTTTACAGTTGAATGCACAGTTATACAAAACCAGTTCACCCCATTTACCAAGGACAGTTTTGAGTACCAGATGCCTGAAGGCTGTGCTCACGTATTGGTCCAAGACTGTACACCTGAACTGAAGTTCATCACACTAATAAGACGCAGCGCAGAATCACTGTTTGTACAGCTGTATTTGCCTTCGAGGTAAGGGACACTAACATCGTCAGCACAGAAGAAACATTCAACAGGGTCACACTTTTGATAACGCGCTGTCTTTCTCTTTTGGAAAAGTGAAATAGAAATGCAATCGACAACAACAGGAAAAATCCAACTGTTTATCAACGGGACCAGGACGTCAATCACAAGCCTTCCATTTACAGGCCCAAGTACGTAACTTTGCTTCTTTAAGATAAACATTGAAAATCTTGGTCTCACACAAATCTCATTGAGTCCCTGTTGAAGAGTAAGATTGTGATTACCATTCCCACAGACAATTATAATGATTACTGTTGGTTTTTAAGTGAAATTTTGGTTAAGTATAAGAACATAAGAACTAGGAGCAGGAGTAGGCCATCTGGCCCCTCGAGCCTGCTCCGCCATTCAATGAGATCATGGCTGATCTTTTTGTGGACTCAGCTCCACTTACCCGCCTGCTCACCATAACCCTTAATTCCTTTACTGTTCAAAAATGTATCTATCCTTGCCTTAAAAACATTCAATGAAGTCGCCTCAACTGCTTCACTGGGCAGGGAATTCCACAGATTCACAACCCTTTGTGTGAAGACGTTCCTCCTCAACTCAGTCCTAAATCTACTTCCCCTTATTTTGAGGCTATACCCCCTAGTTCTAGTTTCACCCGCCAGTGAAAACAACAAAGTATGTGGGGTCGAGGGATTCTATATTGGCTCCGTTGGTTTAGGTAATGACACCTCATGCGGAGAGGGGTGAGGGGTGGAGAAGGCGGAGAACCCCTTCATGAACCTGCTCCTGGGCCTGGCCAAATTTGCCATCAACAGATCCAGGCAGCGGGTGAACAAGGGGGGCGGGTGAACAAGGGGGGGGGGGGTTATCTGACCTGACTGTCTGCCCCTCCACTGCGGCCATATTCGCGGCTGGGTGACCCTGGAGAGGGAATATGCGGTGTCCGAGGGCGCTGTCAAGGCCTTCCATGCTCGTTGGGCACCGAGGGACTGGAGTGTATTGTTGGCCCCTTTAATCACACTTTGGTTTGACGTTTTAAGTTTCATTTATGCTTTGTTTTTGTTTGGGGCAGTCCCCCCTTCAAGGGCTGCCCTTCTTTTTTTGTCCCTCAGTTTATTTATTTTAGTTTAATTTGTTTAGCCAAAAAGAAAGGTTTAGGCAATGACTCCCTCATCCCCGCTGGTAAGGAAGTTCCCTTGTCTACATTCCTTTGTGAAGATTTGCCAAAACAGGGCACTTGCATTCCAAGGATTCTTTTTTTCAGTTTTAAAGTTAAGTTAAAGTTTATTTATTAATGTCACAATTAGACTTACATTAACACTGCAATTAAGTTACTGTGAAAATCCCCTAGTCGCCACACTCCGGTGAGTGTTCGGGTACACTGAGGGAGAATTTAGCACGGCAAATGCATCTAACCAGCCCATCTTTTGGACTGTGGGAGGAAACCGGAGCACCCGGAGGAAACCCACACAGACATGGGGAGAACGTGCCAACTCCACACAGACAGTGACCCAAGTTGGGAATTGAACCTGGATCCCTGGTGCTGTGAGGTCGCAGTGCTAACCATTGTGCCACTGTATTGCCCTTAGGAAGAATGGGAGTAAAAACAAGCCTGCCTTTGACTCCCCCAGGCAAGAATCATCCCTACAAGGAGATCGGTTTCTTGAATTTGCCAACCACTATCCTATTTTTTAATGTTCTGCACTGGTGATGCTCAAGCTAATGTTACATGAAGCCACAGACATGACCCAATGTTTGAATAATTAAATGTATAATTTGAACAACTTCACAATTGGCTTTCAGTTTTGCAATTGAGTAAAGTTTATTTATTAGTCACAAGTAGGCTTACATTACCACTGCAATAAAGTTACTGTGAAAATCCCCTCGTCACCACACTCCGGTGCCTGTTCGGGTACACTGAGGAAGAATTTAGCATGGCCAATGAACCTAATCAGTGTGTCTTTCAGACTGTGGGAGGAAACCGGAGCACCCGGAGGAATCCCACGCAGACACGGGGAGAACGTGTAGATTCTGCACAGACACTAACCCGAGCCAAGAATCGAACCCAGGTCCCTGGCGCTGTGGGGCAGCAGTGCTAAGCACTGTGCCACCGTGCCACCCATAAAAGCAAAGAAACCTCCATCCCTACAAGGACCTCAGTTTCTTGATTTTGCCAACCACTGTCCTATTTTTTAAGGTTCTGCACTGGTGATGCTCAGTGGTAGAATATACCTCAAGCTAATGTTACATTAAGCCACAAAGATTTGACCCAATGTTTGAATAATTAAATGTATAATTTGAACAACTTCACAATTGGCTTTCAGTTTTGCAAGGTGCTTGTTGTGAATTCCAGTAACTGGGGGGTATTGGGCAGATTAGTCATGATCTTATTGAATGACGGAGCAGGTTAGAAGGGCTGAGTGGTCTACTCCTAATTCGTATGTTCGTATTCAGTGCCCACTTTGCATGGAAAAGTATCAAACTTAATTTCTATGAAACTCTCACAAATTCAATGCTCCTACTGATTTGTCTCTATCTCGAAGCAGCTTCTCCAAATCTCACATCTTCTTCCAGCTCTGACCGGTTTGTGACTGATCCTGTCTAATGGTGATTTTCACTGTTGCAGGATCCTTGGCCATCGAGAGATATGACAATGGGCTGAAGATAGAAGCACCAGAACTCGGTCTCGAAAAGCTCTCCTTCGATGGCAAAGAGATCAAGGTGCTGATCATTTCATGCTGTTATCCTCCTTTCAGATGAAGAAAAAATTAGCATTTCAAAATTTACATTTGAGATCCATAGGAATCCTACACTTTTTTAATGCAATCATGGGACCTGGGCGTCGCTGGCTGGCCAGCATTTATTGCCCATCCCTAGTTGCCCTTGAGAAGGTGGCGGTGAGCTGCCTTCTTGAATCGCTGCAGTCCATGTGCTGTGGGTTGTCCCACAATGCCATTAGGGGGGGAATCTCAGAATTTTGACCCAGCGACTCTGAAGGAATGGCAAAGGAATGCGGTATTGCTATATACCAGACAGTGCACCATCTAGACTAACACATCAGCGCAGTACTGAGAGAATACTGCACTGTCAGAGATGCAGCCTTTTGGACAAGGCAATAAACTGCCCTCTCAGATATAAGATTCGGAAGAAGAGCAAGGGCTTTCTCTCCTGACCAATATTCATCCCTCAAACAGCATTACTATCTACACCCCTTCACACCGGGTCTGGATTTTCCAGTCCCACCAAAGACAATGGATTTTTGGTTGGCTCGCAACATCCACCGTGACTGGGCCAGAAAATCCCAGCCATTAGTTTCTGTGAGATCTTGCTGTGCACAAATTATTATAGAACTTATAGAAACCCTACAGTGCAGAAGGAGGCCACTCGGCCCATCGAGACTGCACCAACAACAATCCCACCCAGGCCTTATCCCCGTAACCTCACATATTTACCCCACTAATCCCTCCAACCTACGCATCCTGGGACACTAAGGGGCACCCTTAGCATGGCCAATGCACCTAACCCGCACGTCTTTCGGACTGTGGGAGGAAACCGGAGCACCCGGAGGAAACCCACACAGACATGGGGAGAACGTGCAGACTCCGCACAGACAGTGACCCAAGCCGGGAATCGAACCCGGGTCCCTGGAGGTGTGAGGCAGCAGTGCTAACCACTGTGCCACCGTGCCACCTGCATTACCGCATTTCCTCCAGTGCGACAGCAACAACACTTCAGAAGTATTTCATCGGCTGCAAAGGGTTGTCCTGAGGTGGTGTCAGACGCTTTATAAATTGAAGTCTTTCTTTTTGTCTATTTTATCCCCCTTACCTTCCAGCAGAGACTCCCGCCTGAGTCAGATCAGGCACATCAGCTGCCACGGGGCAGAAATGGGGCAGTAAATATGACAGAGGGACCTGAACTCTGACTGGGCGGAGAGACTTAAAATCACCCCTTTCATAACAGCTACACCTGCCTTGAATTATATTGGAGTTCTATCATCATTCCATTGAACTCTTCTTCTCTCTTCATCCCTAACCCAGGTTGCCGTGGTGCCATGGATGGCTGAGAGCACATGCGGATTGTGTGGGCGAAGCGATTCCCAGAGGAGGGATGAGTATCAACAACCAAATAAACGCAGCACCAGTGACATTCTCAAATTTGCTCACTCGTGGTTACTGCCGGGGGAAAACTGCAAAGATGGTAAAGGAATCTATTCCTGTCTCTTTGAGTGAGAATCTCAGCATTCTGGCTTCCGGGAATGAAGGGGTTTGTTTCATGAGAAAGGCTTGAGCAGGTTGGGACGATACTCATTGGCGTTTGGAAGAATGGGGTGGCACGGTGGCACAGTGGTTAGCACTGCTGCTTCACAGCGCCAGGGACCCGAGTTCGATTCCGGGCATGGATGAGCGTCTGTGTGGAGTCTGCACATTCTCCCTGTGTCAGCGTGGGTTTCCTCCGGGTGCTCCGGTTTCCTCCCACACCCCAAAGATGTGTGGGTTAGGTGGATTGGCCACGTTAAGTCGCCCTGTAGTATCAGGGGGACTAGATAAGGTAAATGCATGAGGGTTATGAGGATAGTGACCCAAGCCGGGAATCGAACCCGGGTCCCCGGCGCTGTGAGGCAGCAGTGATAACTACTGTGCCACCGTGCCACCCACCGTGCCGTCCAGCCTATTGGGATGCATAATTCCTGGTAGTCAGTGCTGAAAGTGATGGTGGAGCCAAAGGGATAAGGGAGCAAAGCTCAGCTCAGACCTTGAACAATCATCACTCAATTACTGCAGGAGTCACTGGATTACAATCAGGGATTAGGAAGAGTGGTCATTGCCAACTTTTAACTGAGGTGGGAGAGTGAGGTTGAGGTTGAGGTTGAATTCAGCGCAAACATAAATTTGGAACAGGATCCCTTCCAGTCCGTGGGGCACACTGACTCACTGGCTGAACCACTTCAGGCATACAGGTTGATATTCAGCCACCCAAGCACTGTGGTGACACTGTGCCTATAAAAAATGTATTTAGATTATGTTTCTTGTGAGGGGGTATGTTTAAAATTCAGCTTTGTTTACATGGTGCCAATTTGTCTGCACCAGGCAGCTCCAGTTTCCTGAGAACTAGATAATGAGATATTTGTTTTAATCTGAATTGGTGCGTTTTTGTTTATTTTTGTTTTTTCCCCTGGGGTTTCAAGGTAGGGCTTTGATTAGATTATTTGAAAGAGACAGAGTCATGTGAAGGGGAGGAGCAAAGTTTACAGGCAAAGTAGGCAGTTTCTGCTTGGTTCTGAAAGAAGCAAGAGGTGTCTCCCACTTTCTCTCTCTCTCTGGAGGCTGCTGTTTTAGAAGACAGGGGTCTCTCTGACTGTATCTCCCCGGAGGTGTTGAGAAATCTCTAGGACTGTTAACCAGTATCAGCATGTAAGACTGGGGGTTTGCTAACTGATTCCGAACAGATGTTTAAGACTATGAGGAATATTGCTTAAATTGGAACTATTAGAGATAGGTTAAGAATTGTATGTTGTCCTGTTTGAATATTCCAATTGGTAAAAGTTAAGCTAATTCATTTGTTATAGTTAGACTGTATTGTTAAATGAAGTTTGTTTTAATAAAAGCTTCCTGGTGTGTCAATAGAATCACACCTGGAGTGAAACACCTATGATTCACACGAATCATATAATCCTACAATGCAGAAGGAGGCCATTCGGCCCATCGAGTCTGCACCAACCACAATCCCACCCAGGCCCTATCCCCACAATCCCATGCATCTACCCAAATTAGTCCCTCTGACACTAAGGGGCAATTTAGCATCTTGCTAGCCAAGATCAGCAAAGTGGAAAATGTAGGACTCACAGATGACAGAAATAACTTGTTGTCAACTATAATAATCATGCATCGCTGAGGTGATTATCTAACTCTTGTTTTAACCATCTTTTCAGCTTGTAAACTAATGAAAAGAACTGTGAAACTGGAGAGCCCCGTTAAGATACACGGTCAGGAATCTAAATGCTACACGATTGACCTGGCTTTACGCTGCCAGACTGAATGTTCACCAGTGAGAACAGCCCCGGTTGTCTATGGCTTCCACTGCCTTCCAGCTGGTATGATTGCTAGTTTGTCTACATTATTCTGTCGCGATGAATGAGTTTGAAATCATAGTCATTGTAGAACAGAAACAGGTGGCTAAGAAAGAAGCCATTTGGCCCATTGTACCTGTCCTATCACTTTGAAAGAACTACCCAATTAGACCACAACCCATGTTTCATCCACAAAGGCCTACAAATTATGCCTCTTCAAGTATACTTCCTATTCCCTTTCGCAAGTTGCTATTAATACGTTTTGTTAACCTACCCTCACTTTGTACCACAGGAAAGAGTTTTCATTTATATAGCACAGATGGGATCTTATGGCCTCGCTCAAGCGAGACCGGAAATTCCAGCCCAAGGTCAATGGACATTTCTGTCGTCTGCCCCTCGCCCGCTCCGATTCCATGGTGGTCGAGGTGGTAGAATTCCAGCGCACATGTCTAGAACTGTTCGACAATACTCCAAACCAGATCACAAGGTCAAAGGTGGGATTCGCTGGCCTCCCCACAACGGGTTTCTCACGACAGGAGGTGGTGCGCCATTGGCCGATGGCGGGATGTTCCAGCCCCGCCGCTGCCTGTGGGATTTCCCAGCGACTCCACCCCATGCTGCCGGGAAACCCACGGGGTCGGGGGCGGGGGGCACCATCGGCGGGAACGGAAGATCCCACTGGCATGAGCAGTCGGAAAGTTCCAGCCCAAAAATATTTGAAATGATAGTGTGATAGCCAGGCTTGAATGCAACACTCTATCTGAGACTTAGCAATGACTAATTGGTGCTCAATGTAATTTCCTTCCTTTTATAGCAAAGGATTCCATATGTTTTAATTACTGACAACTCCCTCAACAAAAACTGATCTTTATAACTTGATGCACAATGGAAAAGTGAATTGTTGAAGCCAGTAGGGGTTGGGTTTGGTAACTAAAGGATTAATGTGGAACTGAGTACAGTGCACAGAGCTATGGTCAGTCTAGAGATGAGCAGTGACGTCCAATGGTCTAGTACTTGGGTCTTTTCCATAACAGTACCTTTTACTGCAAGTATGTATATAGTTATATCCTGTTACTAAAAATATGCTCTTCACTGAAGCATGACTATGGAGACCGCTTCACAGTGTCTGGAGCACGATCCTTCAATATAGTTTTTTTATTCATTCGTGGGGCATGGGCATCGCTGACTGGCCAGCACTTATTGCCCAAGGGCAGTTGAGAGTCAACCACATTGCTGTGGCTCTGGAGTCACATGGAGACCAGACCAGGTAAGGACGGCAGATTTCCTTCCCTAAAGGACATTAGTGAACCAGATGGGTTTTACCGACAATCGACTATGATTTCATGGTCATCAGTAGATTCTTAATTCCAGACTTTTTTTATTGAATTCAAATTGCACCGTCTGCCGTGACGGGATTCGAACCCGGGCCCCCAGAACATTGGTAGTGGCGATAGGATTCTTCAAATTTGAGACGCTTTACATCTATATACCATTCTGTTCCTCAGCAGCAGAACTCAACATCCTTCCCCGCATTGAGTGATCCTACCTATCAGCTCATCTCATTAACTTCCACTGAGTGTCTGTCAACACGTTTTGACTTTCAAAATCTTCCTCCTTGCTTAAAAATCCTTCCCGCCTTCCCGTTGGCAACATCCTACAGCTTTGCATTCTGCTTTTCCAGTCTACGCTCCACCCTCTGCCATAGTAACGGAACCTCATTCAAAGAACAAAGAACAATACAGCACAGGAACAGGCCCTTCGGCCCTCCAAGCCCGTGCCGCTCCCTGGTCCAAATTAGACCATTCTTTTGTATCCCTCCATTCCCACTCCGTTCATATGGCTATCTAGATAAGTCTTAAACATTCCCAGTGTGTCCGCCTCCACCACCTTGCCTGGCAGCGCATTCCAGGCCCCCACCACCCTCTGTGTAAAATATGTCCTTCTGATATCTGTGTTAAACCTCCCCCCGACCTTCACCTTGAACCTATGACCCCTCGTGAACGTCATCACCGACCTGGGGAAAAGCTTCCCACCGTTCACCCTATCTATGCCTTTCATAATTTTATACACCTCTATTAAGTCTCCCCTCATCCTCCGTCTTTCCAGGGAGAACAATCACAGTTTACCCAATCTCTCCTCATAACTAAGCCCCTCCATACCAGGCAACATCCTGGTAAACCTCCTCTGTACTCTCTCCAAAGCCTCCATGTCCTTCTGGTAGTGTGGCGACCAGAACTGGACGCAGTATTCCAAATGCGGCCGAACCAACGTTCTATACATCTGCAACATCAGACCCCAACTTTTATACTCTATGCCCCGTCCTATAAAGGCAAGCATGCCATATGCCTTCTTCATTACCTTCTCCACCTGTGACGTCACCTTCAAGGATCTGTGGACTTGCACACCCAGGTCCCTCTGCGTATCTACACCCTTTATGGTTCTGCCATTTATCATATAGCTCCTCCCTACATTATTTCTACCAAAATGCATCACTTCGCATTTATCAGGATTGAACTCCATCTGCCATTTCTTTGCCCAAATTTCCAGCTTATCTATATCCTTCTGTAGCTTCTGACAATATTCTCCTGCACTCAATGGGCAAGAGATTACAGCCTCGCTTGTCCCGAAACCGTAAAATCCTGTCCAAGGTCAACACACCTTCCCATTGTACGCCCCTTGCCCACTCAGATTCCCGTGGCAGGCGGGCCGGTAAAATTCCAGACAATGGGCAGAATTTTACCACACGTCCGCCTGAGATTCGTACAGTTCCGTCCGAGGCCAATGGAGAATGCTGTTTTCCGAGTCTCGCCCACCCACGGAATCAGACAATGACTCTCTCCCTAAGTCCCGTCACCTTGGTACATATTTCCGACCTTCAACAAGCTCCTGAAAATCATTTAGCTCATTCCTTTGGTCACCTACCCTATTCTTGTTGGTTCTTTTTCACGCAACCTGGAACATCGTGCAACATTGAACACACTGGTCCTGAAATGCTATCGAGATTTTATTGATCTTTAACCATTGACAGGGCACCTGGAAGTACAGTGTGAACAGTCCACACTGAATTTCAGTGCTACTGCACCAGTTCAAATATATTTAGCGTAGTGATTTCATTGAATAGAATCCCTACAGAGCAGAAGGAGGCCATTCGACCCATCGAGTCTGCACCGACCACAAGCCCACCCAGGCCCTATTCCCATAACCCCGCATATTTACCCTGCTAATCCCCTGCACTAAGGGCCAATTTGGCACGGCCAATCAACCTAACCAGCACATCTTTGGACTGTGGGAGGAAACCGGAGGAAACCCACGCAGACACGAGGAGAACATGCAAACTCCACACAAACTACTGGGCCCGATTTTACTATTTTCATTCTAAGTGCTGAATCTTGGCGCAATTCAGATCCGACTTGGAAATCTGTTCCCATTACCACTAAGCCTGAAAAAAAATTTGCAAGTCTGAATGGCGCTGTGGGTGGGGTTTATCGCGCCTGAAACACTGCAGCTCTGATCGGAGCTTTGAACTGCGCATGCGCAGTGAGAGAAAATTTTTTAAAAACATGTCACTGTCGGATAAAGCGGTTCCGGAGCGAAAAGTGAGAGTGATGGCCCCCACAGACATCACCCCACACCCACAACATAACTGTCCCCCTTATCCACCCCCACCCCGCCTACTCAGACCGATCGCGACCCAGTACCCCACTTCCCACCCCACTGATTGCCTGTAGAGTGGCAGCGGTCCCCCTCTCGCTCCCCCCTCCCCTGCCCCACCAACCCCCCCCTCCCCCCCCCCCCGTCTCCCCCACCACCAGAGAATGATCTGGCCTCACACCCCGCCCCTCACCAGACAACAATCTGGCCTCCCTCTGCCTCCCCCCACCACCAGACAACGATTGGGCCTCCCTCCCTCCCCCCATCCACCAGAGAACGATCTGTCCTCCCTCCCACCCCCTACCAGCGATACATCTGACCCGCCGCCGCCCCCCCCACACACCAGAAAATGATCCGGCCTCCCTTCTCCCTCCCCTCCTCACCAGAGAATGACCGGCCCGCCTCCCTCCAACCCCCATGACCGATCTGAGTCAGAGAGCCATAGGAAGCTCTGGACTTACCTCTTCAGAGGCTGGAGCGCCCGAAACAGACCTTTGTTGAGCATGTCTGTTTCGTGCTGAATCTGGACGGGCGAACGTGATGGTAAAGGGGGAAATGCTGGTAAAGTTGGGTGGGTAGCCCATTAATTCAATTTAAATGCATGTAAATGCATTTAAATCGCCGTTGCACCCGTTTCAGGCGCGAATCGGATTGTGGCCATATTCAGGCCTTGATAAAGTGGGCATCTGCGCGGACGTAGGCGCGGATCGCATTAATGGCCTCACACCTGACTTTACCATGTTTTCGTGCCCGAAAACGGGCGCGACGCAATGGTAAAATCGGGCCCAGTGACTCACGGCGGGAATTGAACCCAGGTCCCTTGTGCTGTGAGACGGCAGTGCTAACCACTGTGCCACCGTGCTGCCTATTGTGGTTTGGACTACTCGAGAAGATTTTGATATAAGGTGCCAAACAAGTGAGAACTCTTTACTCCACAACATGGGATATAGAACAAAGAACAGTACAGCACAGGAAACAGGCCCTTCGGCCCTCCAAGCCTGTGCCGCTCCTTGGTCCAACTGGACCAATCGTTTGTATCCCTCCATTCCCAGACTGCTCATGTGACTGTCCAGGTAAGTCTTAAACGATGTCAGCGTGCCTGCCTCCACCACCCTACTTGGCAGCGCATTCCAGGCCCCCACCACCCTCTGTGTAAAAAACGTCCCACTGATGTCTGAGTTATACTTCGCCCCTCTCAGCTTGAGCCCGTGACCCCTCGTGATCGTCACCTCCGACCTGGGAAAAAGCTTCCCACTGTTCACCCTATCTATCCCCTTCATAATCTTGTATACCTCTATTAGATCTCCCCTCATTCTCCGTCTTTCCAAGGAGAACAACCCCAGTCTACCCAATCTCTCCTCATAGCTAAGACCCTCCATACCAGGCAACATCCTGGTAAACCTTCTCTACACTCTCTCCAATGCCTCCACGTCCTTCTGGTAGTGCGGCGACCAGAACTGGACGCAGTACTCCAAATGTGGCCTAACCAGCGTTCTATACAGCTGCATCATCAGACTCCAGCTTTTATACTCTATACCCCGTCCTATAAAGGCAAGCATACCATATGCCTTCTTCACCACCTTCTCCACCTGTGTTGCCACCTTCAAGGATTTGTGGACTTGCACACCTAGGTCCCTCTGTGTTTCTATACTCCTGATGACTCTGCCATTTATTGTATAACTCCTCCCTACATTATTTCTTCCAAAATGCATCACTTCGCATTTATCCGGATTAAATTCCATCTGCCACCTCTCCGCCCAATTTTCCAGCCTATCTATATCCTGCTGTATTGCCCGACAATGCTCTTCGCTATCCACAATTCCAGCCATCTTCGTGTCATCCGCAAACTTGCTGATTACACCAGTTACACCTTCTTCCAAATCATTTATATATATCACAAATAGCAGAGGTCCTAGTACAGAGCCCTGCGGAACACCACTGGTCACAGACCTCCAGCCGGAAAAAGACCCTTCGACCACTACCCTCTGTCTCCTATGGCCAAGCCAGTTCTCCACCCATCTACCACTTCTCCTTGTATCCCATGAGCCTTAACCTTCTTAACCAACCTGCCATGTGGGACTTTGTCAAATGCCTTACTGAAATCCATATAGACGACATCCACGGCCCTTCCTTCATCAACCATTTTTGTCACTTCCTCAAAAAACTCCACCAAATTTGTAAGGCACGACCTCCCTCTTACAAAACCATGCTGTCTGTCACTAATGAGATTGTTCCGTTCTAAATGCACATACATCCTGTCTCTAAGAATCCTCTCCAACAACTTCCCTACCACGGACGTCAAGCTCACCGGCCTATAATTTCCTGGGTTATCCCTGCTACCCTTCTTAAACAACGGGACCATATTCGCTATCCTCCAATCCTCAGGGACCTCACCCGTGTCCAAAGAAGCGACAAAGATTTCCGTCACAGGCCCAGCAATTTCACCTCTCGTCTCCCTGAGCAGTCGAGGATAGATGCCATCAGGCCCTGGGGCTTTGTCAGTTTTAATGTTCCCTAAAAAACCTAACACTTCCTCTCTTGTAATGGAGATTTTCTCTAACGGGTCAACACCTCCCTCCGAGACACTCCCGGTTAACACGCCCCTCTCCTTCGTGAATACCGATGCAAAGTATTCATTTAGGATCTCCCCTATTCCCTTGGGTTCTAAGCATAATTCCCCTCCTTTGTCCCTGAGAGGTCCGATTTTCTCCCTGACAACTCTTTTGTTCCTAACGTATGAATAGAATGCCTTAGGATTCTCCTTAATCCTGCCTGCCAAGAACATCTCGTGCCCTCTTTTTGCCCTTCTAACTCCCCGTTTGAGATCTTTCCTACTCTCTCTGTATTCCTCCAGAGCTCCATCTGTTTTCAGTTGCCTGGACTTAATGTACGCCTCCCTTTTCATTTTAATCAGATCCTCAATTTCCCTGGTTATCCACGGCTCTCGAATCCTACCTTTCCTATCTTTCCTTTTTACAGGCACATGCCTATCCTGCAGCCTTATCAATAGTTCCTTCAAAGACTCCCACATGCCAGACGCGGACTTACCCTCGAACATCCTCTCCCAATCAACATCCACCAATTCCTGCCTAATCCGGCTATAGTCAGCCTTCCCCCAATTTAGCACCCTGCCCGTAGGACAGCACTCATCCTTGTCCATTACTATCCTAAAGTTAACAGAGTTGTGGTCACTATTTGCCACATGTTCCCCTACCGAAACTTTGACGACCTGACCGGGCTCATTTCCCAGAACTAGGTCCAGTATAGCCCCCTCTCTAGTCGGGCTATCTACATACTGTTCCAAAGAACCTTCCAGTACGCATTTTACAAATTCCTCCCCGTCCGGACCCCCAGCTCTAAGCACTTTCCAGTCTGTGCCAGGGATATTAAAGTCCCCCACTACAACAACCCTATGTTTTCTGCATATGTCAGAAAAGTGACTAAGGTCAGAGTTTTCCAGTCCCGCTGTGGTGGGACCTGCCACAGGAGATTCAATGGCCCAACCATTGGGTTGTAAAACCCCACCCATTGTTACTGGACTAGAGAAATAGTTCATATCTCACCATGGCAACAGGGGGACTTGCACGCAAATCAATCCAGAATAATAAGAAGGCCAGTCTCAGTAATTAATAATAAACATAAAACTATCAAATTGCCATAAAAACCCATGTGGTTGATCAGGTGAAAGGAAAGGAAATCTGCCACCCCGATGCAGTCTGGTCCCTATGTGACGTCCGATCCGACTAATGTGGTTGATTCTTAATTGCTCTCTCATAGCAAGTCACTCTGCTATACCCCAGGGGCAATTAGAGATGGGCAATAAATGCTACCCTTGCCAGGGATGCTTTGGGCAGCACGGTGGCACAGTGGTTAGCACTGCTGCCTCACAGCGCCAGGGACTTGGGTTCGGCTTGGGTCACTGTCTGTGTGGAGTTTGCACATTCTCCCTGTGTCTGCGTGGGTTTCCTCCGGGTGCTCCGGTTTCCTCCCACAGTCTGAAAGACGTGCTGGTTAGGGTGCATTGATCCGAACAGGCGCCGGAGTGTGGCGACTAGGGGAATCTCACAGTAACTTCATTGCAGTGTTAATGTAAGTCTTACTTGTGATTAATAAATAACCTTTAACTTTATTACAGGTTAATATTTTAAAAAAGGCCCATTACTCTCATTGAAACAGTACACCCCAGGGAAAACATTGCTTGATTGACAGCTCAGGCTCAATCTCTGTGGCCAGTTGCTCAATGTTTATTTACACAAGGTTAAGTGGTTTCAAAAGCTTGTGATTTTTCTTATTGTTTACTACAGAGGGCTTGGATGATTGGCACTTTTATTGTCCTGCAGTGAGTCGACTTCTTAAAACTTTTTTCCCCAAAGGAAAATTATGAATGAATCACTTTTTTTTAAGTTTTATTTTTATGCATAATGCCACCATATGGTTCATTGCTTCTACATCAGTGTGTAGTTGATCAATGGGCATGGAAGTGCCACCGCTTGGCATGGAGGAGGGGGGAATGAGGGACCTTAGGGGGTGGGTGGAGGGGCATTGCTTGCCATTGGGAGCATGAGGGGGAATAGGTGGTGGGGGAATGAGGTGGTATGGGTGGAGCATGGGGAGTGCGTTGGTGATGAGGGGGAGTGAGGGGCAAGGGCTGGAGGGCCTTTGTGTGTTTAGGACAAAGTCCCACAGCAACTTTGAAACAGCCACCTGGAACCTGGCATCCTTTGTGACTGCCTTTGTCCTCGTTCCCACATCAACTATCCTCACGCCAGCCTGCACCCACGCCGATGGAGATCCCATCTTTGCAGGCATTTTCTCCTGAGATGGGCAGGCCAGGCTGGGAATTTTCCAGACTCTCCCTTTATGCTGTGAGGGTGACATTTCAGAGCAATGTGTCTGTCTGACAGCAGGCGAGAAGTGAAAGGGAATGGGGTGATCCAAGGGGAAGGTTGGACCTCTGGTGTTCTCACAAAGGCCGATGAAAATCGGGAGTTGGAGATTGTGTTAAATACTACCTCCCTCACCTAGAACTAAGATCCCAGCTCTTATCTAAGGTAGAATTATGAGTGGGGATTTTCCAGCCATTCCCACCGACAGGGTCTTTCAGTCCTGCCGATGGTGATACCCCGCCATAGGTTCCCCGGTGGCAGAGGGCATCAGCAACATGGAAGTTCCTGCCACCTGCCAATGGCCCACGTCCACCGTTACAAGTCGGGGGGGGGGGGGGGGGGGGGGTGGGGTGGGAATGAGTGCGGGGGGGAGTCCCACCCATTGCACGATTATAGTACAAAAGAAGGCCATTTGGCCCATTGTGGCTGTGTCAGCCCTTACAAGAGCAATGGCTGAGCTCAGTGTCAGGCTGTGCACCTTTATCCATTTGCAAAAAAAAGCAGCAAAGTTCTCCAGGTGCCCCGGCCCAGGTTCCTCATTAACCCATTAATTGTACAAAATGTGGACCTGAGATGCTTCTGGAGAACTGACAACAAGCTATAGAAACATAAAAACTAGAAGCAGGAGTAGGCCATTCAGCCCTTCAAGCCTTGCCCCGCCATTCATTTTGATCATGGCTGATCATCAAATTCAATATCCTGATCCCCTTTCCCCCCAAATCCTTTGATCTCTTGAGCCCCTAGAACTATATCTAATTTCTTCTTGAAATCGCACAACGTTTTGGCCTCAACTACATTCTGTGGCAGTGAATTCCACACATTCACCACCCTCTGGGTGAAGAAATTTCTCCTCACCTCAGTTCTAAAAGGTTAACCCCTCAAACTATGACCCCTGGTTCTGGACTTCCTCACCATTGGGAACATTCTTTCTGAATCTACCCTGTCTAACCCTGTTAGAATTTCATAAATTTCTATGGGATCCCCTCTGCAGTTACTTGTAGACTATCATCTGTATCTTAGTAGCAGCACTATAATGTTATAATGAGTCATTGTAACACACTGGGATCTTCCCTGGGGCAAACTAAACACGGTTTAATATTTTGCAGATTCTCAAGCGAATCCAAGTGACGAACAGCTGGTATCGGCCAACTTTGGTCAGAAGAGTGAAGACTTGACAGGCGCTGTTGAAGCCCACACCACCTGTTCATGCCCTTCTCAATGCAGCTAAGCAGATAACTGGCATTTCTGTCTATCTGATGCAGAGTCCCCAGGATAAATATCTCTCTTACTGTTGCAATTAAAGAAATGAAGACATGTGACACAATAGTAACACATTGAATTATTTTTAAAAATAAATTTGTATTAGATGCACTAATTTGTAATTTGTTTTACTCAATAAATCAGCAAGCAAATTAATTTATCATCCAGCATACAGTTTGCATGTTGCCTTAAAGTAAATCTTAGTCTTTAAATGGTAGCTTTGATTGCCCCTGACCTGTAGTGTGGTGATCCACAGGTTGTATCACCACCAGCTCTCTCCCTCAAAGTGGATAAAAGTCTGTGGTCCTTTGGGACTGTTACTGGGGTACATGAATGCTGAGGTATGCTTGCACCTCCAAACTCGCTTAATAGCTCAATTGGAAATGACCAGACATGGGACATTATCTACGGAAATAGGGCAAACTGGTAGGGAGGCCATGGAACCTTTACAGATTAAAGGGGAGGAGGTGCTCGCTGTCTTGAGGCAAATCAGAGTGGATAAATCCCCAGGACCGGACAGGGTATTCCCACGGACCTTGAGGGAAGCTAGTGTTGAACTTGCAGGGGCCCTGGCAGACATATTTAAAATGTCAGTATTCACGGGGGAGGTGCCGGATGATTGGAGGGTGGCTCATGTTGTTCCGTTGTTTAAAAAAGGTTCCAAAAGAAATCCGGGAAATTATCGGCCAGTAAGTTTGACGTCGGTGGTGGGCAAGTTATTGGAAGGTGTGATACGGGATAGGATCTACAAATATTTGGATAGACAGGGACTTATTAGGGAGAGTCAACATGGCTTTGTGCGTGGTAGGTCATGTTTAACCAATCTATTAGAGTTTTTCGAGGAGGTTACCAGGAAAGTGGATGAAGGGAAGGCGGTGGATGTTGTCTACCTGGATTTCAGCAAGGCCTTTGACAAGGTCCCTCATGGGAGGTTAGTTAGGAAGGTTCAGTCGCTAGGTATACATGGGGAGGTAGTAAATTGGATAAGACACTGGCTCAATGGAAGAAACCAGAGAGTGGTTGTGGAGGATTGCTTCTCTGAGTGGAGGCCTGTGACTAGTTGTGTGCCGTAGGGATCGGTGTTGGGTCCATTGTTGTTTGTCATCTATATCAATGATCTGGATGATAATGTGGTCAATTGGATCAGCAAGTTTGCTGATGATACAAAAATTGGTGGTGTAGTGGACAGTGAGGAAGGTTTTCAAAGCTTGCAGAGGGATTTGGACCAACTAGAAAAATGGGCTGAAAAATGGCAAATGGAATTTAACGCAGACAAGTGTGAGATATTGCACTTTGGAAGGACAAATCAAAGTAGAACATACAGGGTAAATGGTAGGACTCTGAAGAGCGCAGTTGAACAGAGGGATCTGGGAATACATGTACAGAATTCCCTAAAAGTGACGTCACAGGTGGATAGGGTCGTAAAGAGTGCCTTTGGTACATTGGCCCTTATAAATCGGAGTATCGAGTATAAAAGTTGGAGTGTTATGGTAAGGTTATATAAGGCATTGGTGAGGCCGAATTTGGAGTATTGTGTACAGTTTTGGTCACCTAGTTACAGGAAGGATGTAAATAAGATTGAAAGAGTGCAGAGAAGGTTCACAAGGATGTTGCCGGGACTTGAGAAGCTGAGTTACAGAGAGAGATTGAATAGGTTGGGACTTTATTCCCTGGAGCGTAGAAGATTGAGGGGAGATTTGATAGAGGTGTGTAAGATTTTGATGGGTATAGATAGAGTGAATGCAAGCAGGCTTTTTCCACTGAGGCTAGGGGAGAAAAAAAACCAGAGGGCATGGGTTAAGGGTGAAAGGAGAAAAGTTTAAAGGGAATATTAGGGGGGGCTTCTTCACGCAGAGAGTGGTGGGAGTGTGGAATGAGCTGCCGGATAAAGTGGTAAATGCGGGGTCACTTTTAACATTTAAGAAAAACTTGGACGGGTTCATGGATGAGAGGGGTGTGGAGGGATATGGTCCAAGTGCAGGTCAGTGGGACTAGGCATAAAATGGTTCGGCACAGACAAGAAGGGCCAAAGGGCCTGTTTCTGAGCTGTAATTTTCTATGGTTCTATGGTTCTATTAGTTACCTGAGACACCTGACAAGCCATACTCATGCAAGATCTTCCAAAAAGGATCTGTTCTGTTCTGTTGTCCGGGGAAAGCAATGATGGATGTTACAACTGACCTTGTTCCTCAGCCAGTGAGGGGAGAGTCTCAGAATGGTCTGGCTCCTGACTGCAACTCTGTGTATATGGAATGAGCTGCTGGAGAAAGTGGTCGAGGCAGGTATAATAACAACATTTAAAAAGCATTTGGATAAGTACCTAGATGGGAAAGGATTAGAGGGGTATGGGCCAAACACGGGCAATTGGGACTAGCTGGGAGGGTGCCATTGTCGGTACGGACTGGTTGGCCGAAGGGCCTGTTTCTGTGCTGTATCGCTCTATGACTCAAGGAGCGGGATTTTCCAATAGCAAGACCGGAAAATCCCACCTGAGGTCAACGGACCTTTGTATGGTCCGTGTCCCGCCTGCTCCAATTCCCATGGCAGGTGGGATGTGAAAATTCCGCTGTATGACACTTTGACTCTTGCTGGTAGGGGTGCGCGTGCATGTGTGTGTGAGTGTGTGTGTATGTGAGTGTGTGTGCATGTGTGTGCGTGTGTGTGTGTGTGTGTGTGTGTGTGTGTGTGGAGAAAACCGGCAGAGAAACAGCATCATTGCGATAATTTTTACCACCACACAATTTACAAACAAAATCGCCTTACAACTGAGCTTGCTTTTTACAGGGTGGGATTATTTGCATTTAAATTAATCTGCCTTCTATTACAATTCCCATTGAAGGCAACAAACCAAAGGAACCAAATTTATCCAACGACTCAAAAAAAAACATCAGACAATATTTCACTTTCTAAACTTTTACTTTAAGAATCAAATCAAAATCGGCATAAATTATTCATGAATTAATAACCAAATTGCAGTCAGTATAAGTTACGCATTATATAGCAGGTATGACAAGAATACATCTCACAGATTCACTGGTCAGTCCACTGAGAATACACAGCACTAATCTCAACCTCAAAGCCTTCCAAAGCATTGAACTTTCTCAGAGAGTATTCCAGCTCCTTTCCTTTGAGGATATAGGCTCTGATTCTCAACCAACCTAATTTCCACTGGCCTAGTTTGCAATAAAAATGACTCATGTCTGCAAAAACTCCTCAGCTTTGCTCACAGTGGACGTATTAGTGAGAGGCAACATGGTTTTGTGAAGGGGAGGTCGTGTCCCACGAACTTGATCAGGTTTTTCGAGGAAGTGACGAAGATGATTGATGAGGGGAGGGGAAGGCAGTGGAAGTTGTCTACATGGACTTCAGTAAGGCCTTTGACAAGGTCCCTCATGGCAGACTGGTGCAGAAGGTGAAGTCGCATGGGATCAGTGGTGAGCTGGCAAGGTGGATACAGAACTGGCTCGGTTATAGAGGACAGAGGGTAGCAGTGAAAGGGTGCGTTTCTGAATGGAGGGCTGTGAAAAATGGTGTTCCTCAGGGATCAGTGCTGGGACCTTTGCTGTTTGTAATATATATAAATGATTTGGAGAAAAATGTAACTGGATTGATTAGTAAGTTTGCGGACGACACAAAGGTTGGTGGATTTACGGATAGCAATGAGGACCATCAGAGGATACAGCAGGATATAGATTGGTTGGAGACTTAGGCAGAGAGATGGCAGATGGAGTTTAATCCGGACAAATGTGAACATTTTAGGAGGTCTAATACAGATAGGAAATATACAGTAAATGGCAGAACCCTTAAGAGTATTGACAGGCAGAGGGATCTGGGTGTACAGGTACACAGGTCACTGAAAGTGGCAATGCAAGTGGAGAAGGTAGTCAAGAAGGCATACGGCATGCTTGCTTTCATCGGCTGGGGTATTGAGTTTAAAAATTGGCAAGTTATGTTGCAGCTTTATAGAACCTTAGTTAGGTCGCACTTGGAATATAGTGTTCAATTCTGGTCGCCACACTACCAGAAAGATGTGGAGGCTTTGGAGAGGGTACAGAAAAGATGTACCAGGATTTTGCTTGGTATGGAGGGCATTAACTATGAGGAGAGGTTGGAGAAACTGGGTTTGTTCTCACTGGAACGATGGAGGTTGAGGGGAGACTTGATAGAAGTCTACAAGATTATGAGAGGCATGGACAGAGTGGATAGTCAGAAGCTTTTTCCCAGGGTGGAAGAGTCAATTACTAGGGGGCACAAGTTTAAGATGCAAGGGGCAAGGTTTAAAGTAGATGTTCGAGGCAGATTTTTTACACAGAGGGTAGTGGGTGCCTGGAACTCGTTGCCAGGGGAAGTAGTGGAAGCAGATACGGTAGTGACTTTTAAGGGCCGTCTTGACAAATACATGAATAGGATGGGAATAGAGGGATATGGTCCCCGGAAGGGTAGGGGGTTTTAGTTCAGTTGGGCAGCATGGTCGGTGCAGGCTTGGAGGGCCGAAGGGCCTGTTCCTGTGTAATTTTCTTTGTTCTTTGTTCTTGCCCGAGGCCAACAGAGAATGCCGTTCTCCGAGCCTCGCCTGCCCCCGGAATCGGGGTGGGCATGCCGGTAAAATAGCCTCAGTGGCCATCAGCTTTGAATCAAGGACACCCAATAATGACTTCAATAATAACGGAGCCACCTCTCATTATTGAACCTGTCCCAGATTTTGCTCTTATAGGAGCTTAAATGTCAGGCTCTGACAAATCTTTCCGGATTCCTCTGCAAAGGAAATGTTTTGCCTCCTATTGGTTGGGAGGACTGGTGCGTTCTTACTGATGTTTTTTATTCATTTGTGGGACATGGACGTCGCTGGCTGGCCAGCATTTATTGCCCATCCCTAGTTGCCTGAGGGCAGTTGAGAGTCAACCACGTTGCTGTGGCTCTGGAGTCACATGTAGGCCAGACCGGGTAAGGACGGCAGATTTCCTTCCCTAAAGGACATCAGTGAACCAGATGGGTTTTTCCGACAATTGAAAATGATTTCATGGTCACCAGTAGATTCTTAATTCCAGATATTTTTTCTTGAATTCAAATTCCACCATCTGCCGTGGCGGGATTCGAACCCAGATCCCCAGAACATTAGCTGAGTTTCTGGATTTATTGTCTCTAGCGATAATTCCACTAGGCCCTCGCGTCCGCATTATAATTCACTCCTCAAATCAATAGAAACCGTGGACACAATGTCGGTGGTCACAGATTTATTAAGGATACAAATAATTAAAATATATGGGACAATTTAGCTCATTTCGTCAAAAGATTCAAACAGTCAAACATTGTAATGACCAGTACCTTAATTTAATACAATTCCAGCATCCATTTCCATATCCTTATCTTGCTCCTACTGATATCAAAGTCCATACATTTCTGTACTTCATATTACAACACCAAAGAAGAATTCTGCTCAGCTTAACCAATTTTACCCATTTATTTTTCAGGAGACAAGAACAACTCCCCAGCAGTTTATTAATAATAGTTTCACTGGTGCAATTGCCATTTTATCAAGCAACTTCTGATTATTAGTAAACGCATCATTCCTTCACAATCACCAGCTTCCAGAAAGGTGGATGTGTCCACAAATGATGACCGGGATTCTCCCCGCCCGCTGCACTGCTCAAGTTGGCCGAGGGTGGGGGGGTCGGGGGGGGTAGGTGATTGGCAGGGGGGGAGGGGATGGTGGGAGGGGAGGGGGGAGTTGGGAAACAATCAGGGTGGTCAGGGATCGGGGGGCCAGCGATGTGGGGGATGGGGATTGGGCCAGTGCACATGCACCGATCTGTCAGTGGGGAGATCGGCGCATGCGCAATGGCTCGCTCAGCACGCTGACTCCGGCCTCTCCAGCGGGATAAGGCCCCGCCTCTCCCACTTACCGACATCAATCCCTCTAAGACACTCTGCGATGCACTGAGTGCCAGAGGTTCGTGAAATTGTGCCCAAAGAAACGGGTGTAAATTCTCCCGTCTGCCGGCCCATTAGACACTTAGTTTTTTTGGGGGGGGGGGGGGGGAGTCCCAGCCATTATATCCCTCAGAAATCTGTATCATTTTATTCATATTCTCTCTAATTATTCATCGGTAATGCTGAAATGTCTTTTAATAAGAAACTGAGCATTGCTTTATGTTTAGTCTTAATTTAACAATTTTGTGGTTGTTACATTTACCAGCAAAATCTACAGCATACTATTGCCCCAATCTAATGATAACACAACATTAATACGTTTCAGGGGAGTCTGATTAAGCCTTTCCTTACACTATCGAAATCAGTATCACTCTAAGCTATAATTAGTTTAAACAATGTTTTTCAAACCTGAGAGATCCAAAGGTAGGGGAGTCTAAAACTAGAGGGCATAGGTTTAAGGTGAGAGGGGAGAGATACAAAAGTGCCCAGAGGTAGTAGTAGAGGTGGGTACAATTTTGTCTTTTAGAACATAGAACATAGAATAGAACATAGAACAGTACAGCACAGAACAGGCCCTTCGGCCCACGATGTTGTGCCGACCTTCATCTGAAACCAAGATCAAGCTATCCCACTCCCTACCATCCTGGTGTGCTCCATGTGCCTATCCAATAACCGCTTAAATGTTCCTAAAGTGTCTGACTCCACTATCACTGCAGGCAGTCCATTCCACACCCCAACCACTCTCTGCGTGAAGAACCTACCTCTGATATCCTTCCTATATCTCCCACCATGAACCCTATAGTTATGCCCCCTTGTAATAGCTCCATCCACCTGAGGAAATAGTCTTTGAACGTTCACTCGATCTATCCCCTTCATCATTTTATAAACCTCTATTAAGTCTCCCCTCAATCTCCTCCGCTCCAGAGAGAACAGCCCCAGCACCTTCAACCTTTCCTCATAAGACCAACACTCCAAACCAGGCAGCATCCTGGTAAATCTCCTCTGCACTCTTTCCAGCGCTTCCACATCCTTCTTATAGTGAGGTGACCAGAACTGCACGCAATATTCCAAATGCGGTCTCACCAAGGTCCTGTACAGTTGCAGCATAACCCCACGGCTCTTAAACTCCAACCCCCTGTTAATAAAAGCTAACACACTATATGCCTTCTTCACAGCTCTATCCACTTGAGTGGCAACCTTTAGAGATCTGTGGATATGGACCCCAAGATCTCTCTGTTCCTCCACAGTCTTCAGAACCCTACCTTTGACCCTGTAATCCACATTTAAATTTGTCCTACCAAAATGAATCACCTCACATTTATCAGGGTTAAACTCCATTTGCCATTTTTCAGCCCAGCTTTGCATCCTATCTATGTCTCTTTGCAGCCTACAACAGCCCTCCACCTCATCCACTACTCCACCAATCTTGGTGTCATCAGCAAATTTACTGATCCACCCTTCAGCCCCCTCCTCTAAGTCATTAATAAAAATCACAAAGAGCAGAGGACCAAGCACCGATCCCTGCGGCACTCCGCTAGCAACCTGCCTCCAGTCCGAAAAATTTCCATCCACCACCACCCTCTGTCTTCGATCAGACAGCCAGTTACCTATCCAATCGGCCAACTTTCCCTCTATCCCACACCTCCTTACTTTCATCATAAGCTTTTTAAAAAGCATTTAGATAGTTACATGGGTAAGATGGGTATAGAGGGATATGGGTCAAATGCGGGTAATTGGGATTAGCTTAAGGGTTTAAAAAAAAGGGCGGCATGGACAAGTTGGGCCAAAGGGCCCTGTTGCCATGCTGTAAACCTCTGTGATGCTATGATTCTATGAGATCACAGGTACACAAGTGGAAAATAATTGTTAAAAGTCTCTGAATTAAGTCAGACTCACAATGAAGCTATTGAGCTAACAAGACAGAGTAGGTCAAAACCAACCTAAACCACTGGCAAATCCTCACCCAGATTCTCAAAATAATCATCTGCATAATGCAACATTTGTACCACAGCAGACAGTAGTAAAGCGCTTGTCTTATCATCAAGTTCAAATTCTGTGCAATAGTTTTTCACAGGGAGGATGCACAAAGCTGGGATATTCAGTTGTTTTCCAACTTCCAGCACCTAGAAAAAAAAAGGATACAACTTATTAAGGATACAGCAACACAAAAAAGGCATTTGGATCAAGTCCATCCTTATCCCTAGGAGTATAGTTGTGGCTTAACCCCATTACCTGCCTTTTCCTGTATCCTTACTAACTGTAATTCCCAAACAAGTACGTGCTCCCTTACAACTGTAGAAGTTTACAGCACAACAATAAAGAACAAAGAACAAAATAAATTACAGCACAGGAACAGGCCCTTCAGCCCTCCAAGCCTGCACCGACCATGCTGCCCGAACTAAAACCCCCTACTCTTCCGGGGACCATATCCCTCTATTCCCATCCTATTCATGGATTTGTCAAGACAGCCCTTAAAAGTCACTACCGTATCCGCTTCCACTACCTCCCCCGGCAACGAGTTCCAGGCACCCACTGGCCTCTGTGTAAAAAATCTGCCTCGTACATCTCCTTTAAACCTTGCCCCTCGCACCTTAAACCTATGTCCCCTGGTAATTGACTCTTCCACCCTGGGAAAAAGCTTCTGACTATCCAATCTGTCCATGCCTCTCATAATCTTGTAGACTTCTATCAAGTCTCCCCTCAACCTCCGTCGCTCAAGTGAGAACAAGCCAAGTTTCTCCAACCTTTCCTCATAGCTAATGCCCTCCATACCAGGCAACATCCTGGTAAATCTTTTCTGTACCCTCTCCAAAGCCTCCACATCCTTCTGGTAGTTTGGCAACCAGAATTGAACACTATATTCCAAGTACGGCCTAACTAAGGTTCTATAAATAGTTGTGGACAGAGAAAGAACAGCTGATTTAACAACAATAATGACAATAGTGGCTTTAAAATGGCTTTTCTGGCTGAGAGTTAAGCATGCTGGGACTTTTTTGGTCAGCTTATAGATTAAAACCAGATACAGGTCGTAAAGTTGCATTGTGTACAGCTCTGGTCTGGGAGCTGTGATCTGAAGCTTCCTGCATTGGTCAAATAAGGGAAATTGTTTACATTGACCCAGATATTGTGGCTTTGATTTATATGGCTATTATGTGTGGAGCGTGCGGTTTGAATTAAGCGCAATGGTATCGTTCGCAAGTAATTTCATTGAATGTGCCAGCCATGTGATCGGTTTCTGGTTACATAGTTGGCTGGATGACAGAGAATCTTCCAGAAGCCTGATAAATGTGAGGTGATTCATTTTGGTAGGACTAATTTAAATGTGGATTACAGGGTCAAAGGTAGGGTTCTGAAGACTGTGGAGGAACAGAGAGATCTTGGGGTCCATATCCACAGATCTCTAAAGGTTGCCACTCAAGTGGATAGAGCTGTGAAGAAGGCCTACAGTGTGTTAGCTTTTATTAACAGGGGGTTGGAGTTTAAGAGCCGTGGGGTTATGCTGCAACTGTACAGGACCTTGGTGAGACCACATTTGGAATATTGTGTGCAGTTCTGGTCACCTCACTATAAGAAGGATGTGGAAGCACTGGAAAGAGTGCAGAGGAGATTTACCAGGATGCTGCCTGGTTTGGAGGGTAGGTCTTATGAGGAAAGGTTGAGGTAGCTAGGGCTGTTCTCTCTAGAGCGGAGGAGGCTGAGGGGAGACTTAATAGAGGTTTATAAAATGATGAAGGGGATAGATAGAGTGAACGTTCAAAGACTATTTCCTCGGGTGCATGGAGCTATTACAAGGGGGCATAACTATAGGGTTCGTGGTGGGAGATATAGGAAGGATATCAGAGGTAGGTTCTTTACGCAGAGAATGGTTGGGGTGTGGAATGGACTGCCTGCAGTGATAGTGGAGTCAGACACTTTAGGAACATTTAAGCGGTTATTGGATAGGCACATGGAGCACACCAGGATGATAGGGAGTGGGATAGCTTGATCTTGGTTTCAGATAAAGCTCGGCACAACATCGTGGGCCGAAGGGCCTGTTCTGTGCTGTACTGGTCTATGTTCTATGTTCTAAGCGAGTGGAGAATTGTTGGTAAAAAGACATCTGAGTCTTTGTTTGTCAACAATAACTCAAAGAAAACCTGTACCCTGAAGGGTGCTTCAGAGAAGAAGATAGGTTCTACATCGAGGATATCTCTTGGCCAATGTTTTTCCTAAACTCAGTAGTATCTATTTTCAGTTAAATAGTTAAAGTTGATGTTCAGTTAAAGTTAATTTTCAGTTAAGGGTTAAAGTTCAGAGAGAGTTAAAGTTCAGTAAAGAGTTATGAGTTGCAGCTGTTTATATTTGAGTTGGGACCAAAAGTGTTAAATAAAGAAATAATTGAATTACTGTCCATGTTTGTCTCATTAAACTGGAATGCTTGGAAGGTGTTTAAATTAAAGGCCGAGTAACATAGTGAATCTTATGGATGGCACACACCGCTGCCACCATGCAATGGTGATGAAGGGAATTACTATTTAGGATGGTAAGTGGATTGCAGATCCAGAAGGGTGCTTTGTCCTGGATGGTGTCGAGTTTAGAACCATAGAACCACAGAAAATTACAGCTCAGAAACAGGCCTTTTGGCCCTTCTTGTCTGTGCCAAACCATTTTATGCCTAGTCCCACTGACCTGCACTTGGACCATATCCCTCCACACCCCTCTCATCCATGAACCCGTCCAAGTTTTTCTTAAATGTTAAAAGTGACCCCGCATTTACCACTTTATCCGGCAGCTCATTCCACACTCCCACCACTCTCTGCGTGAAGAAGCCCCCCCTAATCTTCCCTTTAAACTTTTCTCCTTTCACCCTTAACCCATGCCCTCTGGTTTTTTTCTCCCCTAGCCTCAGCGGAAAAAGCCTGCTTGCATTCACTCTATCTATACCCATCAAAATCTTATACACCTCTATCAAATCTCCCCTCAATCTTCTACGCTCCAGGGAATAAAGTCCCAACCTATTCAATCTCTCTCTGTAACTCAGCTTCTCAAGTCCCGGCAACATCCTTGTGAACCTTCTCTGCACTCTTTCAATCTTATTTACATCCTTCCTGTAACTAGGTGACCAAAACTGTACACAATACTCCAAATTCGGCCTCACCAATGCCTTATATAACCTTACCATAACACTCCAACTTTTATACTCAATACTCCGATTTATAAAGGCCAATGTACCAAAGGCACTCTTTACGACCCTATCCACCTGTGACGTCACTTTTAGGGAACTCTGTACCTGTATTCCCAGATCCCTCTGTTCAACTGCACTCTTCAGAGTCCTACCATTTACCCTGTACGTTCTTCTTTGGTTTGTCCTTCCAAAGTGCAATATCTCACACTTGTCTGCGTTAAATTGCATTTGCCATTTTTCAGCCCATTTTTCTAGTTGGTCCAAATCCCTCTGCAAGCTTTGAAAACTTTCCTCACTGTCCACTACACCTCCAATCTTTGTATCATCAGCAAACTTGCTGATCCAATTTACCACATTATCATCCAGATCATTGATATAGATGACAAACAACAATGGACCCAACACCGATCCCTGCGGCACACCACTAGTCACAGGCCTCCACTCAGAGAAGCAATCCTCCACAACCACTCTTCTTCCATTGAGCCAGTTTCTTATCCAATTTACTACCTCCCCATGTATACCTAGCGACTGAACCTTCCTAACTAACCTCCCATGAGGGACCTTGTCAAAGGCCTTGCTGAAATCCAGGTAGACAACATCCACCGCCTTCCCTTCATCCACTTTCCTGGTAACCTCCTCGAAAAACTCTAATAGATTGGTCAAACATGACCTACCACGCACAAAGCCATGTTGACTCTCCCTAATAAGTCCCTGTCTATCCAAATATTTGTAGATCCTATCCCTTATCACACCTTCCAATAACTTGCCCACCACCGACGTCAAACCTACTGGCCGATAATTTCCCGGATTTCTTTTGGAACCTTTTTTAAACAACGGAACAACATGAGCCACCCTCCAATCATCCGGCACCTCCCCCGTGAATACTGACATTTTAAATATGTCTGCCAGGGCCCCTGCAAGTTCAACACTCGCTTCCCTCAAGGTCCGTGGGAATACCCTGTCCGGTCCTGGGGATTTATCCACTCTGATTTGCCTCAAGACAGCGAGCACCTCCTCCCCTTTAATCTGTAAAGGTTCCATGGCCTCCCTACCAGTTTGCCCTATTTCCGTTTCTTGAGTGCTGTTGATTTCCTCCCCTGGAGGATACGAATGAACCAGTTGGCTTTAAACATTCCGCCATTTCATGATCATTAATAATGAGACTAACATTGCTCCGGATTTACTAATTGAATTTAAACCTCCCAGCTACTGTAATGGGATTTGACCCAAGTGTCTGGAAGATTAGTCCAAGCATTTGGATGACGAGAGCAGTAACATTGCTGCATGCTCCCGCCCTTATGAGTTGACTGATGGCACAGTAATTGTCCAGATTGGATTTGTCCAGCTTTTTTCTGCTCAGGAATTACCTGGGCTATTTTCCATACTATTGGATAGATATGAGAGTTGTAGTTGGATTGGAACAGCTTAGCTAGGGGCACTGAAAGTTCTGGAGCTTGAATCTTCATTACCACAGTCAGGGTGACCTACTCTCTTCCACCTTCTTCCGTCGGGAAAAAGATACAAAGGTCTGAGATCACGTACCAACCGACTCAAGAACAGCTTCTTCCCTGCTGCCAACAGGCTTCTGAATGGACCCACCTTGTATTAAGTTGATCTTTCCCTACACCCTAGCTGTCTGCAATATTCCATTCTGCACTCTCTTTCTTTCTCTATCAACGGTATGCTTTGTCTGTATAGCGCGCAAGATACGATACTTTTCACTGTATCCCAATACACGTGACAATAATAAATCAAATCAAAAAGCCTTTGCTATATCTCATGCTTTCAAACAATTTTTTCTATCTTGTGCAGTACATCAGGTTGGCTGAAGACTGGTGTCTGTGATGCTGGGAATTACAGGAAGGATCATCCAGTCAGCACTTCAGGCTGAAGGAGCCTGCAAGTACTTTCACAATCATGTCGTTTGCACTGATGTGTTGGGCTCCCCATCGTTGGCCTCCTCCTCCAGTTAGTTGGGATTTTCCACCATCATTCAAGACTGGATGTGGCAGGACGGCAGAGCTTCGATCGATTCTGTTGATTGTGGAATTGCCTAACTCCATCTATTACATGCTGCTTCCTGTATTTTAACTTTCACCAGGTTGACAACTCATTTTTAGGTATGCCTGGTGGCTGTTGCTGCAGTGCTCTCCTACACTCCCCATTCAAGAAGGATGGTAGGGTGAGGGGTAGGCCACGCCACGAGGTTATAGATTGTGGTTGAATACAATTCTGCTGCTTTCATGGCCCACATGCCTCATTGGTGCCTATGTGTGAGCTACTCGATCTGTAACACCGTATTAGGAGGGCCACACAACAAGATGGAGGTAGTCCTCAGTATGAAGATATGAACTTTGTCTCTACAAGAACTGTGCAGTTGTCTTTTCTACCAATACTGCTACTGACCAATGCATCTGCAACAGATAGATTGATGAGGATGAGGTCAAACTTACTTTTTCTTCTTGTTAATTCTTTCACCACTTTCAGCTGTCAAAGTCTTAGACCATAAGACATAGGAGCAGAATTAGGCCACTCGGCCCATCGAGTCTGCTCTGCCACTCAATCATGGCTGATATTAGTCTTACAGTCAATAATGGGAGTATCAAGCCACTACTGATGATGGACATTGGAGGTCCTCAACCACAGTACATTCTGTGTCCGCCCTAACCCCTCCACTCAGTGCCTCTTCCAAGTGGTGCTCACTATGGAGACGTACAGATTCATGACTTGAGATGTGGAAGGAGAGGAGGTGCTGGGATGCAGTAGGTGGAAATCAGTGGTATCATTCAGTTCCTATGTTTGACCTGATGTCATGAGACTATAATGATTAATAGTCACTGTTGAGGACTCCCAAGGCAACTCCCTCCTGACTATATACCACTGTATATAGGTGTTCCGCAAAGTAGTCACCCAGTTTGGGCTCCCTGGTGTAGGGGAGACCACATTGTGAGGAGTGAATATGGCAGTCTAAATTGAAAGAAGTCCACATCTCTTGGAAGAAGTATATGAGCCTTCGACAGTGAGGAGAGAGAAAGTAAAGGATGGATGTTACATCTCCTGTGCTTGCATGGAAATGTGTGGTTGGAAGAGCGCAAAGCACTGGGGTGATAGAGGAGTGGGTGAGGATGTCAGAGTGGGAATAGAACATAGAACATAGAACATAGAACATTACAGCGCAGAACAGGCCCTTCGGCCCACGATGTTGCACCGACCAGTTAAAAAAAAAACTGTGACCCTCCAACCTAAACCAATTTCTTTTCGTCCATGAACCTATCTACGGATCTCTTAAACGCCCCCAAACTAGGCGCATTTACTACTGATGCTGGCAGGGCATTCCAATCCCTCACCACCCTCTGGGTAAAGAACCTACCCCTGACATCGGTTCTATAACTACCCCCCCTCAATTTAAAGCCATGCCCCCTCGTGCTGGATTTCTCCATCAGAGGAAAAAGGCTATCACTATCCACCCTGTCTAAACCTCTAATCATCTTATATGTTTCAATAAGATCCCCTCTTAGCCGCCGCCTTTCCAGCGAAAACAATCCCAAATCCCTCAGCCTCTCCTCATAGGATCTCCCCTCCATACCAGGCAACATCCTGGTAAACCTCCTCTGCACCCTCTCCAAAGCCTCCACATCCTTCCTGTAATGTGGGGACCAGAACTGCACACAGTACTCCAAGTGCGGCCGCACCAGAGTTGTGTACAGTTGCAACATAACGCTACGACTCCTAAATTCAATCCCCCTACCAATAAACGCCAAGACACCATATGCCTTCTTAACAACCTTATCTACTTGATTCCCAACTTTCAGGGATCTATGCACACATACACCTAGATCCCTCTGCTCCTCCACACTATTCAAAGTCCTCCCGTTAGCCCTATACTCAACACATCTGTTATTCCTACCAAAGTGAATTACCTCACACTTCTCCGCATTAAACTCCATCCGCCACCTCTCGGCCCAACTTTGCAACCTGTCTAAGTCTTCCTGCAAACTACGACACCCTTCCTCACTGTCTACCACACCACCGACTTTGGTGTCATCAGCAAATTTGCTAATCCACCCAACTATACCCTCATCCAGATCATTAATAAATATTACAAACAGCAGTGGCCCCAAAACAGATCCCTGAGGTACACCACTTGTAACCGCACTCCATGATGAATATTTACTCTTCAGAATGCTATGGACGAGGGAGTCTAGATGCAGACTCAGGGACCATGCCCCCACTAAACCAAATTTCCACACACTAGTCAAATCTGCATTCAGGCGAAGCTGTTCTGTGCTAACCTTCTTATTATTAATTCAATTACCATGTTTTCATTCTTAGTTTAAGTCAATGCCCAAGTTAAAATAGAAATAAAGAGAAATATTCCCCAACCACTTACCTTCATACGACATCACGCTTTCCTTCAAGGAATGTCAAATTCTTACCTTGAACACTAACAAGTCACAGTGTGAATGGAGAGGCTATTCAAACTGGCAATATAGTAGAGCTTGTACCTTTTTTTCAATGAGTTTACTCTGATAAACATTTGTCACATCTTTCACAAGCAAAGGACATACTTCATCCACTTTTGTTAATAAAACCATCTGTGGTATCTCTGCAGTATAAAAGAAATCATTATATTTAGCAGATCCCATGGTATTGCTCACAATGGGCAGAATCCTCTCCCTGCAGAAGACTTTCGGGTGTTGGGGCTCTGTGCCAATTTTGACCCCGAAGGGGCCTGAGTCCAGCTCGCTTGTGTTCTACTGGACGGTAGCCAACTCTCAGGGAGAACTAGCAAGGTGAGAAGACCAATCGGTTTGGCGGAGTCTGTGAGTATTTGACAACCCTACTTGGAGAGGTTTAAAGTTTAGTTTAAAGTTTAGTGTTCGTGTCACAAGTAGGTTGACATTATCACTGCAATGAAGTTAGTGTGAAAATCCCCTAGTCGCCACACTCCGGTGCCTGTTTGAGTACACTGAGGGAGAATTTAGCATGGCCTATGCAGCAGCGCATCTTTCGGACTGTGGCAAGCTGAAGATTGGATAAGCTACTAAAAGTGGGCTTTGCCAGGACATCATGGCCTTTTGCCGCGGGTGTGGCCCTGTGGCTCCGAGGGAGTGAAATAAAAGAGGTCTTGCTGGCCCTCTGGCCTGCCACTGAGAGGATCTGTCCAGGAGCCTGACAGGCCTGTTGTGATAACCCCGATGGAGAAGCACTAATTGATCTCCCTGGGGGGACTCAGTCTGGACAGGCCCCTCGCCTGTGATCGAGGGAACTCGTACTCAATGAGCCCCACAGGGAGACGAATTAGTGATTCCCCCATGGGATTCCCCAAGGACTCATGGGGGTTACCACACCCGTCCACCTTCAGGAAGATCCTGACAGCATCAACTTATTCCTGAGTGGTCACTTCATTGATGCTAATTAACCACCCGCCATAGTCAGAGGGCACCCCAATGCCAGAGAAATCCTGCCTTCCGGCAAGGTTTCTCAGAGGCGGGGATGCATCTGGAAGCAGCTGCCCGATACAAGATATCTCAATTTTGCCCCAAACACGTCTCCAGGGCGATTAGGAAGATTTCACCCATTAAGTAAGGAGAGCAGTATCATTTCATATAAGATTTGATTCGTTATTTTGCTGTTAAGATAAATCTGTGCGCTACCAGATCCCAATCCTTTAACACTGCAAAGATTAATTGCTGTTGGTAAGCACGTCTCGATACTTGCTATTGACATGAACATGTCTTTATAGGTTTGGAGCAGCTTATAAATACCACCTCCTGCGCAAACTGGTGGCACAGTGGTCATCATTGAAACATAGAATCCCTGCAGTGCAGAAGGAGGCCATTTGGCCCATTGAGTCTGCACCGACTACAATCCCACCCAGGCCCTATTCCCGTAACCCCACATATTTACCCTGCTAATCCCCCTAACACTAGGGTCAATTTAACATGGCCAATCAACCTAACCCACACAACTTTGAGCTGTGGGAAGAAACTGGAGCACTCGGAGGAAACTCACGCAGACACGGGGAGAACGTGTAGATTCCACACGGACAGTGGCACAAGGCGGAATTGAACCTGGGTCCCTGGTGCTGTCATAGAAACCCTACAGTACAGAAAGAGGCCATTCGGCCCATCGAGTCTGCACCGACCACAATCCCACCCAGGCCCTACCCCCATATCTACCCACTAATCCACGCATCTCAGGACAATTTTTAGCATAGCCAATCAACCTAACCCACACATCTTTGGACTGTGGGAGGAAACCGGAGCACCCGGAGGAAACCCACGCAGACACGAGGAGAATATGCAAACTCCACACAGACAGTGACCCAAGCCGGGAATCGAACCCAGGTCCCTGGAGCTGTGAAGCAGCAGTGCTAACTACTGGGATGAGGAAACAAGGTTCAGATGGCTCGATTGAGGGTTACAAGTTAGCAAAGAATGAGCTGAAAAAGGGGCTTAGGAGAGCTAGGAGGGGACATGAGAAGTCCTTGGTGGGTCGGATCAAGGAAAACCCCAAGGCTTTTTATTCTCATGTGAGGAATAAAAGAATGACCAGGGTGAGGTTAGGGCCGGTCAAGGACAGTAGTGGGAACTTGTGTATGGAGTCAGTAGAGATAGGCGAGGTGATGAATGAATACTTTTCTTCAGTGTTCACCAAGGAGAGGGGCCATGTTTTTGAGGAAGAGAAGGTGTTACAGGCTAATAGGCTGGAGGAAATAGATGTTCGGAGGGAGGATGTCCTGGCAGTTTTGAATAAACTGAAGGTCGATAAGTCCCCTGGGCCTGATGAAATGTATCCTAGGATTCTTTGGGAGGCAAGGGATGAGATTACAGAGCCTTTGGCTTTGATCTTTGGGTCCTCACTGTCCACGGGGATCGTGCCAGAGGACTGGAGAATGGCGAATGTTGTTCCTCTGTTTAAGAAAGGGAATAGAAATGACCCTGGTAATTATAGACCGGTTAGTCTTACTTCGGTGGTTGGTAAATTGATGGAAAAGGTCCTTAGGGATGGGATTTACGACCATTTAGAAAGATGCGGATTAATCCGGGATAGTCAGCACGGATTCGTGAAGGGCAAGTCGTGCCTCACAAATTTGATAGAATTTTTTGAGGAGGTAACCAAGTTTGTTGATGAAGGTAGGGCAGTTGATGTCATATACATGGATTTTAGTAAGGCATTTGATAAGGTCCCCCATGGTCGGCTTATGATGAAAGTGAGGAGGTGTGGGATAGAGGGAAAGTTGGCCGATTGGATAGGTAACTGGCTGTCTGATCGAAGACAGAGGGTGGTGGTGGATGGAAAATTTTCGGATTGGAGGCAGGTTGCTAGCGGAGTGCCACAGGGATCAGTGCTTGGTCCTCTGCTCTTTGTGATTTTTATTAATGACTTAGAGGAGGGGGCTGAAGGGTGGATCAGTAAATTTGCTGATGACACCAAGATTGGTGGAGTAGTGGATGAGGTGGAGGGCTGTTGTAGGCTGCAAAGAGACATAGATAGGATGCAAAGCTGGGCTGAAAAATGGCAAATGGAGTTTAACCCTGATAAATGTGAGGGGATTCATTTTGGTAGGACTAATTTAAATGTGGATTACAGGGTCAAAGGTAGGGTTCTGAAGACTGTGGAGGAACAGAGAGATCTTGGGGTCCATATCCACAGATCTCTAAAGGTTGCCACTCAAGTGGATAGAGCTGTGAAGAAGGCCTACAGTGTGTTAGCTTTTATTAACAGGGGGTTGGAGTTTAAGAGCCGTGGGGTTATGCTGCAACTGTACAGGACCTTGGTGAGACCACATTTGGAATATTGTGTGCAGTTCTGGTCACCTCACTATAAGAAGGATGTGGAAGCGCTGGAAAGAGTGCAGAGGAGATTTACCAGGATGCTGCCTGGTTTGGAGGGTAGGTCTTATGAGGAAAGGTTGAGGGAGCTAGGGCTGTTCTCTCTGGAGCGGAGGAGGCTGAGGGGAGACTTAATAGAGGTTTATAAAATGATGAAGGGGATAGATAGAGTGAATGTTCAAAGACTATTTCCTCGGGTGGATGGAGCTATTACAAGGGGGCATATCTATAGGGTTCGTGGTGGGAGATATAGGAAGGATATCAGAGGTAGGTTCTTTACGCAGAGAGTGGTTGGGGTGTGGAATGGACTGCCTGCAGTGATAGTGGAGTCAGACACTTTAGGAACATTTAAGCGGTTATTAGATAGGCACATGGAGCACACCAGGATGATAGGGAGTGGGATAGCTTGATCTTGGTTTCAGATAAAGCTCGGCACAACATCGTGGGCTGAAGGGCCTGTTCTGTGCTGTACTGTTCTATGTTCTATGTTCACTGTGCCACCTAGCACAGCTGCCTCACAGCACCAGGTTCGATTCCCAGCTTGGGTCATTGTCTGTGCGGAGTCTGCACATACTGCCCGTGTCTGCATGGGTTTCCTCCGGGTGCTCTGGTTTCCTCCCACAGTCTGAAAGAGGTGCCAGTTAGGTGCATTGGCCATGCTAAATTCTCCCTCAGTGTACCCATACAGGTGCAGGAGTGTGACGACCAGGGGGTTTTCACTGTAACTTCATTGCAATGTTAATGTGAGCCTACTTGTGACACTAACAAATAAACTTGAAAAGAAGGCAGAAGGAAATTGTTGACTTGCCTTCTGATTTTTGATATTTTTGAAAAATGTGAAATATTCCTGGGCGATGAAGCTTTCTAACTTAAGTACCACCATTGGTGGCACAGTGGTTGGCACTGCTGCCTCACAGCACCAGGGTCCCAGGTTTAATTCTGGCCTCGGGTGACTGTGTGCAGTCTGCACACAGTCCTCTGGTTTCCTCTGGGTGCTCCTGTTTCCTCCCACACTCCAAAGATGTGCGGGTTAGGTTGATTGGCCATGCTAAATTGTGCCTTAGTGTCAGGGGGATTGGCAGGGTAAACATGTGTGCTTATGGGAATAGGGCCTGGGTGGGATTGTGGTCGGTGCAGACTTGATGAGCCAAAAGGCCACCTTCTGCACTATAAGGATTCTATGAAGTATGGAAATACAAGCTAGATAGCGTCAGACAAAGCATGGGAAAATTCTAGTGGATAATCAGGATAATAAATTGGTATCAGTGCGATTGTTGCGTTTCATTACTGGCTGCAATTTGGACTTAGAATATTCTGAACTACACTCACCCAATTTATTAATCTGTGATCGAATGGCGCACATTTTCTTTTCCATTGCAGGGGAGAGGATGGTGGGTTTGTTTGCATCAATCACATATACAACGCAGTGTATCCTCTCGGCAATTGCTGGCGACTTTATGTAGCCTTTTGTATCAGCTTGAATTGGAGAAGCTGCATTAAACTGCAAGAAAAAGAACCTGATGTTAAAATGATACATTTTATATCCATTCTCAGGGTTTGGGCATCAGTGACAAGGCTGGCATTTATTATCCATCCCGTTTTCTCTCGACGTAGCATTCTTCCTGAACCACTTGGAGGTGATGGCGTTCCCATGCACCTTCTTAGCGGTGGAGGTCGCACATTATAGAGATGTTGCTAAAGAAGTCTTGGTGACTTGCTAAATGCATCCTCTACATAGTGCACTCTACCACCACTGTAGACTGGAGGCTGGAGAGATAGATATTTAACCCGGGCTAGCGGGCTGCTTTGTCCTGGATGGTGCCGAGCTTCTTGAGCTCATTTGCATCTGGACCCATCCAGGCAAGTAGAGAGCATTTCACTAACACCTGACTTGTGCCTTGCAGATGCAAGAAGGCTGTGGAGGTCAACCAATCAAAGAACAAAGTACAGCACAATAACAGGCCCTTTAGCCCTGCAGGGGTTTTTCGAGTACAGGAGCAGGGATGTGTTGTTGCAATTATACAGGGCCTTGGTGAGGCCACACCGAGAATATTGTTTTGGTCTCTTTTTCTGAAGAAGGATGTTCTTGCTCTCGAGGGAGTGCAGCAAAGGTTTGCCAGGCTGATTCCAGGGATGGCGGGACTGATGTACGAAGAGAGATTGATTAGGTTAGGATTGTTTTCGCTGGAGTTCAGATGAATGAGGGGGGGGTTTCATACAGACTTATAAAATTCTAATAGGACTAGACAGGGTAGACGCAGGAAGGATGCTCCCGATGGTGGGGGAGTCCAGAACCAGGGGTCACAGTCTGAGGATTCGGGGTAGACCATTTAGGACGGAGGTGAGGAGACATTTCTTCACCCAAAGAGTGGTGAGCCTGTGGAATTCATTACCACAGGAAGTAGCTGATGGCAAAACATTGAACGTACTCAAGAGGCGGCTGGATATAGCACTTGGGGCGAATGGGATCAAAGGTTATGGGGAGAAAGCAGGATTAGCCTATTGAGGTGGACGATCAGCCATGATTGTGATGAATGGTGGAGCAGGCTCGAAGGGCCGAATGGCCTCCTCCTGCTCCTATCTTCTCTGTTTCTATGCTTGGAGTCGAGCTAGTCAAGCAATTGTACCCACTCAAATAGCACTAATTCCCGGCAGTGCCATTGATCGCTCCTCTACTTGTGTAGAGTGTGCAGATCGCAAAATGGAATGAGTGCTCTGCTGCTACAGAACAGGATACCTGATATTTTTTCGGAACGTGTCCTTTGATGATGTTGATAATATCATCAGTGTGTATCCCTGATTCTGTGCCTTCTGCAAGCCCCATTGTATCAGACAGGATAAGAGGCATAGATGTGTCATCCTTGTCTCCTCTGAAGGAGAATGTGGAGTACTGCAATTAAACAAAGATACCAGGCTGTAAGATTGCACTGTCAACATGAAATCACCTCCGACAGTAAAACAATTAAAATGAATAGTGGGAAAATTCGCAAAAGTGAATAATTGTACCTCAGTAAAATAATGCATCTCACTGGCCTTCCGGCACGCTGGCACAGTGGGTTAGCACTGCTGCCTCACTGCGCCAGGGACCCGGGTTCGATTCCCGGCCTTGGGTCACTGTCTGTGCGGAGTCCGCAACGTTCTCCTCGTGTCTGCGTGGGTTTCCTCCGGGTGCTCCGGTTTCTTCCCACACTCCAAAGATGGGCGGGTTAGGCGGATTGGCCATGATAAATTGCCCCTTACTGTCAGGGGGACTAGCTAGGGTAAATGTATGGAGATATGGGGATAGAGCCTGGGTGGGATTGTGGCCAGTGCGGATGCGATGGGCCAAATGGCCTCCTTCTGCACTGTAGAATTCTATGATTTTATGATTCCACCATCCCAGTAAATTAGGACAATTAATAACCATAGACCGTGAGGGCCCCTCGATGTCTCTCTGGTGAGTCAAGTAATTGTGTTGTTGACTAATCATAGCAATCATTTAGACAACAACACAACGGAACACAAAAACAGATGAAAATGACTCTGTTGCCAAAATGCATTAATTCACACTTCTCTGTACCACATTCGATCTGCCACTGCAGGCAACTGGTATCATCTCACTGTTTGCTACACCTCTACAAGTTGGGTCTTTGGTATATTGTGCTTGGATTCTTATATCTAAGTCAATAGATGTCCCACAGCAGATTTCCCACCCTCAAGGAGATTAGTGAACCTGATAGGCGGGATTTCCCACCTTCGGGGTGAGCAAGGTCAACAGACCATTCCATGGTCCGCCCCTCGCCTGCCCCGATTCCCGTGACGGGCGGGATGGTAAAATTTGCCCCAATGGGTTTTTACGGCAATTGATGATAGTTTCGTGGTTACCGCAACTGAGACTAGTTTTATATTCCAGATTTTTAAGGCAAGGATAGGTAAATTTTTGAACAGTAAAGGAATTAAGGGTTATGGTGAGCGGGCGGGTAAGTGGAGCTGAGTCCATGAAAAGATCAGCCATGGTCTTATTGAATGGCAGAGAAGGCACGAGGGGCCAGATGGCCGACTCCTATGTTCTTATTTGTGAATTCAATTCAAATTCCAACCGGTGTGATTTGAATCCATGTTCCCTAAGCATTCACTTGGGCCTCTGGGTTACTATTCAGTGATGTTGCCACTGCATCACCACACCTCCACTTTAATTAATATTGGTCAAAAATATATCACTGGCACAGTGGGTTAGCACTGCTGCCTCACAGTGCCAGGGACCGGGGTTTGATTCCCAGCCCGGGTCACCATCTGTGTGGAGTCTGCACGTCATCCCCGTGTCTGCGTGGGTTTCCTCCAGGTGCTCCAGTTTCCTCCCACAGTCCAAATGATGTGCTGGTTAGGTGCATTGGCCATGTTAAATTCTCCCTCAGTGTACGCGAACAGGTGCAGGAGTGAGGCCACTAGGGGATTTTCTCAGTAACTTCAGTGCAGTGTTAATGTAAGCCTACTTGTGATACTAATAAATAAACTTCAAACATTAAAAGCCAGGCTCCTAGCACTGAACCTTGGGGAACGCACCATCCTCAAATAACCATTTACTTCGATTCCCTGTTTTCTGCACTTCAGCAATTTTTCTAAGTCCAAGTTGACATTGACTAGGAAAATAAATCTTGGGCCCAGCTGCTTCCTCTGTTTACAAACCCCTTATCCCAGCATCAACAAGTACCCCCAACCCCACCCCTCCATTCTTCTCTCCTTAACCACCGCCACCACCTTTACCCTTCCCCCTCACTTCCTTTGGATGCCGGAATTGGGAACCGTAGTCACAGTGGGACCAAGCTGTTTTAAAGTTTATTTATTAGTGTCATGAGTAGGCTCACATTAACACTGCAATGAAGTCACTGTGAAAATCCCCGAGTCGCCACATGGGTACAGAGGGAGAATTTAGCACAGCCAACGCACCTAACCAGCGCATCTTTCTGACTAGGGGAGGAAACCCTCCCAGACACGGGGACAACGTTCAGACTCCACACAGACAGTGACCCAAGCCAGGAATCGAACCCGGGTCCCTGGTGCTGTGAGGCAGCAGTGCTAACCACTGTGCCACCATGCCATGCTATTCAGACTTAGAAAATGTTCTTGGTTTTTGTACTCCATTCCTGTTTAGAAAGCCCTCTAAAAGCTCAAGATTTCAGTATGATACATTTTACAACCATGGCTTCGTCAGAGAATTACAAACACCTTGGTCGCTTTCATATTAAGCAACCAGTTCTACTTCTATGAGCCTGGCCTATGCAATATGTGGACTGAAAAACCCAAAAGACCTGAACCAAAAGCACTGCAAACAATGATCCCATGTACAAATGAGAATGTCTTGAACTAACAGTGACATATTCTATTGGTGCATGATTCCCTCTTCTCCCTTGGCCAAGTGCTCCCAGGCACTGAGCCTTCGATCGCACACACCTCAATTTTGTTAACCAGCCTTTTATGTGGCAATTTGCCAAAAACTTTCTTACAATTTATGTAGACAACATCCATTGCACCCCCTTCATCAATCCTCCCTGTAACATCATCAAACAATTCAATTAGATTCATCAAGCAAGGTCTGTCTGTTACAAATCCATACTGGCTCTCCTTAATTAACTCAAACCTCTCCAATGCCTGTTAATGTGTTCCTTATTTTTGCCTGTTGTTAATTTTGGGAATTGTGTCACTTTTGCCACTCTCCAAATCCTCTGGCACCTCCCCCATGCCTAGAGAAGATTGGAAGATTCTGGAAAGCCCTTCTACTATAGAATCCTATAGAAGGAGGCCATTCAGCCCATCGAGTCTGCGCCGACCACAATCCCACCCAGGCCCTATCCCCATAACCCTATGCATTTACCCCAGCTCATCCCCCTGCCACTAAGGGGCAATTTAGTGTGGCCAATCCACCTAACCCACACATCTTTGTGCTATCTCCATAAGAAAATTAAAAACAACACCTTCCTTCTGGCTGTGTTTCTAGGATTACCGTTTTTGTGTTGTTCATTGCTCCAGCCAAAACGCGATTGGTGGCATGGCTACGGAAAATCGAATTGACCGAGTTGATAAAGCTGGATTTTCCTCCTCCAATTGGTCCAATTAGTAAAATCCTGGCCTTAGGCACAGAGCTTATGTATGGTTTATAGCTCTCGACTGATCTTTTATTCCTGTTAGAAAGAACATTTATATTAATGAAGACCAGAATTGCTATGATTCATTCAACAAATCTCCCTTCGCATCATCCACAGTGAGTTATTTTATTCATTCGTGGGACATGGGACATCGCTGGCTGGCCAGCATTTATTACCCATCCCTAGTTGCCATTGGAGGACAGTTGAGAGTCAACCACATTGCTGTGGCTCTGGAGTCACATGTAGGCCAGACCAGGTAAGGACGTTAGTGAACCAGATGGGTTTTTCCGACAATCGACAATGGTTTCATGGTCATCAGTAGATTCTTAATTCCAGACATTTTTTAATCAAATTCAAATTCCACCATCTGCAGTGGCGGGATTCGAATCTGGATCCCCCAGAACATCAGCTGAGTTTCTGGATTAATAGTCGAGCGATAATACCACGAGGCCATCGTCTCCCCACAATATGATGAATTGAATGATCTGCTTGTTGATCCTTCCAGGAGCATCTGGACAGAAGCCCAGTTTTAACAACTGGTAGCGAATGCTGGGAATGAACGCCATTTTGAGGCCAGGGTATCACTTCCATCGCCCTGGCATCCTGCAAGTAACAAGCCGGCAAGCAGCTGGTTGTGGGAGGGTGGAAAAACAGCTGTCTCTCTGGCACTGGTTGGCAATCTGTGTTGGTTGGAGGTACGGGAGGTGATCTTCAGATGGCCAATGAAGCTGAGAGTTCCTTTGTGGGCCCAAGAGTTGCACTCCCCTGTCCCTGATCTAACCAAAAAACAAAGAGTAGATATCATCGCCTGTGACAAATGGGAATGGGTTCAGGTTCCATCCAAAGATTTTCAACACATTGGGCCCTTTATCACATTCAACCCTTCCAGCAAAGAAAACATTAACAGCCCTGTAAATAAATGGTGCACCGGGTTGTTACTGCAATAAATGGACCAGAAACAGCCTTCCTAATTGCTCTTAAATGGGAGGTAGATGCACAATTAAAAAATTAACTTCTTGAAAGGCAATGGGAAGATGACCAAGAAGTTGAGAGCAAATAGTAAGTTATTTCAGGAAATAGAGTCAGGTAAATGGTAGGCGGTATAATGTCTTGTCTTCATAGAATCCCTACGGTACAGAAAGAGGCCATTCGGCCCATTGAGTCTGCACCGACCACAATCCCACCCAGGCCCTACCCCCATATCCACCCACTAATCTCCCTACCCATCTCAGGACACTAAGGGCAATTTTTTTTTTAGCATGGCCAATCAACCTAACCTGCCCATCTTTGGACTGGTGGGAGGAGACTGGAGCACCCGGAGGAAACCCATGCAGACACAAGGAGAATGTGCAAACTCCACACAGACAGTGACCCAAGCCGGGAATCGAACCCAGGTCCCTGGAGCTGTGAAGCAGCAGTGCTAACCACTGTGCTACCGTGCCGCCCTTGAGGATAAAGGATGGGCATTTCAGCAAGGTGACTGATCGAGAACTGTTGACACCTTTGCAAGAGTAAAACTGAAAACTCACAAGTAAAAAAGGATCATGGCCAAATTCAACTAAAATATCTATCAGTTTAATGGGTTCAGAGCCTAAGCACTGAAGCCCAAGATGCAAAATAATAAATACTTATGTTTTTAAATGCTGATTGAGGGTTGATCTATTAAATAAGCAGAAATGTCCATGAAGGAACTTACCTTGACCTATGATTTATATCTCTCCAGGGAGTGTTTAACACTGGAAAAGACAGGTAAATCAAAAATCAAACTTAGTGCCAAAAAATTATTTTACAAACATACTTTGTAAGTCAAAAGAGTTCTTCTTACCTTCCACGCGGTAAACTTCACATTCTAAAAGATCTACATCATCGCCAAACAGGTCATTTTTATTAAAACTGTAGGAGGGGCTAGATTTGCATTTGATCGTCTTGCCGCCAGCCAAAAACACAAGGCTGTTCCCGAAATTGGGGCCGTGCTCCAGACTATTACAAATTGCCAAGGTACCTGCTTTCACAGCAAACTTCAGTGGCCTTTCCCCCAACTCGCTGCTGGTTAGTCGAAAGAGAAAAGCATCGTTGTCGTACTTATTTCCATTGGTGACAAAATCTTCACTAGTGTAACCTCCGAAAGTGTAACCATTGTTGTACCCGACAGTTAATGTTGGCCCTTGTCCATCACATTTAGCATGGAAAGCGTTCGCACTGAATCCATGGACACTCGCTTTGTAGAGTAAATGCAAGTTTATTTTCCCGAAAAACTGGAACAATTGTTTCTGATCTTCTGCTGTGAGCTGTGATGTTACCTTAGACATGCTGAAACCTAGAAACATTTGATCAAAATCAGTTTCATTCAAGATAACAAGTGGATTTTAGCCTGCCTGTTACATAATATTTAATGAAAGGAAACTATGGCGGGTTGTATAAGGGCCGTGCAATTCTTCTTGGAAGACTTTACTTGCTTAGGCCTGGAATCCTGCCCCAGTTGGGGCAGGATTCTGATGTCAGCTACCATTCTGGGTCGGGAACCCAGCGGTGGCCTTGGAGGTGACCAATTAAGAAGTCACCTCAGGGTGCCTCATCCAATGAAGATCAGTGGGTGGACCGGGAAGTGGGAGACCAAATCAAAGAGGCTTGCGGTGACGTGTAGTTCACCCAGAGACAGTCAGGAAAGCTTGCAAATTCTCCTTGCGTCTGTGTGGGTTTCCTCTGGCTGTTTTGGTTTCTTCCCACAGTCCAAAGGCAGGTTAGGTGGATTGGTCACGATAACTTGTCCCCGAGTGTCCAAAGATGTGTAGGTTAGGTGGATTGGCCATGCTAAATTGTCCCTGAGTGTCCAAAGTTTGTAGGTTAGGTAGATTAGCGGGATAAATGTGAAGGGCTATAGGGATAGGTCCAGGGTTACAGGGTTGGGGCCAGGGTAAGATGCTCCATTGGAGAGTCAGTGCAGAAGAATAGCCTGCTTCTGCATTGTAGGGATTCTTTTATGCTTGCTCCAAAAAACAAATTCAAATTGAAATCAATTCATGGTTCCCAGAAGAGAGCCAAGCAAGAGGGGAGGCGATAGCCTAGTGGTATTATCGCTAGACTATTAATCTAGAAACTCAGCTAATGTTCTGGGGACCTGGGTTCGAATCCTGTCACAGCAGATGGTGGAATTTGAATTTAATCAAAAATATCTGGAATTAAGAATCTACTGATGACCATGAAACCATTGTCGATTGTCGGAAAAACCCATCTGGTTCACTAATGTCCTTTGGTGAAGGAAATCTGTTGTCCTTCCCCCGTCTGGCCAACATGTGACTCCAGAGCCACAGCAATGTGGTTGACTCTCAACTGCCCTCCAAGGGCAACAAGAAATGGGCAATAAATACTGGCCAGCCAGAAAGGCCAATGTCCCATGAATAAAAAAAACCTAATCTGACAAGATCGGGGCAAGCTGACATCTTGCACTTGATCTGAAATAAGACTTTTTGTGAGAAATGTTTACGAGATTCACTCGGCGAGTTGCTTGAATCAGGAAATACACTGCGGCCAAAGTTGCTGCTAGCAACAGTTGCAGCACAAAAAACACAGTCACCCACAACCACACACTGTCACCACAGCCTGGGGAAGAGAAAACTGCAGGGTAAAATTACCAATTTACCAGAATATGAACAGAGGCGCAGACGGAATCCTCAACTGGTTCTGACTTCAAGAACTGTGTGTTGTTTCAAGAGACCAGGAAAATGAAACTGACGAGAAAATGCGGAAACTCAGCCAGACGCGACTTACCCCAGGTCCCGAAACTGCACCGAGTTCAAATACATTCCAACAAGAAATGTTCTGCTCAGTCCCGCCTTCTATAACCTCATGTAAATCAAAGGGCCAATACGAGTAAAACAACACACCGAAAAACTAGCAGTCATTCGTTCTGTTCACCGAAACGTGATAAAAATGTTTTCAAAAAAATTACAGTGAGGAGTGTGTTATATATTTACGGGGGGCGGGGGGGGGGGTGTTAATATTTATAGCGTGTGGAGGGTGTTAATATTCAGTGTGTGGAGTGTGTTAATATTTACAGTGAGTGTGGAGTGCGTTAATATTTACAGGGGGTGTGGAGTGTGTTAATATTTACAGTGAGTGTGGAGTGTGTTAATATTTACAGTGAGTGGGGAGTGTGGTAATATTTACAGGGGGTGTGGAGTGTGTTAATATTTACAGTGAGTGGGGAGTGTGGTAATATTTACAGGGGGTGTGGAGTGTGTTAATATTTACAGGGGGTGTGGAGTGTGTTAATATTTACAGTGAGTGTGGAGTGTGTTAATATTTACAGGGGGTGTGGAGTGTGTTAATATTTACAGTGAGTGTGGAGTGTGTTAATATTTACAGTGAGTGTGGAATGTGTTAATATTTACAGGGGATGTGGAGTGTGTTAATATTCACAGTGAGTGTGGAGTGTGTTAATATTTACAGGGGGTGTGGAGTGTGTTAATATTTACAGGGGGTGTGGAGTGTGTTAATATTTACAGGGGGTGTGGAGTGTGTTAATATTTACAGTGAGTGTGGAGTGTGTTAATATTTACAGGGGGTGTGGAGTGTGTTAATATTTACAGGGGGTGTGGAGTGTGTTAATATTTACAGGGGATGTGGAGTGTGTTAATATTCACAGTGAGTGTGGAGTGTGTTAATATTTACAGGGGGTGTGGAGTGTGTTAATATTTACAGGGGGTGTGGAGTGTGTTAATATTTACAGGGGGTGTGGAGTGTGTTAATATTTACAGTGAGTGTGGAGTGTGTTAATATTTACAGTGTGTGTGGAGTGTGTTATTATTTACAGGGGGTGTGGAGTGTGTTAATATTTACAGTGAGTGTGGAGTGTGTTAATATTTACAGTGAGTGTGGAGTGTGTTAATATTTACAGGGGGTGTGGAGTGTGTTAATATTTACAGGGGGTGTGGAGTGTGTTAATATTTACAGGGGGTGTGGAGTGTGTTAATATTTACAGTGAGTGTGGAGTGTGTTAATATTTACAGGGGGTGTGGAGTGTGTTAATATTTACAGGGGGTGTGGAGTGTGTTAATATTTACAGTGAGTGTGGAGTGTGTTAATATTTACAGGGGGTGTGGAGTGTGTTAATATTTACAGGGGGTGTGGAGTGTGTTAATATTTACAGGGGGTGTGGAGTGTGTTAATATTTACAGTGAGTGTGGAGTGTGTTAATATTTACAGGGGGTGTGGAGTGTGTTAATATTTACAGGGGGTGTGGAGTGTGTTAATATTTACAGGGGGTGTGGAGTGTGTTAATATTTACAGGGGGTGTGGAGTGTGTTAATATTTACAGTGAGTGTGGAGTGTGTTAATATTTACAGGGGGTGTGGAGTGTGTTAATATTTACAGGGGGTGTGGAGTGTGTTAATATTTACAGGGGGTGTGGAGTGTGTTAATATTTACAGGGGATGTGGAGTGTGTTAATATTTACAGTGAGTGTGGAGTGTGTTAATATTTACAGTGAGTGTGGAGTGTGTTAATATTTACAGTGAGCGTGGAGTGTGTTAATATTTACAGTGAGTGTGTAGTGTGTTAATATTTACAGTGAGTGTGTAGTGTGTTAATATTTACAGTGAGTGTGTAGTGTGTTAATATTTACAGGAAGTGTGGAGTGTGTTAATATTTACAGTGAGTGTGGAGTGTGTTAATATTTACAGTGAGTGTGGAGTGTGTTAATATTCACAGTGTGTGTGGAGTGTGTTAATATTTACAGGGGGTGTGGAGTGTGTTAATATTTACAGTGAGTGTGGAGTGTGTTAATATTTACAGTGAGTGGGGAGTGTGGTAATATTTACAGTGAGTGTGGTGTGTTAATATTTACAGTGTGTGTAATGTGTGTTAATATTTACAGTGTGTGTGGAGTGTGTTAATATTTACAGTGAGTGTGGAGGGTGTTAATATTCACAGTGTGTGGAGTGTGTTAATATTTACAGTGAGTGTGGAGTGTGTTAATATTTACAGTGAGTGTGTTGTGTGTTAATATTCACAGTGAGTGTGGAGGGTGTTAATATTCACAGTGTGTGGAGTGTGTTAATATTTACAGTGAGCGTGGAGTGCGTTAATATTTACAGGGGGTGTGGAGTGTGTTAATATTTACAGGGGATGTGAAGTGTGTTAATATTTACAGGGGGTGTGGAGTGTGTTAATATTTACAGGGGGTGTGGAGTGTGTTAATATTTACAGGGGATGTGGAGTGTGTTAATATTTACAGTGAGTGTGGAGTGTGTTAATATTTACAGTGAGTGTGGAGTGTGTTAATATTTACAGTGAGCGTGGAGTGTGTTAATATTTACAGTGAGTGTGTAGTGTGTTAATATTTACAGTGAGTGTGTAGTGTGTTAATATTTACAGTGAGTGTGTAGTGTGTTAATATTTACAGGAAGTGTGGAGTGTGTTAATATTTACAGTGAGTGTGGAGTGTGTTAATATTTACAGTGAGTGTGGAGTGTGTTAATATTCACAGTGTGTGTGGAGTGTGTTAATATTTACAGGGGGTGTGGAGTGTGTTAATATTTACAGTGAGTGTGGAGTGTGTTAATATTTACAGTGAGTGGGGAGTGTGGTAATATTTACAGTGAGTGTGGTGTGTTAATATTTACAGTGTGTGTAATGTGTGTTAATATTTACAGTGTGTGTGGAGTGTGTTAATATTTACAGTGAGTGTGGAGGGTGTTAATATTCACAGTGTGTGGAGTGTGTTAATATTTACAGTGAGTGTGGAGTGTGTTAATATTTACAGTGAGTGTGTTGTGTGTTAATATTCACAGTGAGTGTGGAGGGTGTTAATATTCACAGTGTGTGGAGTGTGTTAATATTTACAGTGAGCGTGGAGTGCGTTAATATTTACAGGGGGTGTGGAGTGTGTTAATATTTACAGGGGGTGTGGAGTGTGTTAATATTTACAGTGAGTGTGGAGTGTGTTAATATTCACAGTTAGTGTGGAGTGCGTTAATATTTACAGGGGGTGTGGAGTGTGTTAATATTTACAGGGGGTGTGGAGTGTGTTAATATTTACAGTGAGTGTGGAGTGTGTTAATATTTACAGTGAGTGTGGAGTGTGTTAATATTTACAGTGAGTGTGGAGTGTGTTAATATTTACAGTGAGTGTGTTGTGTGTTAATATTCACAGTGAGTGTGGAGGGTGTTAATATTCACAGTGTGTGGAGTGTGTTAATATTTACAGTGAGCGTGGAGTGCGTTAATATTTACAGGGGGTGTGGAGTGTGTTAATATTTACAGTGAGTGTGGAGTGTGTTAATATTCACAGTTAGTGTGGAGTGCGTTAATATTTACAGGGGGTGTGGAGTGTGTTAATATTTACAGTGAGTGTGGAGTGTGTTAATATTTACAGTGAGTGTGGAGTGTGTTAATATTTACAGTGAGTGTGGAGTGTGTTAATATTTACAGGGGCTGTGGAGTGTGTTAATATTTACAGGGGGTGTGGAGTGTGTTAATATTTACAGGGGGTGTGGAGTGTGTTAATATTTACAGGGGCTGTGGAGTGTGTTAATATTTACAGTGAGTGTGGAGTGTGTTAATATTTACAGTGAGTGTGGAGTGTGTTAATATTTACAGTGAGTGTGGAGTGTGTTAATATTTACAGGGGGTGTGGAGTGTGTTAATATTTACAGTGAGTGTGGAGTGTGTTAATATTTACAGGGGCTGTGGAGTGTGTTAATATTTACAGGGGCTGTGGAGTGTGTTAATATTTACAGGGGCTGTGGAGTGTGTTAATATTTACAGGGGCTGTGGAGTGTGTTAATATTTACAGTGAGTGTGGAGTGTGTTAATATTTACAGGGGCTGTGGAGTGTGTTAATATTTACAGGGGCTGTGGAGTGTGTTAATATTTACAGGGGCTGTGGAGTGCGTTAATATTTACAGGGGGTGTGGAGTGTGTTAATATTTACAGGGGCTGTGGAGTGTGTTAATATTTACAGGGGCTGTGGAGTGTGTTAATATTTACAGGGGGTGTGGAGTGTGTTAATATTTACAGGGGGTGTGGAGTGTGTTAATATTTACAGTGAGTGTGGAGTGTGTTAATATTTACAGTGAGTGTGGAGTGTGTTAATATTTACAGGGGCTGTGGAGTGTGTTAATATTTACAGGGGCTGTGGAGTGTGTTAATATTTACAGGGGGTGTGGAGTGTGTTAATATTTACAGTGAGTGTGGAGTGTGTTAATATTTACAGTGAGTGTGGAGTGTGTTAATATTTACAGGGGCTGTGGAGTGTGTTAATATTTACAGTGAGTGTGGAGTGTGTTAATATTTACAGGGGCTGTGGAGTGTGTTAATATTTACAGGGGCTGTGGAGTGTGTTAAGTGTAATTATTATGAGAATATTGTGTAATTACTGGTGCAAATTTCAATATTCCGTCGGAGCAAATCGCGAGATATACTTTCTGCCGAGGGCATAATCAATATTACTCCCGACAAAATTCACCTGCAAGTCTCTCATGTTTCCGGAACTCTGGCTTTGTTGCTTCAGATTACAGGTTTGACGGGCTGTTGCTGCGTTGTCGAGGGCAACCTTCCTGTGCGCTGCGCCTTGAGTTGTTGAGAGCAGTTTCGGACCCGTGGAGAGTGAATTTGGCAAAGACAGATCGCAATAGAGTTTAAGGAGATAATTTCTGCGACAGAAGGCTGGCCAGACACTGGTAATGAGAGGGTCTTTACTAATGGGAGGCCGTAAGCAAAGGAAGGTGGGTGGAGAGGAGTGGATGGGGGGGTATGGTGGAAGAGAGGGGGGGGGGGGGGGTGGAAGAGAGGGGGGGGGGTATGGTGGAAGAGAGGGGGGGGGGGGGGTGGAAGAGAGGGGGGGGGGGGGGTGGAAGAGAGGGGGGGGGGGGGGTGGAAGAGAGGGGGGGGGGGGGGGTGGAAGAGAGGGGGGGGGGGGGGGTGGAAGAGAGGGGGGGGGGGGGGGTGGAAGAGAGGGGGGGGGGGGGGGTGGAAGAGAGGGGGGGGGGGGGGGGTGGAAGAGAGGGGGGGGGGGGGGTGGAAGAGAGGGGGGGGGGGGGTGGAAGAGAGGGGGGGTGGGGGTGGAAGAGAGGGGGGTGGGGGTGGAAGAGAGGGGGGTGGGGGTGGAAGAGAGGGGGGTGGGGGTGGAAGAGAGGGGGGTGGGGGTGGAAGAGAGGGGGGTGGGGGTGGAAGAGAGGGGGGTGGGGGTGGAAGAGAGGGGGGTGGGGGTGGAAGAGAGGGGGGTGGGGGTGGAAGAGAGGGGGGTGGGGGTGGAAGAGAGGGGGGTGGGGGTGGAAGAGAGGGGGGTGGGGGTGGAAGAGAGGGGGGTGGGGGTGGAAGAGAGGGGGGTGGGGGTGGAAGAGAGGGGGGTGGGGGTGGAAGAGAGGGGGGTGGGGGTGGAAGAGAGGGGGGTGGGGGTGGAAGAGAGGGGGGTGGGGGTGGAAGAGAGGGGGGTGGGGGTGGAAGAGAGGGGGGTGGGGGTGGAAGAGAGGGGGGTGGGGGTGGAAGAGAGGGGGGTGGGGGTGGAAGAGAGGGGGGTGGGGTGGAAGAGAGGGGGAGAGGGGGGGGGTGGAAGAGAGGGGGGGGGTGGAAGAGAGGGGGGTTGGTGGAAGAGAGGGGGGGGGAGAGAGGGGGGGGTGGAAGAGAGGGGGGGTGGAAGAGAGGGGGGGGTGGAAGAGAGGGGGGGGTGGAAGAGAGGGGGGGGTGGAAGAGAGGGGGGGGGTGGAAGAGAGGGGGGGGGGTGGAAGAGAGGGGGGGGTGGAAGAGAGGGGGGGGTGGAAGAGAGGGGGGGGTGGAAGAGAGGGGGGGGGGGTGGAAGAGAGGTGGGGGGGGTGGAAGAGAGGGGGGGGGGTGGAAGAGAGGGGGGGGGTGGAAGAGAGGGGGGGTGGAAGAGAGGGGGAGGTGGAAGAGAGGGGGGGGTGGAAGAGAGGGGGGTGGAAGAGAGGGTGGGAGGGGGGGGTGGAAGAGAGGGGGGGGTGGAAGAGAGGGGGGTGGAAGAGAGGGGGGGTGGAAGAGAGGGGGGGGTGAAAGGGGTGGAAGAGAGGGGGGGGGTGGAAGAGAGGGGGGGGTGGAAGAGAGGGGGGGGTGGAAGAGAGGGGGGGGTGGAAGAGAGGTGGGGGGGGTGGAAGAGAGGTGGGGGGGTGGAAGAGAGGGGGGGGTGGAAGAGAGGGGGGGGTGGAAGAGAGGGGGGGGTGGAAGAGAGGGGGAGGTGGAAGAGAGGGGGGGGTGGAAGAGAGGGGGGGTGGAAGAGAGGGGGGGGTGGAAGAGAGGGGGAGGTGGAAGAGAGGGGGGGGTGGAAGAGAGGGGGGGGTGGAAGAGAGGGGGGGGTGGAAGAGAGGGGGGTGGAAGAGAGGGGGTGGGGGGGTGGAAGAGAGGGGGTGGGGGGGTGGAAGAGAGGGGGTAGGGGGGTGGAAGAGAGGGGGTAGGGGGGTGGAAGAGAGGGGGTGGGGGGGTGGAAGAGAGGGGGTGGGGGGGAAGAGAGGGGTTGGGGGGGTGCAAGAGAGGGGTTGGGGGGTGCAAGAGAGGGGGTGGGGGGGTGGAAGAGAGGGGGGGTGGAAGAGAGGGGGGGTGGAAGAGAGGGGGGGTGGAAGAGAGGGGGGTGGGGGGGTGGAAGAGAGGGGGTGGAGGGGGGGTGGAAGAGAGGGGGTGAGGGGGGGTGGAAGACAGGGGGGGTGGAAGAAGGGGGGGTGGAAGAGAGGGGGTGAGGGGGGGGTGGAAGACAGGGGGTGGAGAGGGGGTGGAGGGGGGGGTGGAAGAGAGGGGGGGAGGGGGGGGGTGCAAGAGAGGGGTTGGGGGGGTGCAAGAAGAGGGGGTGGGGGGGTGGAAGAGAGGGGGGGTGGAAGAGA